>NW_020837951.1:22769494-22880599 GCF_003676395.1 Aethalodelphis obliquidens
AGAGCATCTGAGTCGACTCAGTTGTCGGCCTTCTCCATGTCATTTGCTCTATTTTGCAGAATGTAGAGGAAACATAATGCGGAAGTTTGGAAGAATATTTATTTTAATCTCTATGAAGCTAAATCACTAAATTCGCAGTACCTATCTAGAAAGAACAAGGCTCTAAATAAATACAATTTAAGTTAAAGTGAAAAAACTCAACAAGAGATGGTTCCTTATCATGGAAGACAGTAACAAACTGTTGTTGATTTGTTGGTGACAAACATGTCCCCTTAGTAACCCTTGTCTACCTCAAATACGGGCATTTATCCCACTGTACTTTGACATCTGTTTAATTGCTCAGTTATTGATCTTTCCCTGCCCTCACTAGATTATATGCCACCTGAGGGCAGGGATATTCCTTTGTGATCTTTATATCTTCAGTACCTAGCATAGTGCCTGCATATGATAGGATCTTCAGTAATTGTCTAATAAATCAATCAGTTTAAAATGATAGATTTTTTTACCTTTTTAATGTCCTAATTTTCAGGCAACTATTAAAAGCAAAGAACTTGCTCTATTTATTTAACACTCCACTATTCCTCCTGTAAATAATATGTATACCACCTGCTAGTGAGGTTAATTGTAAAGTAGAAGAGGCTAGCTGACACCAGAGCTTGTCATGAGCTCTGAGGCTGGGGTGACCATATAATTTAGCCTCCAGACTGGGACGTTTTTGAGCATGAAAGGGGCACTATTAATAAGTAAGCCAGGGAAATGGTAGTGAAAGGCAAAATCAGATGTGCGTCCACCCCACATAAAGCCAAAAGTGAGGCATCCATGAGTGTAGAAAAGGAAAAATGTGATACCGGAGGCTAAATTTGAAGCTTTTATTTGAAACTCTTACAGCAATCTATTTGGTATTTCTTTATTACAAATCAACCTTGGTATTTATCTATATTTCTCATGCATACAAAATTGAACCTACCTGCAAACCAGCCTTGCCCTTTCCCAGGCATCTTCTCTCTGCAGGTGGTGGCGTCATGCTTCCAGATGGAGACATCCTCCACTCTCCCTCCCCTTCATCTGAGATTACCAGTGTCAGCACTCCTTCTGTTCCTTCCTGCACAGTATCTCTTGCATCTTACTCTATCCCCACTATCACCAGCTAGTAAAAGACCTCTCCTTTGGATCACCGCCAGAGTCTGCTACTTGACCTTCCCATCTCCTTTTCCAAAACAACACCATTACACACTACCTTGGGCATGAATTGCCCTTTTTAAGAACCTAAGATGGTTGCCTGTTGTCTTCACATCCAGCCCAAATTCTTCTGACTCTCAGACTGGCGTCAGCACACCTGCTACACCTTACTTCCCATCCTGCCAGTCACATCCTGTCCCCTGCAGGTGTGGCTTCCTCTACCTATTGGAACTTGACCCAACCTCCAAAGCCCTGCCTAAGTTTCCTCTTGTCCCTAAACTTGCTCTCTACCACGATAATCTATCTTCTAACATCCCATGTCTATAGATATTACACAATTAGCTAGAACCATGCCATTTAAAGCTCAGTTGATCTGATTTATTTGTATTTCTTTTAGCTCCTTAGCTCCCTAACTGACATTAAGCACCTTAATGACATGAGCTGTATAGTCTTTTTTTTCAATCTTGCTGCAGCTACCTCAGCCCATATCCCACTTATACCCACTAAGTATTGATATTAAATATACAAAAGTATATAAAACAGGAGCTCCTGCCCTCCAGAATCCAATGTAGAAAATAAGAAGGGATACAGAGTGGCCTATAAGTAGGTGACTAGAGGCTAACTGAATTCTCTAAAAGGACAACAGTGAAGATGGGTAAACTACCCAAGTGCAGACACTCAGAAAAGGCTTTCCAAGCACAGAATCAAAGGAAGAGGAGTCACCAGGAGGAGCTCGTTCTAGCCAAAGGCGTAGAAGTGCAGCACAAATGTGATCAGCAAAATAGAGCTGAAGCCACCGAGGCAGTGGAGGGGTGTGGCTGGAAATGAAGCTGTAAAGATGGGCAGAGCCAGATTAGGAAGTGTGTCGCATGCCAAGTTCAAGATGCTGGATTATATCTTCTGAGCCACAGAAGCCACTAAAGGGTCTTAAGCAGGAAAATCATGTGATCAGATTTTCTTTTTGAAAAATGATTTCGGCATCAGTATGGAGAAGGGCAGAAAGCAAGACTTAAATTAGGGAGACTTGTTAGGGAGTTATCAAAGCAGAATTGGCAAGAGGTTATGAAGTCTAGAGAAATGAGGACGACCAAAAAGGATGGATTGGAGAGACGTTAGGGAGATGAGTCAACACTACTTGGTTATAGATGTATTGTAGGAGGAAAGGTCTGAAGGGAGTCAAGACTGATATTTCCAGTTTGGGCCCCTGAGTGGAAGGCGGTGCCACTTCTACCCTTGAGATAACCCAAGAGGAACAGGTTTGAAGGTACAGAAAAGGAGTTAAGTAAGTAAGGACATGCTGAGTTTGAGAGGCCAGTGGAACATAAAAGGGAGAGGTCTGACAGGCAATTGGATGATGGTTTAGGTTCCCAGAAGACTCATCTACATTGAAGATAGAAATATGTCAGTCATCATTGGAAAACATTCATGGGGGAGAAAAAACTAAGTCTTTGCAGAAGACACGTAGTGTGAGAAGGTGGCCCAGAATAGAACGTTGGGGCACCCATGTTATAGGGAAGGAGGAAAGTGTTAGGCTTTTAGACAGAGAAGTGAAAATAATAAAAAAATTTGTTAGTACAGTCAGGTACCACTAAATCATCATGCTTTTGAAAAAGAGTAATTTTTTTATATACATTAGCAAGCAGATATGGAGAATTAGTTGTGGATGATTGGGTTTTATTTTTGCTATTTTTAATCCTGCTTTATTTCATAATTTCCTTTTTTGTTATATTGCAAATACGCTCATTCTGTTAGCTTGCTCGTCAAGAAAGCTAAGGGCAAAGATTGGTGTTTTCCCTCTTGTCCTCTCTCTGTGCTTATCCAGTGCCTGGATTGCTGACGTTTTTCCCATATTTTATGAATGAGTGATTAGAGAAGTGACATTTCTTTATCTCTCACCGAAGATGAGTTTTTCCTCTGGGGAAGCCTGCCCTTTCCAAGCTGTAATGAGGCTGAAATCATGAGACTTAAATGTGTCTCGTTTCCAGCTTCCTCCCAACAGACATTTTATTTTTTCTTTGATAAGTTAAACTGACTGGTCTTCATCAGTTTTTAGTGTCCTTAGGTTTTTTAACAGATAGATTCATGCAGATGAAGTGTTTGACTCTCAGACTAAGGACTTGTGAGAAAGTTGTCTGCGTAGTAAATCTCTGGGTGTTCACTCAGGGTTTCACCTGTGGCTAATTTTTAACTCTACCCCAGGTTCTGTAATTCCAATGGTAAAAGCCATGAAATACGTTTCCTAGCAAACACAAAGGGCTTTTGAATCATCTGTCATGTTAGACAATCTGTGTGCCTGATCTGTTGTCGTAAGAGTTGATGTCTGATGTAATGACTTCATCGGTCATAGAGTTCAGTGCTGGCTCCCTCCAGAGACTTACAGTCTCATCGAGTATTTGAATAATTTACAGTTCAAAACAGTATGTGTCAAATTGGTTGAACAAATAAAAAGATTAAAGAGAAAAATCAGTCGACTTAGTTATCAGCAAAGGTTTCAGTATGTAGATAGAACTTAACCTGGGGCTTAAATATGAAAATGGACTCGGTTGGAAGGAAAAAGGGAGGGGGTACCACATAATGACATGAGGTTGAGCAAAGTAGCAGGATGCAGTCCATGAGGAATGGTGGCGGCTGGAGCAAAAAGAGTCAAATCTTATTCTGCCTGCCTTCATGGGCATCTTCAGAATTGCTCAGTATTCATTAAATAAATACATGAATTTCTCATCCCAGCTGTTTGCCAGTCTCCCTGCTTAAATGGTGGAAAATGCGTAAGACCAAACCGATGCCATTGTCTCTCGGCTTGGACAGGACATGACTGTTCCAGGTAAGACAACCAAAAACTACTATTTATCTGTAACTTAATTAAGGAGACTGAAATTCAAGTTAGTTAAGTTGTCTCAAGAGCCAGAAGGTCCCTCTAGTTTGAATGTAAGCATTTTGTATCCAAAACTATCCATTTTGAGATATTCCCTAAATTTGAACTAAAACCAAATGAAGAAGTATTAGTTAAGGATTGACAAATAAAACAATGATTTCTCAAAAACACATATGTGTTACAGCACATATACTGAAATTGGAACAACACAGAGAAGATTAGCATAGCCCCTGCATAAGGGGGACTTGCAAATTTGTGAAGTGTTCCATATTTTCCCCCCCAAAAAAAGGAAAAAGCGTTAATTAAACAAATAAATTAACTGCCTTCTTGAACAGAAGATTTCACCCTTTATATGCAAGGATGCAAATAAATAACAAACTCAATATGTTTTATTGATGTTCATTTCTATTCCTGTTTATAATAAAAAATAGAATTGAAATTGATGATAAGGAATGTTTATTTTTAAAGTCAAAATTTTTGTTTCATATTTTTTATGGTATATATAGTCAGTATTTAATGGATTACAAGAAAATTTATGTAAAAATATGTTCTAGCAATTGGTTTCTCATTTCTAACCAGATAAATGTAGTTGAGAAAAGATTATCACAAAAATAGATCAAAGGAGAAATAGTTTGAAATAATTTTTTAAAAATAATAATTTAAACTTTTTTATTGAGGTGTAATGGACATACAACATTATATTAGTTTAGTATATTAGTACAACATAGTGATTCAATATTTGTATGTATATATTGCACAGTGGTCACCGCAATAAGTCTAGTTAACTATGTAAGTCCATGTACATAGTTATAAAATTTTTTTCTTGTGTTGAGAACCTTTAAGATCTACTGTCTTAGCAACATCAAATGTGCTATACAGCATTATTAATTATAATTGCCATGTTTTACATTACATCCCCATGACATTTATTTTATAACTGGAATTTTGTACCTTTTGACTCCTTTCACCCATTTTGCTCACCCGCTACCCCCACCGCTACCTCTGGCGACCACCCACCTGTTCTGTGTATCTATAAGTTTGGTTTGGGTTTTGGTTTTAAATTCTACATACAAGCGAGATCATACGGTATTTGTCTTTCTTTGACTCATTTCACTTAGCATAATGCCCTCGAGGTCCATCCATGTTGTCAGAGTTGGCAAGATTTCATTCTTTTTATGGCTTAATAATATTCCATTGTGGTGTGTAGGTGTGTGTGTACACACACACATATTTTCTTTATCCATTTATCCATTGATGGACACTTAGGTTGTTTCCATGTCTTGACTATTGTAAATAATGCTGAAATGAACACGGGGGTGCAGATATCTTTTAGAGTTAGTGTTTTTGTTTTCTTCAGTTAAATACCCAGAAGTGGAATTGCAGGATCATATGGTAGTTTTATTTTAAATTTTTTGAGGACCCTCCATACTGTTTTCTACAGTGGCTGTACCAATTTACATTCCCACCAGTAGTGCAGAAGGGTTTCCTTTTCTCTACATCCTCAACAATGCTTGTTATTTCTTGTCTTTTTGATAATAGCCATTCTAATAGGTGTGAGATGATGTCTAATTGTAGTTTTAATTTGTGTTTCCCGATGATTGGGGATGTTGAGCATCTTTTCATGTACCTACCTGTTGGCCTTCTGTGTGTCTTCTATGGAAAAATGTCTGTTTGGGTCCTCTGCCCATTCTTTAATCAGATGGAGATTTTTTTGCTCTTGAGTTGTATGACTTCTTTATATTTTTTGGATGTTAACCCCTTACAAGACATATGGTTGGCAAATATTTTCTCCCGTTCAGTAGATTGACTTTTCATTTTGCTGATGCTTTTCTGTGCTGTGCAAAATCTTTTTAGTTGGATGTAGTCCCACTTGTTTATTTTTGCTTCTGTTGCCTTTGTTTTTGGTGTCAAATCCAAAAAAAATCATGCCAAGGCTGACGTCAAGGAGCCTACCACCTATGTTTTCTTCTAGGAGTTTTAAGGTTTCAAGTCTTACATTCAAATCTTTAATTCATTTTGAGTTGACTTTTGTGTATGGTGTAAGATAATGGTCTACTTTCATCCTTTTGCACGTGGCTGTCCAGTTTTCCCAGTACCATTTATCGAAGAGACTGTCCTTTCCCCGTTGTATATTCTTGGTTCTTTTGTTGTAAGTTAACTGACCATATACGTGTGGATTTATTTCTGGGTTCTCTATTCTGTTTCATTGATCTATGCATCTGTTTTTATGCCAGTAACGTACCATTCTGATTATATATTGCATCATACCATTGACAAAATATTTTCAATATTAAAACATTGTCCTCACAAATATTGCAATGTTGGAACATCACCAGCTCTATTTTAAAACTTTTAATATACATCATTGTATATCACTTAGATTTGTATTTTGTATATTTACTTCCATCTTATAGGAATCATTAAAAACAAATGGATATTTCCATATTGATTTTTAAAAGTTAACTGAAAAGAGCTTTTATTTTTCCATGTCCTTTTATTTCATTTCAATTGGAATATCAAAGTCAACTTGCAAAGACAAAAATCTATCTAAATACAAACTTAATTAACAAAAAAATCTGTCTCACGCCCATGAATTTCTTCATATCACCTCAAACATATGCCATCTCTGCAGAGAAAAAAAAAAAAATGAACCCAAAAGGACAAATTTGGATTGTACAAGTATATTTAGAAGTTTCCAAGATAAAGATGATCATTTTACCTGAGAGCAGAGTCGAAAGAGCTTGAAGTCAAACTGGAGAGAATTGCTGGGAAAAAAGAGAGCAAAGAATAGAAGAGAGAGAGAGAGAAAATAAAAGGAGTAAGAATGACAGTGACTCAAAAAGGAACAGGAAGTATTTGTAACATTCTTATAATTTTAGACTTTATGTTTCAACTACTTCATTTTACAGATAAGAAAAGGAAACTCAGAGTTTGCGTGATTCCCTAATATCAAAATACAGTTGACCCTTGAACAACATGGATTTGTTTACCTGTATGCAGACTTTTTGCAATAAATCCACAGTACAGTGCACACAATCTGGTTGACTCTGTGGATACAGAGCCACAACAGCAGAGGACTGACCAAATGTAAAGTTGTACACCAATTTTTGACTGCTGACAGGGTCAGCGCCCCTAACCCCGACATTGTTCAAGGGTCAAAGGAGCTTTTTCTTGACCAGGGGAAGGGTAGTTATCAGCTTATGTTAAAATACTGTCTATTCATAAAGATAACACAATCTTCTAGATTTTTTTACGCAAAAGGTTGATAAAGGAATCCAAAAAAATGATGGCAAATTCACCTCAGAGGCATTTCCCACATTCAAGGAAAGGTCAACCCAGAGGCCTCAGTAGCCCCCCTGCCCCTCCTTATGCTGTGATGGGTTTTTCTAGGAGACCTGAATTAGCTAGGACTCTCTTACTGCAACTCTAACTGGCTTAAGCAAAGAAAGGAATCTGTTATCACAATAATGGGATCGTGTATGGAACCCAAAGACGTGGGTTGGCTCAGCATCAGGACGACCAGACTGAGTTCTTGAAAGCCATCTGAAGTCTCTCACCTCCCGTCTCACCTCCTCTCTCCAGCATCTTCTCCATGGCTCTCTCGCTGCAGAGTGCTTTCCTCTGCTGTTCAGTTCGCATGGAAGGACAGAACTGCTTATAGAGCCCACATTTTACCTGTCACACTCCAGCATCTACAGAAATAGTGTGCTGACCCAGTTTAAAAATCCAGGAGAAGAAGTCACGAGTCCACATTGATTCAAGGGTCCACCATAGATCGATCAGTCAATGGTGATCCTAGGTTAGGTCATGTTATACTAACGTGAAAAGTCATTTTGCTAAAACTTTTACCATACCTTTGGGTAAAGGGCAGAAGAGACTGGCAATGCACTGAAGAAAGAAAAGTGGAGTATAATTCCCTGAAATGGGACGGGGAGAAAGCTTTTCTGAGAAATCAAAATAATAAATGTTTACAAATAATATTTATTTCCTTCTCTCCCACGAGATTGAGTGCCTTAAAGATTGTCTCCCTCATACTTAGTATAGGAACAAAAATTGATGCTCAGTCAGTGCTGGTTGACAGAGCAGTTTCTGGGCATCTGTGACAGCTGGTGGAGAAACACCCTGTGGCATTCATTAAATCCCTCAACCTGCATCCTTCTCTGATGATGAATAAGACTGACCCAGTATTCTTCCCAGATAGCTCAATCCTTAAGGAAGAGACTGTTTCCTCTGATCTCTGTATGCAGAAAATGAATCCTAAACAGATGCCATAAATAAAAACCATAGACGGGGGCTTCCCTGGTCGCGCAGTGGTTAAGAATCCACCTGCCAATTCAGGGGACACGGGTTCGAGCCCTGGTCTGGGAAGATCCCACATGCTGCGGAGCAACTAAGCCCGTGTGCCACAACTACTGAACCTGCGCTCTAGAGCCCACGAGCCACAACTACTGAGCCCGCGTGCCACAACTACTGAAGCCCGCACACCACAACAACTGAAGCCCGCGCACCTAGAGCCCATGTTCTGCAACAAGAGAAGCCACCACAATGAGAAGCCCGCGCACCACAACAAAGAGTAGACCCCACTCGCCACAACTAGAGAAAGCCCACACACAGCAATGAAGACCCAACACAACCAAAAATAAATTTAAAATTTTCTAAAAAAAATAAATAAATAACACCCACAGACGGTTCACGCTGTAAGAGACCTTCAGATTCACCAAGTCCAAACCCCTCATTGTACAGATGAGCAGATTATCAAACAGGAAACTAGTGACAGAGCCAGGACTAAAACTCCAGTGTGCTGATTCTCACATCTTTTCATATGCTAGCGCTTTTCCTCCGTGTCCCTTTGTTTTCTCAAGGAATGGCCCCCATCCATCCAAACAACATCACAGATGATGCCCAGGTATCTGAGACTTTCATTTGCGTTTTAATCAGCCCCCAAATAGCTGTTCCCCCTTCAATTCAGTCTTTTCTGTTGAATCTCTTTTTTGTTGTTGTTGTTCCAGGAAAAGGAGGACTGGCTTTTAACCACTGCACAACCAACCAGCTCTCCTAAAATGCAGGATCATCTCTTCCTGGCAGTCCTGGACATCCCAGAACTTACACAAAGACATTCCAACACGGTGCTGGGTCTTGTCTTGTTTTAATCAACTTGTTACTTTTGGTTTACCTTTTTATTTTGTGTTATATTTTGTTATTTCTTGTGACATACTTTCTTTTTTTAAATATGCCTGTATTTTCTATATAAAAATATATTAAATAGATGCTGCTCCACTCTCACAAAATGTACATATTCTCCTGTCTATGGGGAAAGTTCCTGATACACATTTTTATTCAGTTACTTAAAATGATTTTTCAATTAAAATATATTTTGCTACTAAATAATGTTTTGCTGGATAGTGCCATTTTGTGAGGTGGCCCGGGAATAATGAAGAGGATTCATGATCTATGCCACTAGCATATTATGGGATTCCACGCAGTGTACTGAGAAATTACAATAAAGGTGACCCCTTCGTGCTATTTCCATCTTCTCTACCATATGTGTAACAGTAAAGGTTTCCTTTTATTTAATCGGAAAGTAACTATTGGACCTACTACCCTCCACACAAAATGCTGTCCTGGTGCTGAGGGCAGGCTGGCTAATTCCTTCACCAACATTTGGAAAGCTATAGGCATCAACTTAGTGGATGGGGGAAAAAAGCATAATGACCATGGTTCACAAGATAAAGTGCTCCCCTTCCTTCTCACAGCTGGAATAAGAAATGCAAGTACTGGAAGATCACTGCTTTGGGAGAAAGGAGATTGGAATAAAAGAACAGGGAAAGGGAAGGAAAAAGGCAAATGAGGAAAATTCCCAGACCTGTGCTCCTGGCTCCACCTGCAAAGAAAGAATTGAGTTTGCCCAAGGCAGAGCTGAGCTGCTTCTCAGACTCCGCTGCTTCCCCTAACTCCATCACTATCCTTCTACCAGGATAAAGACCTCCTCAGGCTTCTGGGGGGAAAAAAAGCCAGAACACTAGATTTTGTTTCAAGTAGGAAAATCCCAATCAACTCACCTCCATCCTCTGGAAGAATTGCTTCCACATAGGGCACGGGGGCACACTGTAGCACTCTGAAGAAACACAGGAACAATGAAAAAGATCTTGATTGTCCGAGTGGTTCTCTTCACCGCCTTCACTTCCCTCAGCCATTGAGTCCGCTTCCTTCTTTCTTCTGGCATTCACTCTTTTGACCAATCTTCCATGCTTATGAGTATTCCTTTTATTTAATTTATACTCCATCAACTTCCAAAGTATATTGATTTTTGTCATTTATAATCATAAAACTATAAAATAAAGCTCAAAATCTAAATAATAAAAAGCAAGATGGTACCAGAAATTTTTAGCTAGGAAAAGCTACTGCAGTTGAAAACAAAACACAGTTCTGAAAGTGTACCTACTATGTAGAATTTGTATTGGGTTACTCTGAATAGATTAAAAGATCTATACTGCACAGTAAGTCAAATTAGTTGCATTATGCAGACAGAATAAGGAAGTAAAGCACCATATGAGTGAGGTTTGCAAATGATATGAGGTTCTACATATCTAGAAATGTGATTCACAGGGAAATAATATTAAAAGTAGTTGAAGAATTTTTTTTAATTTTATTGAAGTATAGTTGATTTACAATCTTGTGCAAATTTCTGCTGCATAGCAAAGTGATTCAGTTTTATATATATATACATATATATGTATATATTCTTTTTCATATTCTTTTCCATTATGGGTTATTACAGGATATTGAATATAGTTCCCTGTGCTATACAGTAGGACCTTGTCATTTATCCATTCTATATATGATAGTTTGCATCTGTTACCCCAAACTCCCAATCCATCCTTCCCCCACACCCCCTCCCCTTTGGCAACCACAAGTCTGTTCGCTATGTCAGTGAGTCTGTTTCTGTTCATTTGTGTCATATTTTAGATTTAGCATATAAGTGATATGTGACATTTGTCTTTCTTTGTCTGACTTCAATTAGTATGATAAGTATGATAATCTCTAGGTTCATCCATGTTGCTGCAAGGGCATTATTTCATTTTTATGGCTGAGTAGTATTCCATTGTACATATACCACATCTTCTTTATCCATTCATCTGTCGATGGACACTTAGGTTGTTCCCAGGTCTTGGCTATTGTAAATAGGCTGCTATGAGCATAGGGGTGCATGTATCTTTTCGAATCGTAGTTTTTTCCAGATATATGCCCAGGAATGGGATTGCTGGATCAGACGGCAACTCTGTTTTTAGTTTTTGGAGGAACCTCCGTACTGTTTTCCATAGTGGCTGTACTAATTTACAGAACAATATTATTTTTTAAATCTCCAGTACTAAATATATTCATAGTGGATTCTTAAATTTCTTAAAGAAGAAATAAGGGTGTTTGTCCAGCATTACTTAAAGCGTATCTGTTTCAAACCAACTATAACCAGTTCTGTAGTGAACCATTAAATGCTTCCCTTTAAACTAGAAACAAAGCAGAAAGGCTATCCCCACTGATCTTGAACATTATTCTGTGAGTTCTAGCCAAAGTAATAATACATAAATTTATAAATAAAGGGTATAAAAATGAGAAAATTAAGAGTCACAATTTTCGTTTTGGCAGAAAACACGAAGATATACCTTCTAAGATAAAAACCAAAGGCATGAAAATCTATTAGAAACGCTCAGTCCCGTAAACTGGATGGTTACAAGATAGAAAAATAGTTTTCCTGCTTGTCATTTATAAATAGAAAGTACAGTGAGAAAGATCCTATTCACAATATATATACATATATAAGTAAGAAATCTATGTGACCTCAAGGAAGAATATTATAAAATTGTATCTATAAACATTTATAAATACTAAAATAATGAGAAGCATGCCATCTCCTGGATGAGAGAACAACATGTCTTAAAGATGTTGATTTTTCCCAAATAAAATTATAGTCGTAATGTAATTCCAATCACGCTTAATATATTGGATTTGGGGGGGGGGAACATGACCAAATTATTTACTCTAATGTTCATTAAGAAGAAAAAAAATGGAAAATTAAAATATTTTAAAGAAAAATAATGAAAAGGACCATCTTTACTAAAAATCAAAGCATAATAAAAAGCCGCAGTAATTAAAATAGTGCATGCTGGATCAAGAAACGGGAAAGCATCAATATGAAAATCTGTACCTACTAATTTAAATATTCTATTTAAAAACTCGGAAGTCATGAAGAAAACATCAACAACCAGTGGAATTTTTGTTGTAAAATATTAGAAAGTAAGAGAGTGACTGGCATTAGACAATTGGTAAAAATTTGAAAATCTTTTAATTTGTATTCTCACCACATAAAAATAAATTCAAGGTGTATTGGGGAGTTAAATGTTGATATTAAAACCATAAGATAGTTTTTAGAATTAATTTTTCTCAAAAATTTAAAGGCTTAAAAGAACCTTCTAAGGACTTCCCTGGTGGTGCAGTGGTTGGGAATCTGCCTGCCAATGCAGGGGACACGGGTTTGAGCCCTGGTCTGGGAGGATCCCACATGCCACAGAACAACTAAGCCTGTGCACCACAACTACTGAGCCTGCACTCTAGAGCCCGTGAGCCACAACTGCTGAGCCCACGTGCCACAACTGCTGAAGCTCGCCCGCCTAGAGCCGTTGCTCCACAACAAGAGAGGCCACTGCAATGAGAGGCCCGCGCACCTCAACGAAGAGTAGCACACGCTCGCCGCAACTAGGGAAAGCCCACGCGCAGCAACAAAGACCCCAATGCAACCATAAATAAATAAATAAATAAATGTATCAAAAAATTAAAAAAAGAACCTTCGAAACCTAGAAGTTACAGAAAAATTACAGTAGGAATAATAAACAGATTTGATAGCATAAATAGAAAGTTTGGGCTGTCATTCAGAGGATGATAATCAAAATGGAAAGATGGAATTCCCTGGTGGTCCAGTGGTTAGGACTCTGCACTTTCACTGCCAAGAGTGTGGGTTTGATCAATGAGGAGCTAAGATCCCACAAGCCATGCAGCCAGAAAAAAAAAAAAAGATAAAATGGAAAGAAAATTTTTTATGACAGACCAAGTACGAACATTTTATTATAATGTCTTCATTATATAGATTGAAAAAAAAACTTACAGAACTCCAGAACACAGACAACTCACCAAAGAAATGCCATATATTCATATTTGTGTGAGAAAAAGTACAACCTCACAAATATGGAGAAAACATTTTGTTTACCAGATTAGCAGTGACTTTTTTTAATGTTAATAAACAATGCTGGCAAGTGTGCAGTAAAATAGGAAATTTTATATATCGTCAGTGAGAGTGTAAATTGGTATAATTTAGAAAGCACTATGATGATCTATATCCCTAAAAGTATTTTTATATGCTTTGAGCTAATATACACAAGTTTTAGACATAATAAATTTCATCACAACATTATTATTGCTGAAAATGTGGACATGGATGAAAGGCCCAACAATGAAGAACTCTAAACTATGCTACCTCAAGCACATTTCTAAATCATATATTATACCAGCCTTCAAAAAGATAATGCAGTAACATGGAAAATGTATGTGGTGTAAAGTTAAGTGAGGAAAAAAGCAGGATATAAAATTTTCCATACTCCTATGATTGAAAATCTACAAAAATAATACAAAGTGAGGATGAGAAGGAAAATGCCCAAGGTCACAGGATTATGAGTATTGGAACTTAAATTAAAACTCAGATATGCTGGCCCCAAATATCTGTGTTTTCACTGTATTCAAACACTTATTCTCTACTTTGGAATATCCACGTGGCAAACATAAAATAGTTAATCATAACAGATACAAACAAATTCAACAATCCATGACAATCCATGTTTTTTTACCACAAGAATCAAAAAATTGTCCAACTGTAGTAAAGTTACTCCTACTGTATATCATAGGAATGTCAAGTACTAGAAGCCATTTGATCATTTCAGTAGATGTAGGAAAAGCTTTCAGAAAAATTTAATATCTATTCTTAATAAAATCTCTAAAACTCAGACTAGAAGGATACTTCTCTACTGTAGTAAAGCTTTTCCTTTTCAAACAAATACCCATCATGCTTAATGCTCTGATGTAAGAAGCAGTAGAAGCTGAATGGCAAATTAACTAAAGCCAGTGGGTTAAGGTGTACTATGGCCAAATAGATTTTAAGTTCCTGTGGTTCCTCAAAAAAGACAAAGGATGTAGCAAAACCAAACAGGGTCAAAAGGAGACCAAAAAAACAAAGACTGACATGAAGCTTGGGAACCTTGAAAACATTATGCTCAGTGAAAGAAGCCAGACACAAAAAGCCATGTATTATATGCTTCCATCTATATGAAATGCCCGGAATAAGCAAATCTATAGAGACAGAAGATGAGGGAGGAGAGAATGAAGAGTAATTGCTAATAGGTACAGGACTGATGAAGTATTCTACAATTTGATAGTGGTGATAGTTGCACAACTTTATAAATAGTATGCTAAAAACCACTGACGTATACACTTTAAATTTTTTAAATAAAATTTTAAAGGACCCACAAAAGAAATATATTTACAAAAATATGGAAGCTTCTCTCACAAGTTGAAATTTAACACAGGGCTTCCGTGGTGACGCAGTGTTAAGAATCTGCCTGCCAATGCAGGGGACACGGATTCGAGCCCTGGTCCGGGAAGATCCCACATACCGCAGAGCAACTAAGCCCGTGTGCCACAAATACTGAGCCTGTGCTCTAGAGCCTGCAAGCCACAACTACTGAGCCCGAATGCCACAACTACTGAAGCCCGCACGCCTAGAGCCCATGCTCCACAACAAGAAAAGCCACCCAATGAGAAGCCCGCGCACCGCAACGAAGAGTAGCCCCCACTCGCAGCAACTAGAGAAAGCCCGCGTGCAGCAACAAAGACCCATAAATAAATTTATTTAAAAAAAAATTTAAAGCCCGCGTGCAGCAACAAAGACCCATAAATAAATAAATTTATTAAAAGAAATTTAACAGGGCTTCCCTGGTGGCGCAGTGGTTGGGAGTCCGCCTGCCGATGCAGGGGACATGGGTTCGTGCCCCGGTCAGGGAGGATCCCGCGTGCCGTGGAGCGGCTGGGTCCGTGAGCCGTGGCCGCTGGGCCTGCACGTCTGGAGCCTGTGCTCCGCGGCGGGAGAGGCCGCAGCAGTGGGAGGCCCGCGTACCACAAAAAAAAAAAAAAAAAAAAAGAAATTTAACACAAACTGCATTGTAAAACCAAGCAGAAACATGCATGACAAAATAGTAATATTCTAAAATATCATGATTTAACAGATAGCCATAAGAAAACATTTTGTTTTGGGCAGAGATATGAACAGGCAACTCACTAGAGAAGAAATATGGGTAGAAAATGAGCAGTTTCACTAATGATAAAAGAAATGATGAAAATTTTTCACCTACCCACTTGGCAGGGGTTTTGGTAGTGGTGGTAGCAGTGATGGTAGTGTTTGTTTCAATGACTGTATGCAGCTGGTTACTAGATAAAATCATTTTCTTGAACATTTGTAGGGAGTACAAACTAGTACAACCTTTCTTCCAAACAACTGGCAACCTGAATCGAAAAATTTTTAAATGTGAACGCATGCCTTTTACTTCAGTAATTCCTTGCCCGAAACACAATCTCATTAAAAAAAAAAAAATCTAACCTAGGGACAAATGTTTATGCACAAAGATAATTATCACAGCATTTTTTGTTTTTGTTTATTTGCGGTACGCGGGCCTCTCACTGTTGTGGCCTCTCCCGTCGCGGAGCACAGGCTCCGGACGCGCAGGCTCAGCGGCTACGGTTCACGGGCCCAGCCGCTCCGCGGCACGTGGGATCCTCCCGGACCAGGGCACGAACCCATGTCCCCTGCATCGGCAGGCGGACTCCCAACCACTGTGCCACCAGGGAAGCCCATCACAGCATTTTTAATATTAAAAATCAGCAACAAATTTTATGATGAAAAATCCTGGAATTCGTTATGGAATTCATGGTATTGGTTATGGAATTCATAGGGTTAAATATTACGAAGCCATTAAATATTACATTTACAGAGTTTTAATAACAGAAAAAATCATGGCATAATGTTCAGTGGAAGACAGTATATAAAATGTATTTATAATGTGCTCTTAATTGCCTAGAAATGCATACGCAATATGCATAGAAAGAGATTTACCTAACTTTGTTAATAATGATTTCCCCTAAGACATGGAACTATGGGTGATTTTTATCTCATCCAAATTTTCCCTTTATTTCTGACAATTTTCAATGAAAATATATTAGTTTTACATCCATAAATATACTTTCATATTCATACAAAATAATCTTAAATTTGTAAAAATGAGTTGAAGTGAAAGCCCCACGTGAATGAGTATATCATCTTTCCGTTTACCCTAATTAATCTGGCATATGCATTGGCATGTATAAGTTTAAAGATTGTGCCTCCACATAATTTTGTTTAAACACTCCTTCAGGAGTCTTTAGAGAAGAGTTCAGATCAAGATGATTAATAGTTTAACATAAAAGTGGAAACTGTTACCAAGAGGAAATATTAATCATGAGCTACTTGTATACACCAAAGGAAAATATTCGCTGATGATCAAATTAAGGAACCGAAATTAATTATTGAAACTCTCAGTGTATTTATACAGTATATCCTTGTGCTTTATGCTCCAGTGAACGTAAGAGCCGGACACTTACAATACCTGAAATTTACCAGCCAGATTACATCAGAATTACTTTGTTATGCTTCCTTAACAACCAACCTAGCAGCAGCAGTATTTTTTGTTTGAAGGGATTATACCTAATTACTCATGATTCTCTCCTAACTCTGACCTAAAAGCAGTGACAGTAACTTCAGACCTTTTTCCCCTAATTATCTTACCAACCAGCCATTAAAGGTCACCTGGGCTCCAAGTGTCGCGTTGGATGGAGCCTGAAAGAAACGCACTGTTTTGAAAATAATAAAAAAGCCGCAAACATATTGTAAGGTCCACATGTCTTCAGCTGGTCTACAGCTACATATTCCAGCCACAGTAATCAGCAGGCAAAATCACTTAAAATATATGATGCTTGGTGGAATACTTCTGGGCTGTTAAATTTTGTGCACGCAGCCAAGCTGCTTTAAAGAGACACACATAGGGCTTCCCTGGTGGCGCAGTGGTTGAGAGTCCGCCTGCCGATGCAGCGGCTGGGCCCGTGAGCCATGTCCGCTGAGCCTGCGTGTCCGGAGCCTGTGCTCTGCAACGGGAGGGGCCGCGGCGGTGAGAGGCCCGCGTACCGGAAAAAAAAAAAAAAAAGACACACACGTAGACCAAGGCTGTTGGGATGTCTGTAAGCGTTGCGGTACAGACTGCTGTCCCCTTCTCTTCAGAGGAAATGCTGATCACACCCACTCCTCATAGAAACCACTTTATAGTGTGTTCGCTCCACCCGCATGATTCCTGACCGGTCTAATTACACACCTGATCCTCGCCCTCCTAAATCATTAAGATTATTCCTTTCATTATGTCCACTGAATCTTTTACTTTCCCAGCAGTGTTCAAGATTGTTTATACTTCTCTAAGTCAAAGTGTATTCAGTCAGCAAGGGTAATAAAGACTAACTGACAAACTAGAAAAACCTGAAAGAACGGAGCAAAGTGAGGACCACAAAAAAAGTAGCAAAAACCACCCATATGCATTTCTCAGTTACACCACATTCTTCAAAAGAATCTGAATCCTTTATTGAGAATCTATGAAATATACAGTCAAAGGGGAAATATTTCCAAACTGTTTTTGCACACCTTATAGTTTGTATTGTGTTTTGTCATTTAAAATGTATTTTCTCCTACATTGTCTCATAAAGTTGTGAGAATTGAAAGTCATGTGGGTGCCTAGTATTTAGCAATGGCTGGATAAATATCAGGTCCCTCCTCTTCTCAGCCCCTCCGCAGCCCATCTCAGCTGATTCTGCAAAGCTCCCTCTTTACACTTAAGAAAACTGAGGTAGGGAAGCAATGCCTACAAGATCTAGAAATTACTGCCTAACACCTAAGTCCAAGGCTAAGGTTCAGAGTAACCAACCACAGCACACTTTCTAGAAAACAAACCTTAGCTAGAATATGGCTGGCATTCTCAACCCTCAGTAAGCTTTATTGACTATGGTCCTTTATTATTACAGCCTACGTTTCTGAGGTTTGCAAAAGGAAGTGTTCCTAATCGCAAAGCAGCCTTGGTTTTTGTAAGTGTCCCATCAAGTAACTCCAGGCTGTTTGTGTTCCATAAGTCATAATTGCAACATTGAGAGGACCTCATGATGAATGGCTTTCAGCTCTCTGAATATCCACGAGCTCATCTTGAAGCCTTTGCACAAGCCATTTCCTTTATCTGAGTCACTTTCCTCTACTCCTTGTTCTCCCCTCACCCCACCATCATCATCACCACTTGTTCTGAGCCCTCAGATGCTGTTGACTTTGTTCTAAACCCCTCTGCCTCCACCCCAAGGTCAACTTATATAGGACATGAGGAGAATGAGCTCTGCCCTTTCTCATTCCAAGATTCCTTCTAGTCAGCAATGCCAATGAGTAGAACAGACAGGGTGTTTGTGGGTGTGGGTGTGAAAGAAGTGTTAAGATTCAGAAGGAGAAGCAACAGGTGAGATATATCTGGAAGCTGTATTACACACACACATACACACACCCCACAGACCTTTTTATCCCTATCAAAATAGTTCATGATCTTGGTCTTAAGTCACTGCCCAGCTTGCTACACTTGAACCTTGAGTAGACCCCAAAATTCAGAAATGGACCCCAGAAGCCTGTAAGCATGGTGTCACAGGAACATGCATACACTTTAACAGTGTAGACTCTTGCCTGCTAAGGTGTCTCCTATCAAACTAAAAATAGAACAGGCACTGAGCTCCAGTTGATTCCTCACTGCACAGGCTGCCAAGATGATCAAACTCTGATAACCGCAACAAGTGGATTGAGGGGGGCAACTGGAAGGCCCACCCACTCATCTGTATTCTTGGTCTCATGTACATCATTATATGACTATTTGGCTAGTTTTACAGTAAACTGAAGGAAAACAAATCTAGCCAGCTCACAGTCACAGTCATCCTGGTCCCTAAGAAACAGAACCAGTCCTTGTGTGTTCTCTCCTCATTTCACCTCGATATAGAGCACACTTTAGTCTACTAACTCAGCTCCTTTTCTGTATACTGCTAAACTTGATGCTTTTTCTCCCTCCTGTGGAGTAGATTCCCCTTCTTATTTTTCCCATGACCAATAGTTGCCCCCCACTGTGGTTCTGAGGTTAGCCCGTAGCGCTTAGTTATCATTTGTCTGCCTCCCTCCCTCTGTGAAGACAGAGGTTATATCTTATTTATCAATATATCCTTGGTGATATTTGCCATATAGTAGGTGCTCAGTAAATACTAAGGAAAGAATGCAATAGTAAGTACTCGTGGGGAAGAAACAAAAAAAGTATTTAGGGGGATATAGTATTTTAGATGATGTGTGTGTATGTGTCTGTGTGTGTGTATATATATATAAAATACATATATATCTACATATATACACACACACACATATATAATTTTTCTCAGAGGCAAACAACCAAATTTCTCAATCCTGTTTTCATAATCTGCCTTTCCAAAGTCAAAGACAAAAGAAATCTAAAAGGTGAAAATGATGATCGTTACCTTGAATGCTGGACTGATTCAGAGCATGCCGAGAGGGGCCCAGCATCCTGAACAGTTGGTGTCCTGATGAGGTTTCGGAAGACATTTAATAGTGACAGAAGTTCTTCCATTAAAAGCATGTTTATTAATCAGGAAAAATTAGACATAAACTAGGTATTAGGTGAATATTTGGAATTATTCATTTCATTGGTTGGCATGATGACATTTTAATTATTTTTTAAGGCTTGGTAGTTTATATAGCCCTACCAAAGTATTTACCAGTAAATTATATGCATGCTTGGATTTGCTTTCAAGTACTCCAGAAAAAAAAAAAAGTGGGGAGGGGGAGGAGAGGTAGGTATAGCTAAGGCAAGAACAGCAGAATGTTGCTAATAGCTGAAGCTGAGTTAGGGGTACTTGGGAGTTCTTTATACTCATTATACTCTTGTCTCTACTTTTGTGTGTGTTTAAAATTTTCCACAGTCAAAAAATGTGTTTATGTCACATTTATTGGCTATTCTCTGATGAATCTTGTGTTTGATATTCAGGGGTCTTGTGGTAAATGCATTGCTGTTCGATCCACAAACAAACAAATGCATGGTATTTTAGATATCCATGATCTGAAATTATAGAGTAAGAAGTGTCCCTTCTTTAAAAAAAAATGTAGCTGACTAATTCTCAGGCTCAGTTTCCTTATTAATATGTAAGATGCATGAACTTAATTGCTTCATCCTCTGGGCTGTGTAGCACTTTGTAAACATGTCTATTAAAGCACTTTTATCTTTATATCATGGCTAATTTATGTCTGACTCTCCTTAATGGCAAGATTTAGTTCTTATTTATGGGTGCAGTGATGAAAAGCACAAGCTCTGGAATTCAACTGCCCACGTTCAAATGCTCGTCCCTTCCCTTATGAGCCACGTGAGTTGGACAAGGTGCCTCCTGTCCTCATCTGCATAATGAAAAGGATAAGACCTACTCCAGCTGTTGTGAAGACTGAGTCTCACCAACAAGTAGGTACTCACACAATTTACTGAGTCCATTTTTCTCAATCAAGTACATTTCCTTGTGAGTTTCATTACAACGCTTATAGTCCGTGAGACTGTAATCCAGGCTCTTTTATCTCCTAATCCCATATTCTCTCCAGGCAACTGGGCTAGACTAGAGGAAACCTCACAACAATACTGAAAGCCGGGCCCTTCAGAGGAAAGTGCAGGCAACGTTAACCCCAATGCAACATTGCTGATGCTTTAGACAGGTGCATGAGACATGCTGTGGACCTTATGGATTTGATGCCTAGATGGCCCCAAATCTCTCCCACTAAAGAAAGGACAATATTAGGATGTATATATATGTAGATGTGTGTATATATATGTGTGTGTGTGTGTATGTGTGTGTGTAACTGAATCACTTTGCTGTACAGCAGAAATTAATACAACGTAAATCAACTATACTTCAGTGAAATAATTTTTTTAAAAAAAAGAAGGGACAATACTAAGATAAGGGCACTGTCAGCACTTGGAAGTGGAGTTGAAAAGCTTATAAATAAAATAAAATTTAAAACTTAAAAAAAAAAAAGCACTGCTATCCTTGGTCTCTTGTGCTATGCTATCAATTTGCCAAGAGAATCAGTTTTCCTATTACCACCCGGCACCCCTGCTACCGACATACCACCAGTGACCCTCCCCACTTAATTCTACCAGCTTGGTGTTCAGGATTCTGAGCCAGGTATCATAACAAGGCCCTGAGAATTAATAAACTCTTGGCCAGAGTTGCCTTACCACATCCCCGGATAGGATAACAGTGTTTGGGTAGCAGTTAAAGTTAGACTTACATAGAAACCACAGTATTCAACAGTTAGGATATTAAACATGCTTCATTCATTCAATATATATATTTTTTAATATCTCCAAAATAGGAATGCCTCTTAACAATGGCATCGCATGATACAGTTGGCAGTTTAGTAGTATACCTTGCCATCATCGTATCTTAGATTCATGATCAAATGAAATCTTCAGCTCCTGGCATTGTATCAATATAACGTTTGACATATGGAAACTTCCAGGCTTAGGTGAATTACTGCCCAAAGCTCTAGAGGTATTTTCTGAGTCTATGAAATTTCTTATTGAGTCTCTGTGTTCTCTAAACCCTGGTATTTCTAACAAGAAATAAACATCAGGATAGAAGGAAAACATGTGAGCTCTTTGAAACCCTGAACTTTGATTTGAGAGAGGCTCTTTCCTAAGCACCATTGTTTGTATGAGTCATCGTGGAAGGTCTCTCTAGGTCCTGACCGCTCCCCGCCCTGGCACCCTCCCCCAACAATTTCTGTCAGTTTTCCTAACAGCTGAGTGGAGTCTATGGGGAAAACTAGTTGGCTAAATCCACCATCTTTCCCCCTAAGATGCCACTTACAAAGTCATTCCCTTTCACATACTTGGAGTACCTTCTCCGCCCAGTATCAGCCTTGTCACCAAGTTCCTGGGTGATTCACATAAGCATACACTGGAGGGCTTGTCTGTTAGGCAGCAGTACCTGGACTACACCCCTCTACCCTGAATAGGAACACTTGGTCTTCCTATTGCTGATACGATCATTTTCCCCTTTTCTCTTGGTGTGCTGACCTTCGACTTCATATTCCTCTTTCCCAGAAAAAGTGCCTTTCCTTAAATCAGCTTCTGCAGTAACAATCACAACCAATCTGTCCTCTTAACAGCACAACTCCCCACAAGGTTGTTGTCACTGGAAGGGATAAGGACCTTAGTGAAGTTCTTAAGGTCCTTAGGGGATCTCTTTATCTTTAGATTTTAAAAATGAAGCTCAGGGCTTCCCTGGTGGCGCAGTGGTTGAGAGTCCACCTGCTGATGCAGGGGACACGGGTTCGTGCCCCAGTCTGGGAAGATCCCACATGCCGCGCAGCGGCTGGGCCCATGAGCCATGGCTGCTGAGCCTGCGCGTCCGGAGCCTGTGCTCCGCAACGGGAGAGGCCAAAAAAGGGAGAGGCCGGCGAACCGAAAAAAAAAAAAAAAAAAAAAAAAAGAGGAAGCTCAGGGCTAAGGGACTTACCCAGAGTGACATCATCATTGGCAATAGAGTGAAGAATAGAATCTTGGCCACTGCCACTAGGGAATATGTACTTCTGCCCTCTGTTTAGATTCTCTACAACTGCAGTGTTTTGGTTTTTTTTTAATTTTTTTGAAGTTTTTTTGGCTGTGCCATGCAGCTTGAGGGATCTTACTTCCCCGACCTGGGATTGAACCCTGGCCCTCAGCAGTGAAAACACAGAGTCCTAACCACTGGACAGCCAGGGAATTCCCTCTCCAACTGCACTCTTTTTGTGTATGTGTGTGTGAAATTAGAAAAATATTTATAGTAATATGGTAAAGGATTCATACACTGATATATAAAAATGTTCACACTGATCAATAAGAAAACCCTAAAACTCTAGTGAACGCAGTGAGAAATTCACTGAAGAGGAAATACAACTGGCCAATCAACAAATTAGCCGTACTAAAGTTAATTAAAGCAACAAGGTGAGTATTTGTTTAACCTGTTAAATAAACAGAGATTGAAGATAAAAATATTAGCCGGAGCTACGAGGCTCCAACTGCAGTCTTAAGAAGAGCAGGTAGATTGCAGAACTGGAGAGCTGTCATCCTCTTCATAATCTTCCTGGATTACAGTAAAAGGGTGTGAGAATGCAGTGGACATCACTCTTATCACCCAGACTGTGGTGACTTAATAGATGCAGCAATGTGGTTGGAAAATGGAGCTTGGCTTGCGTTGGACTTTATGTTAGATCAAGAACGAATCGATTGTCCACATCAAAGAGTGGAGGGTGTGTGGAAAGGGTTAAAGCAAGTCCCACACTATCACCTCGGCACCCTTACCTCAACCAGGCAATAGGTCCCTAATCTTTGGCCCCTTAAATGCCTTTGCCATTTGAGGATCTTCCCTGGCTGGATTCGTTCATCAACATTCTTTCATTACAGTAAAATTATATAACATGAACTTGGGAATGTATCCTCCTCCCCGTGCTGTTGAAGATCTTGGCTACATTCCTTCCTGAGCAAGAATACACAAGAACACACACACACACACACACACACACACACATACATGCGTGCACGGGTGCGATCCAAGAAGATTCAGTACTTTCGTCTCAAATACAGGTGATAAAATCAAAACTTAACAGACTTAGTGATAGGAGATAGGGGTAAAAAGAATCAGGTATTTGTGTCTCTTAGTCTAACTATCTGGTCCCCTTATCTAGAGAAGTGTAAGGCCTCCCCGCCCAGACCTTCATGAGCTCCCCTCTTAGATGTTCCCTCACATAGTGGACAGAGGCCCAATCTAAACCTTCCCTTCTCTCCTTTTATCATTTTTTTTCCTCCAGAAGTCCCACCTCTCTGTCCCCATTGCCAGACACTGTCCCTTCTCCAGAAGGTGTAAAGTCCTAAGACTCTTCATGTGTACTGTGAACATTCACAATCGCCAGCTAAGCTGTTTTCTCCTTCATCTTTTGAAAGTGCTGGCTATAGCAGTAGGAGCAGTTTTCAGCTTCCAAGTAGGGAAGGAGGACATCTTGACTAAAAGCCTAATTTCTCCAAGCACTGACTTGGAGAAAAGCTGATAAATCTGATCTCACTCTATCCAGCCAACATAAAAGAACTAATTTAACCTGGTGGCATTCAGCAAGAAAGTGTGCTGGGTCCAGCTTTTGTTTTTTGGAAGCTCATGAAAACACTCTACTTGTATATTGTAGATGTTTTTTCTACTGAGCATCTATTGCTGTTGTAAAACCTCTAGCTCACCCCTCCCTAATGTATTCTCAACCATTTCTGGGGGTCCTGAAACTACTGTACAGTTTTTCCAAATTAGTAACATCTGTCATTCTTTTTCTCTTGGGCTCTGATTCCTTAAAATGAGACATCTCTGGAATGTACATTGTGAAATTCCTTTGGAAAGTTGCTGCCTTTTTCCTTCCCATCACCAGGTATCCATGGCCCCCAAGGTTGACCTGCGCCCATCACACTGGCTTATAATACTCTACTAAAGAGGAAAAATTCCTTTTCCCACACACCCATTGTTGCAATAATCTAACATGATGATTGCCAGAGAGCACTGCTCACATTGCCAACATCTTATGAAAATTCTGTGTGAAATCCCGTTCTTTTGTGACGAAATTCCACAGGGTAGGTCAGAGGACCATTCTCTGAGACTCTGCCCCCCAAATCCTCCTGTCTCTCTACTCCCAGTTACTCCTAACCTGCTCCCAAGCCTTCTTCCAATTAGCCCAATTACATAAAGCCTTGTGTTCTATTTTGAAACCTTCAATTTATCTAGTTTCAAATTTTTGAAACTGGTACTATAATCTCCTAGGCCTGGCTGCATTGGCTTTTCTCTGTGTCTTGTCTTTATCTCTTAGGGGAGGAGGATGGAGGGAAGAAAGGAAGGCGTCCAGGGATAGGGCAATCGGTGTGGATCAAGCACTAAACTGTTTTCAAGTGACAAGGCTGGGTGACTGCCTAAATTTAGTAGCAATGGAAGCCTCTTACAAGGTGTTTTTGTCCCAGAATTGTTCATCTTGGGCAAGCTAGAAATTGCAGACCATGTGCCTTTCCTAAATCCTGTAGACGGTGTAGCACCTTGTGGTAGAGTTCTCAAATTAGATCATGGGCATATGTCGAATAAGCATCAACGAAAAGAATGACAGTGGGAAAGGTCTAAGGAGTCACAGGTGATTGAACTATATACCTGATCATCCAATAGCTTCTAGAAAAATGGACTCACGTACACTGAAATCTACCTCTTCTAGGCCTCCCACATACTCCTTTTACTCCCTGTACAAAAGCATGGTTTGAAAGCCAAAACAAACATGCTTTGTGCCCCAGTATAGGTGCCCAGTAAGGTTTGCTCAGTGTTCAATGAATGGCAATAACAATCTCATGGATTTGTGGAGCAATTCATAGCTTTCAAAGCCAGATTCCACATATAATCTCATTGGATCCTCACAACAACTCAGTAAGGCAGGCAGACCAAGTTGTCTTAGCCTCATTTTATAGATCGGCAGTTCTCAAACTTGTGTAGGTTTGGAGCAATCAGAGGTCATGGTGCCCTCTGAGGAATCATGTGAGCTACTGACATTTTAAATTACATAGTAACTAATTGTAGATTCTGGGCAGCAATGTCAGACTATAGGCCAGGCAGAAGCCATGTGAGCTGTTGGTGGAGT
The DNA here is from genome assembly GCF_003676395.1 of Aethalodelphis obliquidens. NCBI lineage: Eukaryota > Metazoa > Chordata > Mammalia > Artiodactyla > Delphinidae > Aethalodelphis > Aethalodelphis obliquidens. The sequence goes on from NW_020837951.1 coordinate 22,795,474, forward strand.
AGGTGCGGGGGTGGGGGGAAGCAGAATGGTTCTGGAAGGCAAAAGCAGGGACTTTTCTACTAAGGTGATCTGAAGGCTTTTTAGGGATAAATTCAAGGAGAAAGATGAGGAACCTAAGCTAAGCAATGCAAGAGGTTCAGAGTTACAGGCATGAAAACATGGGTTCCTGTTGGTTTCGTGATGTTCAAACAGAGAACCAAAATTAGCCAAAGTCACCTTATACTCTGATGAGATGGGCTGAATCACGCTGGAGGGCTCTTCTCTGAGACCTAGATGAAGGCAAAGGGAGGTTTGACCCTTTTCCTCCTTTTACATAAACTGATCTTAGGGACCTCCCATGTGAAGAGCCCCTATTAGAGTTTGTCCTGCACGGAACTCGGGGAGAGTGGAAGGAAGCTAAGACCACCTGTAAGTCAGAGCGCGTGAGCGATAGTCACAACTGGACTCCCCATCCAAGGATTGATGGACTGAAAACAACAACAACAATGCTTGGATTCCCCTTGGGAGTTGTCATAGAGAAAAATGATGAGGACAGAGTCTCTTGGGGGTTAGTTACGGTGAGTTGAGTGGAAAAAGGTTATCCTGCAGTCCACACAGTACGAGAAAATGTTCCCATTTTGATCAGTGGTATTACTATTTCTTTTGGTATAAGGCTCACAACGGTAGCATTCTCTTACTCTTTCTTGTCCCTTATAGACCTAGAGTATATAGAAATGGCAAATATCTATTGAGCCAGTGCCGTCTTGTCGACTTTACATATGGAGAAACTGTTGCCTTCTGCTCTGTTGCCACTCTTGTAAAACTCCTCATTCTATCATGGATGGTTTTCTGCAATTCCCAACATGCTTCTCTGAATCAGTGTCTGCCACTAGCCTGTACAGCATTTGTTACCAATCCATCCTAAAGCATGTCTTTCCCCCATCACTGTCCCTGCTCAAGAGCCCTTAATGTTTCTTCTAAGTTGCTTATTGACCTCAAACTCCTCTCTTTAAAGTCCCTCCATAATCTGACCACAGTCTACTTATCCAATCTTAGTTTTCTTACACCTCGTCTCCAACCTGCTCTACATAGGGGGGATTCAATGTTCAACATTCAACTTTCATACAACTCACATTTCCACATGTCATATATTAACACTCTATTGTCCTCCATGTGCAAAGGCTATTTTTTTTGCTTTTTTTTTTAATTGAAGTAAAATTGATTTACAATATTGTGTTACTTTCAGGTATACAACAAAGTGATTCAGTTATATTTTTTTCACATTCTTTTCCATTATAAGTTATTATAAGATATTGAGTGTAGTTCCCTGTGCTATACACTTGTTGGTTATCTTTTTTTGTTTCCATTTACTCTTTCATTTTTTTTTGACATCTTTATTGGAGTATAATTGCTTTACAATGTTCTGTTAGTTTCTGCTGTATAACAAAGTGAATCAGCTATACGTATACATATATCCCATATCCCCTCCCTCTTGCATCTCCCTCCCACCCTCCCTATCCCACCCTCTAGGTGGTCACAAAGCACCGAGCTGATCTCGCTGTGCTATGCGGCTGCTTCCCACTAGCTATTTTACATTTGGTAGTGTATATATGTCCATGCCACTCTCTCACTTCATCCCAGCTTACTCTTCCCCCTCCCTGTGTCCTCAAGTCCATTCTCTATGTCTGCATCTTTATTCCTATCCTGGCCCTAGGTTCATCAGAAACTTTTTTTTTTTTTTAGATTCCATATATATGTGTTAGCATAGGGTATTTGTTTTTCTCTTTCTGACTTATTTCACTCTGTATGACAGACTCTAGGTCCATCCACCTCACTACAAATAACTCAATTTCGTTTCTTTTTATGGCTGAGTAATATTCCATTGTATATATGTGCCACATCTTCTTTATCCATTCATCGGTCGATGGACACTTAGGTTGTTTCCATGACCTGGCTATTGTAAATAGTGCTGCAATGAACATTGTGGTACATGATTCTTTTTGAATTATGGTTTTCTCAGGGTATATGCCCAGTAGTGGGATTGCTGCGTCATATGGTGGTTCTATTTTTGGTTTTTAAGAAACCTCCATACTGTTCTCCATAGTGGCTCTATCAGTTTACACTCTCGCCAACAGTGCAAGAGTGTTCCCTTTTGTCCACACCCGCTCCAGCATTTATCGTTTGTAGATATTTTGATGATGGCCATTTTGACCGGTGTGAGGTGATACCTCATGGTAGTTTTGATTTGCATATCTCTAATGATTATTGATGTTGAGCATTCTTTCATGTGTTTGTTGGCAATCTGTATATCTTCTTTGGAGAAATGTCTATTTAGGTCTTCCGCCCATTTGTGGATTGGGTTGTTTGTTTTTTTGTTATTGAGCTGCATGAGCTGCTTATAAATTTTGGAGATTAATCCTTTGTCAGTTGCTTCATTTGCAAATATTTTCTCCCATTCTGAGGGTTGTCTTTTGGTCTTGTTTATCGTCTCCTTTGCTGTGCAAAAGCTTTGAAGTTTCATTAGGTCCCATTTGTTTATTTTTGCTTTTATTTCCATTTCTCTAGGAGGTGGGTCTAAAAGGATCCTGCTGTGATTTATGTGGTTATTGTAGGTCTTTTCCTGCTCTTCTGTTTCCTGCCTAGAGAAGTTCCTTTAGCATTTGTTGTAAAGCTGGTTTGGTGGTACTGAATTCTCTTAGCTTTTGCTTGTCTGTAAAGGTGTTAATTTCTCCGCCAAATCTGAATGAGATCCTTGCTGTGTAGAGTAATCTTGGTTGTAGGTTTTTCTCCTTCATCACTTTAAATATGTCCTGCCACTCCCTTCTGGCTTGCAGAGTTTCTGCTGAAAGATCAGCTGTTAACCTTATGGGGATTCCCTTGTATGTTATTTGTTGTTTTTCCCTTGCTGCTTTTGATATTTTTTCTTTGTAGTTAATTTTTGATAGTTTGATTAATATGTGTCTTGGCGTGCTTCTCCCTGGATTTATCCTGTATGTGACTCTGTGCTTCCTGGACTTGATTAACTATTTCCTTTCCCATATTAGGGAAGTTTTCAACTATAATCTCTTCAAATATTTTCTCAATCCCTTTCTTTTTCTCTTCTTCTTCTGGGACCCCTATAATTCAAATGTTGGTGCATTTAATGTTGTCCCAGAGGTTTCTGAGACTGTCCTCAATTCTTTTCATTCTTTTTTCTTTATTCTGCTCCCTAGCAGTTATTTCCACCATTTTATCTTCCAACTCACTTCATTCTTCTGCCTCAGTTATTCTGTTATTGATTCCTTCTATAGTATTTTTAATTTCAGTTATTGTGTTGTTCATCACTGTTTGTTTGCTCTTTAGTTCTTCTAGATCCTTGTTAAATGTTTCTTGGGTTTTCTCCATTCTTTTTTCGAGATTTTGGGTCATCTTTACTCTCATTACTCTGAATTCTTTTTCAGGTAGGTTGCCTATTTCGTCTCCATTTATTTTGGTCTGTTAGGTTTGTACCTTGCTTCTTCGTCTATAACATTTTTTTGTCATTTCATTTTTTTTTTTTTTGATGGCTTGGGCTGTATTCCTGTCTTACTGGTTGCTGGCCTTTGACATCCAGCACTGGAGTTTGCAAGCAGTTGGATAGAGCCGGGTCTTGATGCTGAGATTAGGACCTCCAGGAAGCCTCACTCTGATTAATATTCCCTGGGGTCTGAGGTTCTCTGTTACCTATTTTATATATAATAGTGTGTTTATGTTAATCCCGAACTCCTAATTTATCTCTCCCCCACCCCTTTCCCCTTTGGTAACCAAAATTTGTTATGTTTGTGAGTCTATTTCTCTTTTGTATATGAGTTCATTTGTATCATTTCTGGTTTATAGTTCACATATAAGTGATATCATATTGTAACAGGGAAGAGCCAAATCTGACTACATGTTGGACCTGTTTCTTTTACTTTAACGTTTGCTTTCCACTGCTTTTGTTCACTCAGAGGATACTACTGTCTATACATAATGGCCTACCTTGGGGAACCCTGCCCCTCTGCCTGAATGTTAAACCAGAGTGCCTTTGTTCAGGGAAACATCCAGACGCTGTCCACCTGTGGATGGCTACAAGAAAGAAGAAATTAACCCATCCCCTCCCCAAGGCTGGCCATTCCAGGTGATATTTGCCAAACTTATGGCCTTTTTACTTCACTTCCTCATCTCCTCCCCATCTCTGTGCTGTAAAAGAAACTGGCAGCCAAACCCTGATAAGATGGTTATTTTGAGACTTTAGTGTGCCTTCTTCTCAGTCTGCTGGCTTTCCAAATACAGTCGTATTCCTTGCTCGACACCTCGTCTCCAATTTATTGGCCTGTCGTGCAGCAAGCTGAGTGAGCTAGTACTCCATAACAATATGATATTTCTCTTTCTCTGTTTGGGTAACTTCACTAAGTATGATAATCTTGGACTTCCCTGGGGGCACAGTGGCTAAGAATCCGCCTGCCAGTGCAGGGGACACAGGTTCAACCCCTGGTCTGGAAAGATCCCACATGCCACGGAGCAACAAAGCCCGTGCACCACAACTACTGAGCCTGCACTCTAGAGCCCATGAGCCACAAGTACTGAGCCCGCGTGCCACAACTACTGAAGACCACATGCCTAGAGCCCATGCTCTGCAGCAAGAGAAGCCACCGAATGAGAAGCCTGCACACCATAACAAAGAGTAGCACCCACTCACTGCAACTAGAGAAAGCCCGCACGCAGCAACGAAGACCCAATGCAGCCAAAAATAAATTTATTTTTTAAAAGTCTTAAAAAAAGTGAGTATGATAATCTCTAGATCCATCCATGTTGCTACAGATGGCATTATTTCATTCTTTTTATGGCTGAGTAATATTCCGTCGTATATATGTACCACATCTTCTTTATCCATTCATCTGTTGATGGACATTTAGGTTGCTTCCATGTCTTGGCTGTGGTAAATAGTGCTGCAGTGAATATTGGGATGGATGTATCCTTTCAAATTATGGTTTTCTCTGGATATATGCCCAGGAGTGGGATTGCTGGGTCATATGGTAGCTCTATTTTTAGTTTTTTAAGGAGCTGTTTTTTATATAACTTAACAGCAATGATTTTTTTCCAGACTTTTTTTTTCTTTTTCTTATTGAAGTATAGTTGATTTACAATGTTGTGTTAGTTTCAAGTGAACAGCAAAGTGATTCATTGATATATATGTGTATATATGTATGTATATATATATTCTTTTTCAGATTCTTTTCCATTATAGGTTATTATAAGATATTGAATATAGTTCCCTGTTCTATACAGTAAGTCCTTTATCTATTTCATATATAGTAGTATGTATCTGTTAATCCCAAATTCCTAATCTATCCCTGCCCCCCCCTTTTTTTCATACCTAAGAAAAGTTTCCAGTGGACAAGTAATATTAGCTTTTATATTTTAATTAAATGTGTAATAAACAAAAGTGGGTCTGGTGCAAGAATAAAAACACAAATCACTGGGTGAAAAACAGAAATGCTTAAACATTGCCATGTCAGATATTATCTCAACAGGTTGTATAGGAAACATCACAAAGCAACAGATAGATTGATGTCCCATAAACTGAATCGACGTAAATGTACGTATATCCTCATCTCTTCCCTCAACAACAAAATAAATAGTGAAAATATTAAAGAGTAGAATGTTCATGGATACAATGGGGGAGGAATATATATAATATTTTATTTGTTGGGGGGGGTACATCCTTTATCCTTTCTGTATTTTGATTGTCCTAGGTTTTTATAATGTGTTTTGATCATTACAGAAAAGGTTTAAAAAGTAAAGTTACTTTTTGTTATTAGGAAAAATATGACTATACACTAATAACCATAAAAGGAGAGGATCTTTTCAAGTATGCAATCAATGGAAAAATGACAAAAGACATGATCAACAGATTTGACTAAAAAATTAATTTCTGTGCCTAAAAAACTATTAATTACCAAAAAACTTAAAATATAAAGAGACTCTCACAAATTGAAAATCAGACCTCCTGGGCTTCCCTGGTGGCTCAGTGGTTGAGAGTCCGCCTGACGATGCAGGGGACGCAGGTTCGTGCCCCGGTCCGGGAGGATCCCACATGCCGCGGAGCAGCTGGGCCCGTGGGCCATGGCTGCTGGGCCTGCATGACCGGAGCCTGTGCTCCGCGACGGGAGAGGCCACAGCAGTGAGAGGCCCGCGTATCGCAAAAAAAAAAAAATCAGACCTCCTAATAAAAAATTAAATACTAAGTAATTTTATAAAAAATACAAATATGTTCAACCATATTAGTAATCAAGGAAATACAAATTAAAACTATAATAATATAACAGCTTTCCTATCAATTTAACAAAGAATAATTAAAGTCATAAAAATCAGTGCTAACGCTGGTGATGGTATGGCAAGGTGAGCAAGTTCAAGGATGTGCTGGTGCCTGTAAGTTGGCACAAGCACTCAAGAAGGAAGTTTGCATCAAGATCACTAAAAAGAGTAAATTCCTAGGAAGTTACTCTCAGAAAATAAGAGTTTCCACAATTACTTATTGGAGAGACACGCATCACAGTTTTCTGTGATGTTGTTTTGTGACTAAGTTTGTAAAGAGCATGAGAAAAAAGCCAGTTAAAACACAATGCACCCAAATGATAGAATGGTATGCAACATTACAGATCAAGTGCGTCTGAGTTCATTAGATAATGGGAAAATGCCCCTGGCATAACATTGAGGGAGCAAAATGCAAAATCATGTAGTAATAAAATGGTGATTTGCTTAAACTAAATTACATCTGTGTGTGTATAACATCAACATATAAACAGTGGTGATAATACAGTCTTGGAAATAGTATCTCAGTTAATTATTTTTCTAAGTTCCTGTTCTCAGTATTTTGAAATGTTTTTATAATAAAAGCAATCAGGAAGACACAATTAACTATAGGTTTTTTACAAGAAGCCTTGGAGGCTTTGGGGGGACTGTAAGCCACCTGTGGCCATGAGAGAAGTAAATGAAGACTCAAGTGTTTTCTAATGTAAAGAAAACAAAGGGACCTTTCAGTAGGAATTTAGTCAATTCTCCTTGGTGCTTCCCTGAGCCTCAGTTTATCAGAGGGCGCGCTGAGGTCCTTTTTCTGTGTTTACAGAATGTTTGCTGATTCAAGCAGATCGTTTTCTAAACTGACTCACATGTAACATCTCTCTCACTCCAAGTGACAGGCATTTCCCTGACCTCAGTCTGTGTTCCAGCTCTTTCCATGCCTGAAGGAAAATCCAAGGACTTTTAGGATCCGAATCTAAGAAGTTTGGGGTAACGATGTACGTACTTTTCCTTACTATTACCACAGTGCATACGTATCTCACTGCAGCCACAGCCCGCAAAAGCCAGAGGCATGAGTTTGCCCCAGGCTGGCAGAAATTGCCCCATGATGGCTATAATTGCCATAATACTAGATAATTTACCTTTTGTAAACACTTTGCCCTTGGCACAGATTTTGATACATACAGTTTCATTCACTTCCCTGAAGGCGTGTTGTAGGGATTGGGTGATGCTTGAGGATGGCCCTTTTCTCTTTTGGTCTTTCTGTGAGTCCTTGGCCTCTTGCCTTTCTTTTTCTCCCCACTATCTGAGCTGTGTACTATTCATACTACACGCCGTTGTGACTCCTCCCCCATAACCTTGAGCCAGTGCCAAGTGCCTTTCAAATAGTAGAGCTCCTTCCTGCTCTGTCCCATAGACTAGCCGTCGACCCAGGGACCTAGCAGAGTTTTGCTTCCTACTAGTAAAGGGATCACTGAAGGTTATATTCCCATCTTGGCTGAAATGCCAAGCAGATGTGCTTGTTTATTTTGAATAAGCATTTTTCCTGGTAAATGACTCACTTCTGAATGTTGCAGTTGCCCTTGATGTCTGGGAAGGGCAGTTTTTACATTTTTCATCAATATCACACGGCTGATCTTCAGCCGATACGTGCAGGTGTGGCCAGTTGACCCAGCTGTTAAATTATGGGAATGTATAATGGCTGATACGTAGCCTCTGCCCTCATGTCCCACCTCACTGAGGCTGTCCCGGTCCTTCCCCTTGGACACCCTGGATCTCCCCCAATCTAGCAACTGGAAGGGTTAATACCGGGCCAGGCACCCCGCTGAGCTGATGCACAGCTGCTGTCCATTTGGACCGATCAGTGCCCAAGTCACTCAGGGTGTGAGTTGGTTTTGGGTTTTTTGGTTTTTTGTTTTTGGCCACACCACACGGCTTGTGGGATGTTAGTTCCCCGACCGGGGATTGAACCAGGGCCCTCAGCAGTGAAAGCGCAGAGTCCTAACTACTGGACCGCCAAGGAATTCCCAGTGTGGGAGATATTTTGATTGATCCTCCTGCATCATTATGGTGTTGAAGGCGTGATACACCAGACTGACATAAATCAATCCGACATAAATCAATCCGGTTGTTAGCAAAAAACTTCTTGCCTTGCGGTTCTCTAACGTGAACGCCCAGCAGAATCACCTGGAGGGCTAGTTTAAACGCGCACATCGGGGCCCCGCCCTCAGAGATTCTGATTCAGTAGGTCCAGGATGGGGCCTGAGAATTTGCGTTTCTCACAATTCCCAGGCGAGGCTGGCTGAAGCTCCCAGTCCTCTGTTCCACAGGCAGCTCCCTGATAGAAACGATCTCTAGAGCAGCACTTCTCAAACACCCGTATGCATAAGAACCACCTGGGGAATCTTGTAATACAGATTCTTATTCAGTGCATCTGGGATAGAGCCTGAAATTCTGGGATAAAGCCTGAAATTCTGCTTTTCTCTCAAGCCCCCAGGTGATTCCACTACCTATGACCTTGAATAACAAGGTCTTCTAAAGGGAATTCGTGCTTCTCATCCACATAATGTAAGTCTTCCTTATAAATCCTTTATTCTCTCTGTATACAATTCCCTTCTCGACCTCCTTCTTTCCTTTCTTATTCTTTGCTGTTGTTGTAGTTCCTGTAGCTTCTTTCATTTTTTTCTTTTAACGAATTCGCAGGTGATGCTGATACTGTTAGTCTGTGAGCATACTAAGTAGTAACACCTCATAGCGGCTGTAATTCTAGACCTCGGTGGCAGAGCACTTCAGAACAGCCCCTTCTTCCTCTCATACGAATCCTCGAACTTCCCCCTCTCACCACTCAACTAAAGCCTAAAGTGACATGAAGAGGAAGATATCACCCACCGGAGTCTTTGGTAAGAGAGAATAAACTGGCTTTTTTTCTTTAGGATAAGACTAATAATGATCTGTGTTTTGTACTAAATAGTTCTCTAGCTGCTTCTATGGTCCTTCACATTTTGGCGTGTCTCTGTAAGTTCTGAGGTGGATTACAAGTCATGTGTGTGAATGATTTATCTCTTTATTCTTATTTTTTAGTTATTCTTTTAAAAATGGTTTTCACTTGGCCTCTTTTGCTCGTCCTCTCTCCCGCTTTGTTTTCTCCCTTTCTCTGTTTACTTTTCTTCCCACTCTCTGTTTTTTTCTTGCCAATGTCTTCAAGATTTCAAATTCCCAACCCACTCTCTGGATTCCACCCCTGAATAATTTTTTTTTTTAATGCAACCCTGACTTCTCAAAAAGAGACTCCACCCGGACTGTTTTGGAGCTTCATGATTCCAACAATGAGATCAGAAATGAGTCTAGGAAAATTACGTGTGAGTGCGTGTCGGGGAAACAAAGAAAGCAGTCAAGTGTAAAAGGAAAGGCTCGAGTGCGCTTTTCTAGAAAATACTTGACTAGGAGCTTTTATCCAGGACTAGAAATTGCCCTGCTTACCAACTAAGCACTTTCTCTGCAAAACATAAAAAAGATGTCTGTTTTTATGAACTTGGTCATTTCCTGGACTTTAATAACGCTTTTCCTGGACTTTAATAGCGCTTGATTCCAGTTGGATATAAACAGACTTCTGTGATCCATCGGCTTGTACCCTCCCTGCCCGTGGGCTGGGCAAGCTGCTTAGCAGCTAATTCTGTGGAAAAGTCTACAAGCCCTAGTGCCGGAAGGCAGAAATCCTGGCCCAGGCTTGCTCCACTTCTGGGAACCCAGGGACATGGCAGGAGTTTGTTGGTTAAGTAGCTGTGCCTGAGAGTTAATTCTGTACCATCTCCTTTCCAAATGCAGTGGAGAGAAGTTCAAGAAGATCTATATTCCATAAGGAAAAGAATAGTAGAGATGATGGATAGCTTCTGATGCAGAGGAAAAAAAGGAATGCACGGCATTCAGTTCATCCAGTACTAAGTAGCTTTCTAAGGGACCTGCAGATTCCAGCTGACCCTGTGTTCCTCCCTATCTGACAGGTGACCCAGACTTGAATTCTAAATTGATTCTGGCTAGGATAAGTTATCTAAGCTGGCTGCACCTCGATTATCTCATCTGTAGAGTGAACACAATCACCTTAACTAACAGGGTATTTGCAAAATGACATAAATGACATTGATGCCAAGAATGGAGCCCACACTTCAAAACTGGTTCTCAACCTAGGGCTTGGAAGATGTTCAATATGCATCAACATCTGCCTTTCCTTCTTGAATGAAAAGACAGAAAAGAAGAAGGAGAGGCAATGATAGGATCTTCAGTGGATAACCACGAATAAAATTCCTGGCTGTGATGGTAGAAGCATCAAAATCAGCAGTCTCAAACTCAAATGCCAGTAGAAGCCCGGCAAGTAATATTAATAAGCAAAGCACCCCAGGGACAAAGAAAAATGAATACAACAGACAGTGGCAAGACAATAGAAATGCTTCAAATATCTATTATCGTGGTAGAAGACAAATAGCTGCACACCCACAAGAAAAATGGCTTCTTGCCACTCCACCTTGGGTTCTTGAAGCAATGGAAGATGATGGGGACGGGACTCAGCCTGAAAGGGCAATGCCCCCTCCAGAGGGGCAGCCACTGCTCTCCACCTGACAGTCATCATGTGACACAAAATGAAAGGCCCAGCATTGCCAGATCTCAGGACTCTTTGCAAGATAAGTAAGAGGCTCTGTTGATTCCTAAAATATTCCATTTTACCAATGTTGGCCAACCCTATGGTACGATCAACATAGTGGGCCATCAGAGGCTTGTGGACATTAGGTTACAACCTATGTCGCTTCTCCTTTTTAGAGCTCTGTCAGCTCAGAAGGGAGCACATTGGGTTGCGGTTTGCTTTCTGTTCGCTAAGAGGTAAGAAAACCCTTTCAGAAGTAGAAACTTGGAAAGCCAGAATGGTGCATGCCTTTACTGGCTTCAGCTAGGAGCTGTACACACTTCACTAGACTTCTTTATATCTGTTAACTATCATCATATCCCTAAGAGGTGAGCGCTATCTCCATTTCACAGATGAGGAAATAGAAGATTAGATAAGCAGTCATTTGCTCAAGAGCTCACAGCAGCAGCACTCAGGTTTGACACCAAGTTGTTTTATCCAAGTTTAGTGCCTCTCCTATACCGTAAAGTGGCATAATAACATTTGTCTGAGTCTAAAGCTCATTTTCCTTCCACCTTCTCCCTTGATAAATATTAAGCAGTTAGGGAGGCTCAGAAAGGAACTTAGATGACTGGAATGCTGGTTGGTAAATAGTTATTTCAGAGCATTAATGACTATTTTGAGTCTGGACACATTGCAGGCCAGAAATTAGATTCCTCAATCCTGAAGTTAGATTTTGCTCTACTATTGTGTGCCTTGTTTGAGAGATTTTTAAACACCAGTGACCATGTTGAGTCATAGTTCTTGCGGTTTGACCCAAGTGGAGAAATTTCTGTAATACTGTATCTGAGTGTTTACCAGGTAAGTATTAGAAATTCCAGCTTAATTCAGTTTCAGCTGTAAAGGAATTTGCTGTCTGTGGAAACAAATGTCAGGCTTAGATAGCACTTCCAGCAACATTTCATCCAGTGGACCAAACCAAAAACCCAGGTTTCCTCTCTGTCGCCTCACTGCTTTCTGAAACATTGGTCTTAAAGACTGGGTTCCTGTGTGTTTTATAACAGCTGCCAGCCAGCATCTTGTTTACATTCAGATGAAGAAAGAGGAAATTTCAGTAACTGTCGCAAGGGCTAGGAATTGCTTTCTCTTGCTTTCTCGTTCTCTCGTGCTTAACCCTTGGCCTAAAGATAGGATTGTTGGTTGGATTAAGATCATCAGGGTGGAGCCCTGGATTTAGATGAATCCCATACAAACCGCATAGCTGCTGTAAAATGGAGGAGGGATAAATTCAGCCACAGAAAAATCCGTGTATTTTTGGTAGAAAGTGGAAGAAATGGGTGCTGGGAAGCAACAAAAAACAACTTGGCCGAGGCTGTACAAGAAATATTCATAGCTCTTCATCTAACACACACTAAAAAGAAAGGCAGATAATTCGTTCCTGAGAGACCTGAATGGAGGAGTGGAAAAAACCGAAAGAATGATTTTGCTGGTTTTGTTTTATTGTAGAATTCTGCAGTTTCTTACTTTGTGGTGATGGCTGGTGTTGTTGCTCTGAGGAAGGTCTGAGGAACATTGGTCCTGGCCATGTTTGGGTTTTCTTCTGACATTAACTTCTGAAAAATAACAAATCATCCTGTGCAGAGTTTGGCAAGCTGCTGCTATCTTTGTAAGGCCCAGCAGCTAAAAATGTTTACTTTTTTAAAAGATTTAAAAACAAAGAATATTAACCAAAGACTGCATGTGGTCCATAAAGCCCCCAATATTATCTGGTTCTTGACAGAAAAAGTTGGCCAAACCCTGGTCCAGTCCATGAAAGTGAAGTTTCATTACTTCCTAAATAAGTAGAGCAAAAATAACAAAGTTTAGGGAATCTGTGACTCATAAAACCAAATGCATAAGAAACATTATTATAGGATTAGGCTTTAGTATCTTTCTCAACTGCAAACTAATCCCTTCCAAATCCTAAATGAAAATAACTTTCATCTATTTAATATTACTTTGCTTATTTCTCATTTGGTGGTTGCCAGGGCTGGGGAAGGGAGGGGGTGCATGGAAATAGGTAGTAGAAGGTTAACGAGAGACAGATACGTTTTTGACTCTGCCCACAAGGCCAGCAGTTGGCTGATTTTTGGCTGACCACACACTGACTAACTAGTCATAGCATCAGAATGAAATTAGCTCCATGTCTGCCAAAGTTCCAGATTCTAAGATGTCATGTTCAATGATGTCATAGAGAAGGTACCCTTATATTCCAGCTAGGATCCTATAGTTGACAGGAGACAGCTACAGTCAGCCAACTGAACCAACAGGAGAGTTTTGTCAGCAATTCCCAGGTGTAAGTCATGGTGCAGAATATTAGAGACATGGCAAGTATTTATGTGGCTTCAAGGAGTATTTCAAAAGAGACACCTTGAGAGCAGATTTGATCAACTTGAAGGAATATTTCCTCCATCCAGTACTCCTTCATTGCTCTGTAGCAAGAGGAGATTTTTCTTTTTTAATGCTTGTTCTTCATGTTGTTTCTTGAGGGATGGCACTCTCTAGACAGTAGCCAAGAGAAAAATTGATCAAAAAGAGTTTTATCCCTTCCTCCATCTCATTTCTTGCTCTGACTCTAGCTGGATCCAGGCCAGCTCCTAACATAGCCCATCCTGTACCTGATCCCACCAATTTTACCTTAGTTGTACCTGGAAATTTTTATGGAAATAAAATAGTCCACATATTTCTTTTATCCCAGGAAAGAGAACAGAACCCCTAGACATGCCTATAGAATGGACCAGGGGCGTTAACAAGTGTTTAGGTGGTACTTCATAAAATCACTTTCTATCCATTGTCCAGTGGTACTGCCACAACAAATCTCAATACATATATGGGCCAGGGATAATTCTTTATGTAAAGAAAATTGCCTCTAAAAGAGTGGTTAAGGACCTACATCATTTAGAGGTAGAGCAGGCATTTAGCATCCAGACATTCTGATGTGACCACATTACAGGAGGACCAGGAGCTGGAGGGAAGAGCGACACATAGGGACTGGGTCTTCCCTCCACTAGCACCCTCAGAATTAGACTTTTGACACTTTCCCCAAATGTGCCTGCATGTAAGATCACAAATATGAGAGCGACCAGATTGAAAGAAGGCATTGCCATGTACCTCTGACATAAAAAAATGTTTTAAAAATAGCACACACTTGCTAATGATTTGGGTAATTCTTCTTTTTTTGGTTTTCTGGGACTCTCATAGAGTAGCTTGGAGTCTCACTCATCCTCTGAGAAGCCCTCTCCATCTCCTCCTCAGAGACCTATTCTGAGGGCCTACTGTCTCCTTTATGTCTTTATTCAAATGTCACATTGAGGTGGACCTTGGCCACCCCAACTGTGATTGTCATCCAGTGCCCATCTTTCCCTCCTGTTTTATTCTTCTCCTTTTTTCTTTATTAGCAATGATCACAAATTTACTATATATTTTACTTATTAATCTTACCAGTGGCTTCCCCACCAAATGTAAGCTCCATGAAGGCCGTGGGTGGAATGTTTTGTTTTTTGTCAATGCTATATCCTAGCAGCATGTCCAGTAGCTGGCGTAGAGTCGGCCTCAATAGGTACATGTGGGATCAGTATGCATACCATGGGAGTATTACCTTCAGAGAACTTAGCCAAGTCAAATTCATCGGACCAGGTAGTCCATTTTACACCCTAACAACTACTGAGAAGAGAAGACATGTATGCTTTTGAGGATGGCATCTACCTTATAACTTCAGAAGCAACTGAGAAGTGGAGGCTTGGCGTGGCTTTTTGAAAAGTTAGTCACCCCTCTCTTGGACGAATATTGGTAAAGGAAGAGCATGTCTTCTTTGAGTCATCCGTTTCACTTCTTGAAAGTAAATCAAATGGCAATGTTAATTGTCAAGACTCCCCTATTATAAAGTATATGCCATCTGTATGGAATAAACCCCATCCCTATTTCCGGTGATAGGCCCTGATTGATTTAACTCAATTAGTGATCCCATCCCTCCATATTAATTAGTGGTCCAGGTATAAGCGCCTGATGGCATTTGGGCCAGAGAGAGGAAGAGTAAGCCCCATTACTATAAAGAACTCAGGAGACGATTTTGTATAGTGGTTAAGGAAATGGACCCTGGGGTCAAGCTTACTAGGTTAGCAATCCCAACTACACCACTCACCAGCTGGTTGACTATGAGAAAGTTAATAAATGTTAGTTTTTTCATCTGTGAAATTGGGATAATAATAATAATATCCACTGCATAGGGTGGTTGTAGAGATTAAGGAAGAGAATACCAAGCGCAGAGTAAATTAGATACTCTTGGTAGAATTCCAGTGAGAAAAGGAAAAGTAAATCTTGAACAGAGCACTGTGTATTAGCAGATCATTCATTCATCAACTAAATGCTCCATGAGCACTTACCATGTGCCAGTTAGGGGCCATGGAGGCACAGAAGTGAGTCAGGATTGAGTTCTGTAGGGACTTGTTGGAAAGACAAGCCGTGCATGAAATAACTAGTGTAGGACATTGTTCACAAAGCAATCAAGCATAGATACCATGATCTGAGGTCCCAGGAGGGAAAATCTTACTTTACTTAGATGATACAGACAGTTGGTAGAAAAAATTCACTTAAGACATTCAGCAAGAAGCATGTCTAATCCTTAAATATATGGTTTTAACTATATCTTTAATAATGATCAGCCCAACCCCCCCAAAACCAAACCAAACAAAATCAAGAAATGTTTCAAGGTATTAGGTTAGCTGTCCTTTAGATTTCTCTGTTAATGCATGTTTAGGTCCTTGTTTAAAAAATCAAATATAGATGTCCACCTTGAACACCCATTCATCCCCACCTTCCACCCCTCATCTCTCACTATCCAATCTCAGTCTCTCCCCAGAGGTATCCAACCATTACCAACCACCATTACCAACCCATCTGGTAAATAGAATCCTAACCTTTTTGTGTGCGTTTATCATCACTTATGTATACTTAGAAAGATAAATATATATATATGCTCTCAGGGACATTTAGGAAAGGTTGGATCCCCTGGAGAACAATGGGGTGGGGCACCATAACTAAGCTGTCATTTTATTCCCTGCAAGACATTATGAGATTCAGTGATTGTGCACATTTCCTCATTTATGCTCTGGTCTCAGGATGAATTAAAAGCACTTTTGAAATCTGCCGAAAACAAACTTGTAGTAATTGAATTTTCAGCAAAATGGTGTGGTCCTTGCAAAAGAATTTATCCTCTTTTTCATGTAAGTATCATCAGTGTCTATTTCACAATTTTAGAAGGAATTTAAAGTTCTTAAATAGTTTTCCCAATAAATCTTAAAAGTTTTGCCTTTATGAGCCATTATGGAATCACAGCTTCTCCCCCCACTTGGTGCCTACTTCTTTTTTTATTATTATTTTTAAAATTTTTCAATTTTATTTAAGTATAGTTGATTTACAATGTTGTGTTAGTTTCAGGCATACAGCACAATGATTTGGACGGATAGATAGATAGATTGATAGGGGTAGAGATATTCTTTTTCAGATTCTTTTCCCTTACAAGTTACAAAATATTGAGTATAGTTCCCTATGCTACACAGTAGGTCCTTGTTGGTTAACTGTTTTATGTGTAGCAGTGTGTATGTGTTAATAGCAACCTCCTAATTTACCCCTACCCGCCTTTCCCCTTTAGTAACCATAAGTTTGTTTTAAAATGACTGTACTATCCAAGGCAATCTATAGATTCAGTGCAATCCTCATCAAATTACTAATGGCTTTTTTCACAGAACCAGAAAAAAAACTTTTTTTCATTTGTATGGAAACACAACTAACCAATAGCAATCTTGAGAAAGAAAAACAGAGTTGGAGGAATCAGGCTCCCTGATTTCAGACCTCACTAACAAAGCCACAGTAATCAAAGCAGTATGGTACTGGCACAAAAACAGACATATGTAGATCAATCGAACAAGATAGAAAGCCCAGAAATAAACCCACGCCCCTATGGTCAATTAATCTATGACAAAGGAGGCAAGAATATACAATGGAGAAAAGACCGTCCTTTTAGTAAATGGTGCTGGGAAAACTGAACAGCCACATTTAAAAGAATGAAATTAGAACATTCACTAGCACCATATACAAAAATAAACTCAGAATGGATTAAAGACCTAAATGTAAGACCAGATATTATAAAACTTCTAGAGGAAAACATAGGCAGAACACTCTTTGACATAAATCACAGCAGTATCTTTTTAGATCCGTCTCCTAAAGTAATGGAAATAAAAACAAAAATAAACAAATGGGACCTAATTAAACTTAAAATATTTTGCACAGAATCATAGTTTTTTGAAGCATCCTGGTTAACCTGAATATAATATAGTGAGATCTAATTAGATCATTAGTATACACACCAGAAAATTAATGTTACTTGTCTATGGATAATTCTGCAAGGATCATCAAAAGGTGCGAAAGAGTACAATTGTACAAAGGAATGGATTATTCATAATCATGACATTTTACCTAAATTCCAGAATTCAGAACTTCCAAATATTGGAATAGATTACAGATGAACATGATACTTGTTTTTAACTATAATATAAAAGAATAAACTCCCAATCCTTCCACCCTATTATCAGAACAAATCCTATGTCTCACATATTCCTTTCATATCTGAACTCCTTTATAAAATATCTTAGTAAAATATTCCACTTAGTTGTAATCATATACTTATATTCAGATCTTTTTCCATATACACATTTGTTCATGTTTTTATCAAGTTTCCAGATTATAATTTTCATGTCTATACAATGTTTCATCTAGTTAATTTTCCTATTACCCCTTTAAGAGTTTTCACCATTGAGGGATGGGGAGGGAGGTGTATAACGTGCGTGCGGCAGAAAGAAACTCAGGGCATTTTCTTTTCATTTCTCCTTATTGCACAGATGTTTCACATTTATGGACCATTTTATGAAATCTATTCCTTCAAATATAAAATTTGGATTTCTCTACACAACTGAAAATACTCTGGTTTATTTTCAGCAAGATTTCTAACATTACAACTTTTTTGACTTAAACTCTTCAATCTACCTGAATTCATTCTAACCACAATCACAACCTTTGATATGTAATTTTAAAAGAAACATATTCAAATAGAGAAACTGCCTACATGACATCTCAACATCTATTCTCTGCCTAAAATTCTTAGAATATCCACGGGGAACATTTTCATATCTGGCAGGCCCCTCTATTCAGACACTTAAACTTAGAGTCTCCCAAGTTTAGCTTCAGGAGTATAACTACCTCACCTGCCACAAAGTCAAAGCTGATCAAATTTCAATGGCCAATGAGGCATTTTAATCTCGGGCTTGGTAACCCCTTTCTCCCTTCATACCTTCGGGCCCTGAGGGTGGTAAGGGCTCTGCTACCGTTGTGTGCAGACTCTCACAGCTCCTCAACATCCATCCCTAACTTTACAGTTATCTATAGTTAGCCCTTTGGCGATAAATGTCCCTAAGTTATCCTAATTTGAATGTGCCATCTGTTTTCTGTTGGGATCCAGACTAACGCACACACAGTTTTTAAAGTTGGGTGTATCCACACTGTGAAATACTATTCAGATGATAAAAAGAATCCAGTAGACCCACACATAATGAAGGAATTACCTCCAAGACAACAATAGAATTAAGGAAAAAGAGAACAATATAGGAAAATGTATACAGTACGGTCCCATTTATGTAAAACAGATACATATACATATGTGTGTATGTATATATCAACATATGTACATATATATTATATGTAGACAAGGGAGCAGAAGATGCATATCAAACAAGTTTTTTTTTTTTTTCTGTGAGAGGGAGTGAAAATTGGGGGAAGATTGAGAATGGGAAAAGTCCATGCTTTGCTTTATTTTTCTTGTAATGTTTGAACTTTTTCAAGAGAAGGTATTCATCATGTGTCATTTATTAAAAACTCATTGTACATAATGGAGTTGGAGGAAACGCTTTTCTTACTCTAGGGCACTTTGTCGGAGATCAAAGTAGAAACAGAAACCAAATTAGACTGAAAAGGATTTTAATACGAGGAGTTAAATGCTCATAAAATCATTACAAGACTGGATGAATGGGCTCCAGACGGGAACCCCATGAATGACTCAAAAGCACAACAGACCCACTTGAGGGGATCCTAACTTTACCAATATCAGATGTGAGAAGAGATGGGAAGCCACTACTGGGAGAAAACAAACAAACAAAGAACAAACAGAAAAACAGCAGTCGGGGAGTTAGAATCAGAATGCGGAAGCTGATGTCGGGGCACTGGATCCCTCAGCATAGCTGCTGCCTCCAGCACGATTACCCTCCCACACCCCAGTCGTGCTTTCCAGCAGGACATCCAAAGATGAAAAGAAAGTAGCCCTGTCTCACTTCTGCCTTCCAAGTCTTGCCTTCATGCATCTCACTGGTGAAACCAATTTGCATCCAGAACTCTAGCTGCAAGGGAATCCAAGGAAACTTTACCTTTTCCCTTTTCCAGGTTCTGCAGGAAGGTGGAATGGAAGTGAGCCGGCTATACCATTACTCTAGGTGGGGAAGAGTTCAAGACATTTTCAGGGGCTTCCCTGGTGGCACAGTGGTTAAGAATCCACCTGCCAATGCAGGGGACAGGGGTTCAAGCCCTGGTCTGGGAAGATCCCACATGCTGCAGAGCAACTAAGCCAGTGCACCACAACTACTGAGCCTGTGCTCTAGAGCCCGTGAGCCACAGCTACTGAGCCTGTGCCACAACTACTGAAGCCTGTGTGCCTAGAGCCTGTGCTCCGCAACAAGAGAAGCCACCACAATGAGAAGCCAGCGCACCGCAACGAAGACCCAACACAGCCATAAATAAATAAAATTTAATTAATTAATTTTTTTAAAAAAAGACCTTTTCAGGCACACAAAAACTAAAAGTTGACAACCCAGAGTCTCTGCTAAAGGATGTATGGCAAGAAGAAAAAAAGTAAATCATAAGCAAATGTGGATTTTAAGAAGTGATTTAAAACTTTAAGTCTTGAGTAAATTCCACAGTCCCATTTGATCTGGGCCTTGATGATTAAGAGCAGGGGTCAGGAACCTTTTCTGTAAAGGTTAAAGACAGTATTTTCAGGTTTGCAGGTTATATGGTCTATGTCATATATACTCAGCTTTGATCTTGTAGCACAAAAGCAGGCAATGGCAATACACGAATGGGCAAACATGTTCCCATAAAACTTTATTTATGAGACCATGTGGAGATCTGGATTTGGTCTATAGGGCAAAGTTTGATGACTCTGGGCTAAGAGGATTACCTGGCATAGAACCCCAAAAAGGACATTTCTGGAAAAGAGGAGGTTATAAATTTGTTGAGAAATTGCATGGTGTGATCGTGGGAAGGCAAGTCCTCTGTGAGGCTAACTTACAGTGTATACAGTGGAAGTAGCAACACACGAGCCTTGAAAAGGAAGCTGAGCCCAGATGGAGAAGGCCCTTGTGTTATAACTTAATGAGTTGCTGTAGAGTCAAAATAGAAGAATGTTTAAAAAGGTTTTGCCATGATCAAATGTGGGTTTTTGGAAAATACTTTCGGCAGTGTTGTATAAGAATGGGTTGGAAAGACTGAGGCAGGTAACCCAAGGTGAACAACAATATCAATGATGAGTTTACCAAAACTAGGGCAGTGATTTGGGGAGAAAAAAGGAAAGGTCAAATTCAGGAGACAGTTTAGAGTTAAGAGCAAACAGAACAGGTGACCAGATGGTAACAGATTATATAGGAGGAAGAACAGAGCAGAAGAAAGAAGTTTTGTTGAGGGCAGAGGAGGGTCCTAGGTAGATGGAGTGGGATAGTGAGGGAAGGCAGTGTTCACAAGGGAACCCCAGTCTAGCAACGAACCTGTACCATCTGTACCATGTCTTCTGACTACTACTCAATACAAAACTACTATAACCCTGTCCACTTCCTGTCAGACTTGGGAGACTCTGAAAACTTCCTAAATAGAACCTGACCCTGAAATCAGATGTCCACATAAGTCAAACCCATTGCCCCGCCTGACTACTACTGGAGAACACCCATGTATCTTGAAACTTGAAAAGTGCAAGTCAATTTCTCCAGAATTCTTGGGCAACACCATCTTCCTGCCAGGCGTGGAGATGCTGCCAGTCAAAATCAGCATCTTTTTTTTATCTGCAAAGTACTCTAAGATACCAAAGACCTTTGTATTTATTATCCAAGAGTTTTCCCCCAATTTCATCATCTTGATGAGCCACTGAAGAAAGAACTCCCACTTAGGGCACATTTCATGGACAAACAACCGGAGAGAATCCCTACAACAGAACTCTGCACCTAATGTCCACCTAATCAGTCCATGTCATGCTGCTTCCTGCTTGCCCACAGGAGCAGCCACCAGTGACAGCTCCATCCGTTGCTGTCTCCACTTGGCCAAACTCTGGACACTTCATACCACCATTGAAGAGAGGTTTCATTTGAAACAGGTCAATGGAAATGCTTGAGATATGATGTTAATGCAAACAAATCAGTATGCTATTAAGTGCCCTTAAAGAATGAACCTAGCTGTTGGGAAAAAAGAAAATCCCAGGAGCTGACATTTACAGGCTGCTTCTGCATCCACTACCCCATATCCATTACCAACACCACTGTCACCACCGCTGTCAAAGATGCTTCCAGAACATCTGGAACAGAAGCAGGAGAGTTGTTTTTCCCTCCTCCCATTTTCCATTTTCCTGCAAATGCTTCCCACTGGCAGAACCTAACAGGAAGACAGCTGGCAGAGGATTCTGGAAAATCTAGTTTTGATACATAGCAGGACACAGACTTTAGACTCTGGTTCTGCCGTTGATCTTTGCTTGACCTTGGCAGCATCCAACTTTGACTTTCGTGCTTGAGGTTCTAGGCAGTAGTGCAATGCCAGAATGATGCTTAGCTCTCTTGATCAACCTTTTTGTTCGGTTTTGTTTTTGCTAAAAGACATTGCTGGTGTGTGATTTAATATTAACATTAAGCTAATGAGGAATTTTTTACTCTTTTACTTTGAAGGAAATGTCTGTGCAATACCGAAACGTCCTGTTTGCTAGTGTGGATGTGGACGATGCTCGGGTAAGAATCTTAAATCCTTCCTTGTAGATATGTAAAATCCAATGCAATGTCATTGAGAGTGCTGTCTCAGTGATTATATAAGCAATTTAAAGTGTGATGAACAGGCTTCCCTGGTGGTGCAGTGGTTGAGAGTCTGCCTGCCGGTGCAGGGGACACGGGTTCGTGTCCCGGTCCGGGAGGATCCCACATGCCGCGGAGCAGCTGGGCCCGTGAGCCATGGCCGCTGAGCCTGCGCGTCCGGAGCCTGTGCTCCGCAACGGGAGAGGCCACAACAGTGAGAGGCCCGCGTACCGCAAAAACAAACAAACAAAAATATATATATATAAGTGTGATGAACTGTAGTAAACTCCCTCATAACGTTCTTGTATATTTTGTATTTTTTTTAAAAAGACAATAGATATGTGGCTCTCCTGCTGCCCCCTGCCTTCCCATACTATGGCAGAATTCACTAATCAAGCCTAATATTCTTCACCACTTGCTCTGGACTCTGCCCCACAATCCTGCTCAGTAGAGTTGCTCTAGACAGACAATACCAGTTGGTTGAAGTTGAGCTCAGAGTGAAAACTGATTTTCACCCCTATAATAGATTATTATTCAATTTCTAAAACCTAACTCAATGCATTACAGACATTTTAACATAACTTGCTTTCCCCTTGCTATAGCTTATGCTTTTTGTGGGGTTTTTTAAACACCACAAGGAATTCCAGGAAATCCTTCCCTTACCTCCCTAGAGCCTTTCTTCCTCACCCCCCCCCCCACAAATATAATCAGCCCGTGTCCTCAATCAAAATGTGCTTACTGATACACACAATGTGTCTACAAAATTTTTCTTCCTAACATTTGTTCACTTATAATGAGGAAAAGTACCGATAACAAGTGGCCTATGCATACATTGGATTGAATTTGAGCTTTAGAATTTAAAAAATCTACTATTCACCCATCCTGCCCTTTAATAGTTTTGTGACCTCTTATCAGTTAACCTCTATAAACTTCACTTTCTCTGTATGTAAAACAAGGTAATAATTAACGGAGTACGGTAAGATAAAAGGCACAACATATATGACATACTACCCAGAACATAAAAAAAGTTCCATTTTTCCATTTCCTTCAACTTTCATTAAAGTATGACAGTGTGTGATTGTCCTTTAAGATGAATCATATACTATGCATTCAGAATACACAGCTAGGGTTATTATCTCTTTGTCTTTTTCATATTCACAGAGTTGTGCACCTGTCACTACAATTTTAGAAAGTGTTCACAACTCCAGAAAGAAGCACTGTTCCCTTTAGCAGTCACCTCCCTGCCCCGATCCCTCCATCCACCACCTCAACCCTAAACAACCATAAGTCTACATTGTCTCTAGATTTGCTTATTCTAGCCATTTCATATAAATGGAATTATAGAATATGTGTTCTTTTGTGATGGGCTTCTTTCACTTAACATAAGCTTGCAGGGTTCATCCATGATGGGGCATGTATCAGTACTCCATTCCCTTTTATTGCTGAATAATATATTACCTTTTTTTATCCATTCATCCTACGATGGACATTCGGGTTGTTTGCAACTTTTCGCTATTATGTCTAATACTGGCATAAACATTTATGTATACATTTTCATTTCTTTTGGCTATATATCTAGACATGGAATTGTTGGGTCATATGGTAACTCTTTATTTAACTTATTAAGGAACTGACAAATTGTCTTCGAAACAGCTGCACTATTTTACATTCCCACCAGCAATGTATGAGGGTTCTGATTTCTCCATACCCTCAGCAACATGTGTTATTTTCGTTTTTGATTACAGCTCTTTGTCTCTTAAGGTGAAACAAAATGCACAATTTTCTTTTCTAATAGTAATGTATTCATTGTTGTCATTGCTGTGGTCATGAAAATGATAATGTAGTGGGGGTGGCAGGGGAGATCCTGTGGGTGGCTAATTTTCTTTTGACTCAAACAAAATAAACGGAAAGTGGTGTTTGAAATCAGATTGTAATGGATTAGAGCAATTGGAGTGCTAACATATTTTCTTGTCTCTTTGTCTCTTGTCAAATCTTTCACAAAGATGGGCAGTGAAGAGGCATAAGGCTTAAAAGAAAGAAATATGCAAGCTTTACTTAAAATGCAAGACATTATATCACCCCATGTCTCAAGTGTGAGTTATAAAGAGACCTTTACCCGTTCTTATTTTTTACAATATGCTCTTTCCATATTGGATTCCACTGGCTCCCTTCTGCCGTCTTTCACAAGCTCTTTGAAATAGAGCTCATTTTGTCCTTCAGTCCATTCTGTTTTGGCCCCCATCTCTCACCCGTCTCCTAGAGCTCTTGAATGAGAAAGCTCAGGAATGCTGGAAACAGTCATTTTTTCTACTGTAACATTCCTGGAAGCTTTGAGGATATATTAGAAAAGTTCTTGGCAAGAGAATCTGTAACGTATCAGCTGTCCCTGGGCTCTCAGACATGCCTCCTGAGGCGTCACCAAGTACCACTGTTGGTCCAGAGAGAGGATACCAAAACTGTGACTTCATGCTACTTCTTTCATTTTCCAGGAGTTGGCCCAAATTTATCACATCAAAGCAATGCCCACATTTCAGATATTCAAGCAAGCCCAGAAGGTATGTTTCTATGGTAACTGGCAGATTGAAATAGATTATAGAGCCATCAGAGTCTTAAAAAAAAAAAGGCCTGGGGTGTCCTGGATGGACGAAACAACTGTATTTATTTTCAATCTTAGCAATGTAATTCTTAGTTTCTGAACTTTACATATTGGCAAGGGGTTAAAAAAAAAAGCATGAATCGTGATAAATCTCCCCATTCAGACCATTTGAGGTGTCCCAATCCATATGAAATACCCCACTATTATCCCTCTCTGGGGCAGAACCATCAAAAAAGAACCTTATAACAAGGGGCATGATGAAATTCTCTCACAAATATATACACGTTTTTCACACTTGGGCAAACATCAATCAAAAGCTATTACAAGGTTAAATAGCCTAGTGGTTGACCAGGCAGGTTCTGGGCTGATTTCTTTGGTTCAAAAACCAGTTCTTCCACTTCCCAGCAGTTTACTTAATAACCTCTTGGTATCTTAGTTTGCCTATCTGTAAAAACATGGATCGTAAAAAGTTTCCCCCTCCTTAGTGAAAATGAAATGAATTAACATGACTAAACTTTTTAGACCCATCCTGACACACATGAGTATGTTATGTTAATTACCTCGAAGATATTAATGGAATGGAATGCCTCAAATACTTGGTGTGTGATGAAACTAGTAATTACATATATGGCTGGGAGCACGGACACTTGTGTGTACACACTGACGAACAAACTGTTCATTCCCTTTCACACATTATCCCATTCTTGGGAATTTTTGCTAATGAAATACCTCATGGAAAAATAAATGGCTAAGTGCATAGTAATTGTAGCATTATTTCTAACAAAATGTGGAAGCAAGGTAAATGGTTTTTTTTAGTAGAGTGGCTAAGTGATTTATGATGCATCTAGTCTATGAAACAGTATGCAATTAAAAAGGTTATGGACAGAAAAGAAGCAGATTCACAGATACAGAAAACAAACTACTGGTGGTGGGGGAAGCGGTATAGGGGTGGGGGAGTGGGAGGTACAAACTATTGGTTGTGACAGGCTCAAGGATGTATTGTACAACATGGGGAATATAGCCAATATTGTGTAATAATTATAAATGGAAAGTAACCTTTCAAAATTGTAAAAAATGTTTTTAATTGTTTTAAATGATTGAGCTAAAAGATTAAATAAATAAATAAAAAGAGTTATGAAGAATATATGTAAAGTAAAAAAATTCATACTTAAACTTTGTAAAGATTACGTAAGTCTGCAGTACAGAGAATGAGAGCATTTGATATGCTAGCTGTAGAATTTTATCTTCGTTTTCTATTTGTGTGTATTTGCTGTAACATAATTGAAGCAATAGATTTTTTTTGGCTGCGTTGGGTCTTTGTTGCTGCACGCGGGCTTTCTCTAGTTGCCATGAGCGGGGGCTACTCTGTTGCGTTGCGTGGCCTCTCATCGTGGTGGTTTCTCTTGTTGCGGAGCACGGGCTCTAGGCACGCGGACTTCAGTAGTTGTGGCATGTGGGCTCAGTAGTTGTGGCTCGTGGGCTCTAGAACGCAGTTTCAGTAGTTGTGGCTCACGGGCTTAATTGCTCTGTGGCATGTGGCAACTTCCCGGACCAGGAATCAAACCCGTGTCCCCTGCATTGGCAGGTGGATTCTTAACCACTGTGCCACCATGGAAGTCCCAAAGCAATAGATTTAAATAATTTTTCCCCAAAAAAATGACACTACCTATTTCCTCTCTTGAGGTTTTACTTGAAAATTGAAACCGTTTAATGTGTGCATTCTTTTTTTTTTAACAACTTTATTGCAGTATAATTGCTTTACAATGCTGTGTTATTTTCTGCTTTATAACAAAGTGAATCAGCTATACATATACGTATATCCCCATATCTCCACCCTCTTACATCTCCTCCCACCCTCCCTATCCCACCCTCTAGGTGGTCACAAAGCACCCAGCGGATCCCCCTGTGCTATGCAGCTGCTTCCCACTAGCTATCTATTTTACATTTGGTAGTGTATATAAGTCCACGCCACTCTCTCACTTTGTCCCAGCATACCCTTTCTCGTCCCCGTGTCCTCAAGTCCATTCTCTCTCTTTTTTTTTTTTTTTAGATTCCATGTATATGTGTTAGCATACGGTATTTGTTATTCTCTTTCTGACTTACTTCACTCTGTATGACAGACGCTAGATCCATCCACCTCACTACAAATAACTCAATTTCGTTTCTTTTTATGGCTGAGTAATATTCCATTGTATATATGTGCCACATCTTCTTTATCCATTCATCTGTCGACGGACACTTAGGCTGTTTCCATGAGCTGGTTATTGTAAATAGAGCTGCAGTGAACATTGTGGTATATGACTCTTTTTGAATTATGGTTTTCTCAGGGTATATGCCCAGTAGTGGGATTGCTTGGTCGTATGGTAGTTCTATTTTTCGTTTTTTAAGGAACCTCCGTACTGTTCTCCATAGTGGCTCTATCAATTTACTTTCCCACCAACAGTGCAAGAGGCTTCCCTTTTCTCCATACCCTCTCCAGCATTTATTGTTTGTAGATTTTTTGATGATGGCCATTCTGACTGGTGTGAGGTGATACCTCATTTTTGTTTTGATTTGCATTTCTCTAATGATTAGTGATGTTGAGCATTCTTTCATGTGTTTGTTGGCAATCTGTATATCTTCTTTGGAGAAATGTCTGTTTAGATCTTCTGCCCATTTTTGGATTGGGTTGTTTGTTTTTTTGAATATCGAGCTGCATGAGCTGCTTATAAATTTTGGAGATTAATCCTTTGTCAGTTGCTTCATTTGCAAATATTTTCTCCCATTCTGAGCATTGTCCTTTCATCTTGTGTATGGTTTCCTTTGCTGTGCAAAAGCTTTTAAGTTTCATGAGGTCCCATTTGTTTTTATTTCCATTTATCTAGGAGGTGGATCAAAAAGGATCATGCTGTGATTTATGTCATAGAGTGTTCTGCATATGTTTTCCTCTAAGAGTTTTATAGTGTCTGGCCCTACATTTAGGTCTTTAATCTATTTTGAGTTTACTTTTGTGTATGGTGTTAGGGAGTGTTCTAATTTCATTCTTTGACATGTAGCTGTCCAGTTTTCCCAGCACCACTTATTGAAGAGGCTGTCATGTTTCCATTGTATATTCTTGCCTCCTTTATCAAAGATAAGGTGACGATATGTGAGTGGGTTATCTCTGTGCTATCTATCCTGTTCCATTGATCTATATTTCTGTTTTTGTGCCAGTACCATACTGTCTTGATTACTGTAGCTTTGTAGTACAGTCTGAAGTCAGGAGCCTGTTCCCTCCAGCTCCATTTTTCTTGCTCAAGATTACTTTGGCTATTTGGGGTCTTTTGTGTTTCCATACAAATTGTGAAATTTTTTGTTCTTGTTCTGTGAAAAATGCCATTGGTAGTTTGATAGGGATTGCATTGAATCTGTAGATTGCTTTGGGTAGTATAGTCATTTTCACAATGTTGATTCTTCCAATCCAAGAACATGGTATATCTCTCCATCTGTTGGTATCATCTTTAGTTCCTTTCATCAGTGTCTTATAGATTTTTGCATACAGGTCTTTTGTCTCCTTAGGTAGGTTTATTCCTAGGTCTTTTATTCTTTTTGTTGCAATGGTACATGGGAGTTTTTCCTTAATTTCTCTTTCAGATTTTTTATCATTAATGTATAGGAATGTAAGAGATTTCTGTGCATTCATTTCGTATCCTGCTACTTTACCGAATTCATTGATAAGGTCTAGTAGTTTTCTGGTGGCATCTTTAGGATTCTCTATGTATAGTATCATGTCATATGCAAACAGTGACAGCTTTACTTCTTCTTTTCCGATTTGGATTCCTTTTATTTCTTTTTCTTCTCTGATTGCTGTGGCTAAAACTTCCAAAACTATGTTGAATAATAATGGTGAAAGTGGGCAACCTTGTCTTGTTGCTGATCTTAGTGGAAGTGGTTTCAGTTTTTCACCGTTGAGAATGATGTTGGCTGTGGGTTTGTCATATATGGCCTTTATTATGTTGAGGTAATTTCCCTCTATGCCTACTTTCTGGAGGGTTTTATCATAAATGGGTGTTGAATTTTGTCAAAAGCTTTTTCTGCATCTATTGAGATGATCATATGGCTTTTATCCTTCAGTTTCTTAATATGGTGTATCACATTGATTGATATGCATTTATTGAAGAATCCTTGCATTCCTGGGACAAACCCCACTTGATCATGGTGTATGATCCTTTTAATGTGCTGTTGGATTCTGTTGGCTAGTATTTTGTTGAGGATTTTTGCATCTATGTTCATCAGGGATATTGGCCTATAGTTTTCTTTCTTTGTGACATGTTTGTCTGGTTTTGGTATCAGGGTGATGGTGGCCTCATATAATGAGTTTGGGAGTGTTCCTCCTTCTGCTATATTTTGGAAGAGTTTGAGAAGTATAGGTGTTAGCTCCTCTCTGAATGTTTGATAGAAATCTCCAGTGAAGCCATCTGGCCCTGGGCTTTTGTTTGTTGGAAGATTTTTAATCACAGTCTCAATTTCAGTGCATGCGATTGGTCTGTTTATATTTTCTGTTTCTTCCTGGTTCAGTCTCGGAAGGTTGTGCTTTGCAGAGAATTTGTCCATTTCTTCCAGGTTGTCCATTTTATTGGTATGTAGTTGCTTCTAGTAATCACTCATGATCCTTTGTATTTCTGCAGTGTCAGTTGTTACTTCTCCTTTTTCATTTCTAATTCTGTTGATTTGAGTCTTCTTCCTTTTTTTCTTGATGAGTCTGGCTAATCGTTTATTAATTTTGTTTATCTTCTCAAAGAACCAGATTTTAATTTTATTGATCTTTGTTATCATTTCCTTCATTTCATTTTCATTTATTTCTGATCTGATCTTTATGATTTCTTTCCTTCTGCTAACTTCGGGGTTTTTTTGTTCTTTCTCTAATTGTTAGGTGTAAGGTTAGGTTGTTTATTAGAGATGTTTCTTGTTTCTTAAGGTAGGATTGTATTGCTGTAAACTTCCGCCTTAGAACTGCTTTTGCTGCAATCCATAGGTTTTGGGTCGTTGTGTTTTCATTGTCATTTGTTTCTAGGAACTTTTTGATTTCTTCAGTGATCTCTTGGTTATTCAGTAGCATATTGTTTAGCCTCCATGTGCTTGTAATTTTTACAGATTTTTTTCCTGTAATTTATATCTAGTCTCATAGCATTGTGGTCAGAAAAGATACTTGATATGATTTCAATTCTTGTAAACTTCCCAAGGCTTGATTTGTGACCCAGGATATGATCTATCCTGGAGAATGTACCATGAGCACTTGAGAAGAAAGTGTATTCTGTTGTTTTTAGGTGGAATGTCCTATAAATATCAATTAAGTCCATCTTATTGTCATTTAAAGCTTGTGTTTCCTTATTTATTTTCATTATGGATGATCTGTCCATTGGTGAAAGTGGGGTGTTAAAGTCCCCTACTATGATTGTGTCACTGTCGATTTCCCCCTTTATGGCTGTTAGCATTTGCCTTATGTATTGAAGTGCTCCTTTTTTGGGTGCATAAATGTTTACCATTGTTATATCTTCTTCTTGGATTGATCCCTTGATTATTATGTAGTGTCCTTCTTTACCTCTTGTAATAGTCTTTATTTAAAATCTATTTTCTCTGGTATGAGAATTGCTACTCCAGCTTTCTTTTGATTTCCATTTGCATGGAATATCTTTTTCCATCCCCTCAGTTTCAGTCTGTATGTGTCCCTAGGTCTGAAATGGGTCTCTTGTAGACAGCATATATACTGGTCTTGTTTTTGCATCCATTCAGCCAGTCTATGTCTCTTGGTTGGAGCATTTAAGCCATTTACATTTAAGGTAGTTATCGATATGTATGTTCCTATTACCATTTTCTTAATTGTTTGGGGTTTGTTATTGTAGGTCTTTTCCTTCTCTTGTGTTTCCTGCCTAGTAAAGTTCCTTTAGCATTTGTTGTAAAGCTGGTTTCATGGTGCTGAATTCTCTTAGCTTTTGCTTGTCTGTAAAGGTTTTAATTTCTCTGTCAAATCTGAATGAGATCCTTGCTGAGTAGAGTAATCTTGGTTGTAGGCTTTTCCCTTTCATCACTTTAAATATGTCCTGCCACTCCCTTGTGGCTTGCAGAGTTTCTGCTGAAAGATCAGCTGTTAACCTTATGGGGATTCCCTTGTGTGTTATTTGTTGTTTTTCCCTTGCTGCTTTTAATATTTTCTCTTTGTATTTAATTTTTGATAGTTTGATTAATACGTGTCTTGGCGTGTTTCTCCTTGGGTTTATCCTGTATCGGACTCTCTGCGCTTCCTGGACTTGATTAACTATTTCCTTTCCCATATTAGGGAAGTTTTGAACTGAAATCTCTTCAAATATTTTCTCAGTCCCTTTTTTTTCTCTTCTTCTTCTGGGACCCCTATAATTTGCATGTTGGTGCATTTAATGTTGTCCCAGAGGTCTCTGAGACTGTCCTCAATTCTTTTCATTCTTTTTTCTTTATTCTCCTCTGCAGTAGTTATTTCCACTATTTTATCTTCCGGGTCACTTTTCCATTCTTCTGCCTCAGTTATTCTGCTGTTGATTCCTTCTAGAGAACTTCTAATTTCATTTATTGTGTTGTTCATCATTGTTTGTTTGCTCGTTAGTTCTTCTAGGTCCTTGTTAAACGTTTCTTGTATTGTCTCCATCTATTTCCAAGATTATGGATCATCTTTACTGTCATTCCTCTGAATTCTTTTTCAGGTAGGCTGCCTATTTCCTCTTCATTTGTTTGGTCTGGTGGGTTTTTACCTTGCTCCTTCATCTGCTGTGTGTTTCTCTGTCTTCTCATTTTGCTTACCTTACTGTGTTTGGGGTCTCCTTTTTGTAGGCTGCACATTCATATTTCCTTTGTTTTTGGTGTCTGCCCCCAGTGGCTAAGGTTGTTTCAGTGGGTTGTGTAGGCTTCCTGGTAGAGGGGACTAGTGCCTGTGTTCTGGTGGATGAGGCTGAATCTTGTCTTTCTGGTTGGCAGGTTCATGTCTGGTGGTGTGTTTTGGGGTGCCTGTGACCTTATTATGATTTTAGGCAGCCTCTCTGCTAATGGGTGGGGTTGTGTTCCTATCTTGCTAGTTGTTTGGCATGGGGTGTCCAACACTGTAGCTTGCTGGTCATTGAGTGGAGCTGGGTCTTAGCATTGAGATAGAGATCTCTGGGAGAGCTTTCGCCACTTGATATTACGTGGAACTGGGAGGTCTCTGGTGCATCAGTGTCCTGAACTCGGCTCTCCCACCTCACAGGCACAGGCCTGACACCCGGCTGGAGCACCAAGACCCTGTCAGCCACAGGGTTCAGAAGAAAGGGGAAAAAAAGAAAGAAAGAAAATAATAAAATAAAATAAAGTTATTAAAATAAAAATAATTATTAAAAATAAACAGTTAAAAAGTAATAAAAAAAAAGAAGAAAAAAAAAGGAAAGAGAGAGCAACCAAACCAAAAACAAATCCACCAATGATAACAAGCGCTAAAAACTATACTAAAGAAAAACAAAAAAACTGACAGACAGAACCCTAGGACAAATGGTAAAAGCAAAGCTATACAAGCAAAATCACACAAAGAAGCATACACATACACCCTCACAAAAAGAGAAAAAGGAAAACTATATCTATATCATTGCTCCCCAAGTCCACTGCATCAATTTGGGATGATTCGTTGTCTATTCAGATATTCCAGAGATGCAGGGTACATCACGTTGATTGTGGAGATTTAATCCGCTGCTCCTGAGGCTGCTGGGAGAGATTTCCCTTTCTCTTCTGTTTGCACAGCTCCTGGGGTCCAGCACTGGATTTGACCCCGCCTCTGCGTGTAGGTCCCCTGAGTGCGTCTGTTCTTTGCTCAGACAAGACAGGGTTAAAGGAGCAGCTGATTCAGGGGCTCTGGCTCACTCAGGCTGGGGGGAGGGAGGGGTACGGAGTGTGGGACGAGCCTGTGGCGGCAGAGACCAGCATGACGTTGCAACAGCCTGAGGCGCCGTGTGTTGTCCCAGGGAAGTTGTCCCTGGATCACGGGACCCTGGCAGTGGCGGGCTGCACAGGCTCCTGGGAGGGGAGGTGTGGATAGTGTCCTGTGGTTGCACACAGGCTTCTTGGTGGCTGCAGCAGCAGCCTTAGCGTCTCATGCCCCTCTCTGGGGTCTGTGCTGATAGCCGTGGCTCACACCCGTCTCTGGAGCTCCTTTAAGCGGTGCTCTGAATCCCCTCTCCTCAGGCACACTGAAACAATGGTCTCTTGCCTCTTAGGCAGCTCCAGACTTTTTCCTGTACTCCCTCCCGGCTAGCCGTTGTGCACTAGCCCTTTCAGGCTGTGTTCACACAGCCAACCCCAGTCCTCTCCCTGGGGTCTGACCTTCGAAGCCCGAGCCTCAGCTCCCAGCCCCCGCCCACCCCAGCGGGTGAGCAGACAAGCCCCTCGGGCTGGTGAGTGCTGGTCGGCACTGATCGTCTGTACGGGAATCTCTCCGCTTTGCCCTCCGCACCCCTGTTGCTGGCCGTCCTCCGTGGCTCCGAAGCTTCTCCCCCGCTGCCACGCCCCATCTCCACCAGTGAAGGGGCTTCCTAGTGTATGGAAACTTTTTCTCCTTCACAGCTCCCTCCCCGAGGTGCAGGTCCCGTCCCTATTCTTTTGTCTCTGTTTTTTCTTTTGCCCTACCCAGGTACGTGGGGAGTTTCTTGCATTTGGGGAAGTCTGAGGTCTTCTGCCAGCATTCAGTAGGTGTTCTGTAGGAGTCGTTCCACATGTAGATGTATTTCTGATATATTTGTGGGGAGGAAGGTGCTCTCCACATCTTACTCTTCCACCATATTGAAGGTCTCCAACATATGCATTTTTAACTACCTCCACCTACATGGCCAAATGGCTCGTGTGTCATCTTTTATCTTCTCCTTCTCTTCCATCAGAGAAATGAAGGTGCTTCCTCGTTTGAAGTCAATTCCATCCATCTCTTGACTGCATCCCTCCCTTCTGTGCCAGGCCTTTATTCTTCATTGATCCTTTTTCAAACCTGGTGTTTGGACCCTTGTTGTTTTTGCCACCCAGCTACCATTCCCTATTAGTAGTTCTCTGATTTTCCTCCAGGGAACCAAGCCCTTTCTAGTTCTTAGTCCATGTACTTCCTAGGGCTCTATCTCTAGGTCTAGACAAATCAGTGAACTCCATCCCCATCAAGAATGGGCCCTTCATTCCATTCAAGCCAATCCAAGCCCAACCAGAGCTAATTCCAGGGCTTTGCTTAAGCAGCTAGTACAATCTTTTGATTGTACTAAACTTGAACTTGGAAAGATATGATGCTCAAGCTATTACATAGCTGGCTTGCCACCATAGGGAACCTAAAAATGAAAGCTGCATATAGAGGAAAGCAGAGTCAGGCCAACTGGTGCCCATGGCATTGATTGAACCCTGAATCTATCCATGCCTGAAGCCTGAACTACCCCCATAAATTCTGCAGTTATGTAAACTTTGGGTTGCTTTTTCTGTCTTTTGCAACCAAAACATTTTTTTTTCCTTAAAATCAGAAAGATGATTTTAATCTTATTTCTCAATAAAATAACATACATTTGTAAAGCAAACAATTTTAAGAATATTTCTCTAAAGGCTTTCTGGAATTCCTGAAGGAAATTCATCTATTTTAGAAAGAAAATTCCAAAGAATTATGGAAAACAACATAAAATTATCAAGTAGCCTCCTCCCCCTACAACACACAGTAATCATTCTGGTACAAAGCACTTTTTTTTTTTTTTAATACAGCAGTTTCTTATTAGTCATCAATTTTATACACATCAGTGTATACATGTCAACCCCAATCGCCCAATTCATCACACCACCACCACAACCCCCCCACAGCTTTCCCCCCTTGGTGTCCACACGTTTGTTCTCTACATCTGTGTCTCAATTTCTACCCTGAAATCCGGTTCATTTGTACCATTTTTCTAGGTTCCACATATATGCATTAATATACGATACTTGTTTTTCTCTTTCTGACTTACTTCACTCTGTATGACAGTCTCTAGATCCATCCACGTCTCTACAAATGACCCAATTTCGTTCCTTTTTATGGCTGAGTAATATTCAATTGTAATATGAGCCACATCTTCTTTATCCACTTGTCTGTCGATGGGCATTTAGTTTGCTTCCATGACATGCCTACTGCAAATAGAGCTGCAGTGAACACTGGAGTGCATGTGTCTTTTTGAATTGTGGTTTTCTCTGGGTATATGCCCAGTAGTGGGATTGCTGGATCTTATGGTAATTCTATTTTTAGTTTTTTAAGGAAGCTCCATACTGTTCTCCATAGTGGTTGTATCAGTTTACATTCCCACCAACAGTGCAAGAGGGTTCCCTTTTCTCCACACCTTCTCCAGCATTTGTTGTTTGTACATTTTCTGATGAAGCCCATTCTAACCGGTGTGAGGTGATACCTTATTGTAGTTTTGATTTGCATTTCTCTAACAATTAATGATGTTGAGCAGCTTTTTATGTGCTTCTTGGCCATCTGTATGTCTTCTTTGGAGAAATGTCTATTTAGGTCTTCTGCCCGTTTTTGGATTGGGTTGTTTGTTCTTTGAATATCGAGCTGCCTGAGCTGTCTATAAATTTTGGAGATTAATCCTTTGTCCGTTGATTTGTTTGCAAATATTTTCGCCCATTCTGAGGGTTGTCTTTTCATCTTGTTTATGGTTTCCTTTGCTGTGCAAAAGCTTTTAAGTTTCATTAGGTCCCATTTGTTGATTTTTGTTTTTATTTCCATTACTCTAGGAGGTGGATCAAAAAATATCTTGCTGTGATTTATGTCAAAGAGTGTTCTTCCTATGTTTTCTTCTAAGAGTTTTATAGTGCCCAGTCTTACATTTACGTCTCGAATCCATTTTGATTTTATTTTAGTGTATGGTGTTAGGGAGTGTTCTAATTTCATTCTTTTATATGTAGCTGTCCAGATTTCCCAGGACCACTTATTGAAGAGGCTGTCTTTTCTCCATTGTATATCCTTGCCTCCTTTGTCAAGATTAGTTTACCGTAGGTGCGTGGGTTTACCTCTGGGCTTTCTATCTTGTTCCATTGACCTATGTTTCTGTTTTTGTGCCAGTACCATATTATCTTGATTACTGTAGCTTTGTAGTATAGTCTGAAGTCAGGGAGTCTGATTCCTCCTCCTCCGTTTTTTTCTCTCAAGACTGCTTTGGCTATCTGGGGTCTTCTGTGTCTCCATACAAATTTTAAGATTTGTTGTCCTAGTTCCATAAAAAATACCATTGGTAATTTGATAGGGATTGCATTCAATCTGTAGATTGCTTTGGGTAGTATAGTCATTTTCACAGTATTGATTCTTCCAATCCAAGAACATGGTATATCTCTCCATCTGTTGGTATCATCTTTAATTTCTTTCATCAGTGTCTTATAGTTTTCTGCATACAGGTCTTTTGTCTCCCTAGGTAGGTTTATTCCTAGGTATTTTATTCTTTTTGTTGCAATGGTAATTGGGAGTGTTTCCTTAATTTCTCTTTCAGATATTTCATCATTAGTGTATAGAAATGCCAGAGATTTCTGTGCATTAATTTTGTATCCTGCAACTTTGCCAAATTCATTGATTAGCTCTAGTAGTTTTCTGGTGGCATCTTTAGGATTCTCTATGTATAGTATCATGTCATCTGCAAACAGTGACAGTTTTACTTCTTTTACAATTTGTATTCCTTTTATTTCTTTTTCTTCTCTGATTGCCAAGGCTAGGACTTCCAAAACTATGTTGAATAATAGTGGTGAGAGTGGACATTCTTGTGTTGTTCCTGATCTTAGAGGAAATGCTTTCAGTTTTTCACCATTGAGAATGATGTTTGCTGTGGGTTTGTTGTATATGGCCTTTATTATGTTGAGGTAGGTTCCCTCTATGCCCACTTTCTGGAGAGTTTTTTTATCATAAATGGGTGTTGAATTTTGTCAAAAGCTTTTTCTGCATCTATTGAGATGATCATATGGTTTTTCTTCTTCAATTTGTTAATATGGTGTATCAAATTGATTGATTTACATATATTGAAGAATCCTTGCATCCCTCGGATAAATCCCACTTGATCATGGTGTATGATCCTTTTAATGTGTTGTTGGATTCTGTTTACCAGTATTTTGTTGAAGATTTTTGCATCTACATTCATCAGTGATATTGGTCTGTAATTTTATTTTTTTGTAGTATCTTTGTCTGGTTTTGGTATCAGGATGATGATGGCCTCATAGAATGAGTTTGGGAGTGTTCCTTCCTCCGCAACTTTTTGGAAGAGTTTGAGAAGGATGGGTGTTAGCTCTTCTCTAAATATTTGATAGAATTCACCTGTGACGCCATCTGGTCCTGGACTTTTGTTTGTTGGAAGATTTTTATTCATAGTTTCAATTTCATTACTTGTGATTGGTCTGTTCATATTTTCTATTTCTTTCTGTTTCAGTCTTGGAAGGTTATACCTTTCTAAGAATTTGTCCATTTCTTCCAGGTTGGCCATTTTATTGGCATAGAGTTGCTTGTAGTAGTCTCTTAGGATGCTTTGTATATCTGTGGTGTCTGTTGTAACTTCTCCTTTTTCATTTCTAATTTTATTGATTTGAGTCTTCTCCCTCTTTTTCTTGATGAGTCTGGCTAATTGTTTATCTTCTAAGAATAAAATTCTAAGAATTTTGTTTATCTTCTCAAAGAACCAGCTTTTAGTTTTATTGATCTTTGCTATTGTTTTCTTTGTTTCTATTTCATTTATTTCTGCTCTGATCTTTATGTTTTCTTTCCTTCTGCTAACTTTGGGTTTTGTTTGTTCTTCTTTCTCTAGTTCCTTTCAGTGTAAGGTTAGATTATTTATTTGAGATTTTTCTTTTTTCTTGATGTAGGCTTGTATAGCTATAAACTTCCCTCTTAGAACTGCTTTTGCTGCATCCCACAGGTTTTGGATCGTCATGTTTTCATTGTCATTTGCCTCTAGGTATTTTTTTATTTCCTCTTTGATTTCTTCAGTGGTCTGTTGGTTATTTAGTAACATAGTGTTTAGCCTCCATGTGTTTGTGTTTTTTACTTTTTTTCCCCTGTAATTCATTTCTAATCTCATAGTGTTGTGGTCAGCAAAGATGCTTGATATGATTTCAGTTTTCTTAAATTTACTGAGGCTTGATTTGTGACCCAAGATGTGATCTGTCCTGGAGAATGTTCCATGTGCACTTGAGAAGAAAGTGTAATCTGCTGTTTTTGGATGAAATGTCCTATAAATATAATTAAATCTATCTGGTCTACTGTGTCATTTAAAGCTTCTGTTTCCTTATTTATTTTCATTTTGGGTGATCAGTCCTTTGGTGTATATGAGGTGTTAAAGTCCCCCACTATTATTGTGTTACTGTCGATTTCCTCTTTTACAGCTGTTAGCAGTTGCCTTATGTATTGAGGTGCTCCTATGTTGGGTGCATATATATTTATAATTGTTGTATCTTCTTCTTGGTTTGATCCCTTGATCATTATGTAGTGTCCTTGTCTCTTGTAACATTCTTTATTTTAAAGTCTATTTTATGTGATATGAGTATTGCTACTCCAGCTTTCTTTTGATTTCCATTTGCATGGAATATCTTTTTCTATCCCCTCACTTTCAGTCTGTATGTGTCCCTAGGTCTGAAATGGGTCTCTTGTAGACAGCATATATATGGGTCTTGTTTTCATATCCATTCAGCAGGCCTGTGTCTTTTGGTTGGAGCATTTAATCCGTTCACGTTTAAGGTAGTTCTCGATATGTATGTTCCTAAGACCATTTTCTTAATTGTTTTGGGTTGGTTTTTGTAGGTCCTTTTCTTCTCTTGTGTTTCCTACTTAGAGAAGTGCCTTTAGCATTTGTTGTAGAGCTGGTATGGTGGTGCTGAATTCTCCTAGCTTTTGCCTGTCTGTAAAGCTTTTGATTTCTCCATAGAATCTGAATGAGATCCTTGCTGGGTTGAGTAATCTTGGTTGTAGGTTATTCCCTTTCATCTCTTTAAGTATATCATGCCACTCCCTTCTGGCTTGTAGAGTTTCTGCTGAGAAATCAACTGTTAACCTTATGGGAGTTCCTTTGTATGTTATTTGTCATTTTCCTCTTGCTGCTTTCAGTAATTTTTCTTTGTCTTTAATCGTTGCCAATTTGATTACTATGTGTCTCGGCGTGTTTTCCTTGGGTTTATCCTGTATGGGACTCGCTGTGCTTCCTCAACTTGGGTGGCTATTTCTTTTCCCGTGTTAAGGAAGTTTTCTACTATAATCTCTTCAAATATTTTCTCTGGTCCTCTCTCTCTCTCATCTCCTTCTGGGAACCCTATAATGCGAATGTTGTTGCGTTTAATGTTGTCCCAGAGGTCTTTCAGGCTGTCTTCATTTCTTTTCATTCTTTTTTCTTTATTCTGTTCTGCAGCAGTGAAT
This sequence comes from Aethalodelphis obliquidens, assembly GCF_003676395.1. Classification (NCBI taxonomy): domain Eukaryota; kingdom Metazoa; phylum Chordata; class Mammalia; order Artiodactyla; family Delphinidae; genus Aethalodelphis; species Aethalodelphis obliquidens. Next base: position 22,834,530 of record NW_020837951.1, read on the forward strand.
TCCATCATTCTGTCTTCCAGATCACTTATTCGTTCTTCTGCCTCAGTTATTCTGCTATTGATTCCTTCTAGTGTAGTTTTCATTTCAGTTATTGTCTTGTTCATCTCTGTTTGTTCTTTATTTCGTCTAGGTCTTTGTTAAACATTTCTTGCATCTTCTCCATCTTTGCCTCCATTGTTTTCTGAGGTCCTGGATCATCTTCACTATCATTATTCTGAATTCTTTTTCTGGAAGGTTGCCTATCTCCACTTCATTTTGTTGTTTTTCTGGGGTTTATCTTGTTCCTTCATATGGTACATAGCCCTCTGCCTTTTCATCTTGTCTGTTTTTCTGTGAATGTGGTTTTTGTTCCACAGGCTGCAGGACTGTAGTTCTTCTTGCTTCTGCTGTCTGTCCTCTGGTGGATGAGGCTGTCTAAGAGGCTTGTTGCAACCAAAACATTTCTAATGAATATATCTGATGTTCTCTCAGACTGCTCTCTTTTATTTATTTTATTTTATTTTATATTATTTTATTTTACTTTTTTTCCGTACACGGGCCTGCCACTGTTGTGGCCTCTCCCGTTGTGGAGCACTGGCTCCGGACACACAGGCTCAGCGGCCATGGCTCACGGGCCCAGCTGCTCCGCAGCATGTGGGATCTTCCCGGACCGGGGCACGAACCCGTGTCCCCTGCATCGGCAGGCGGACTCTCAACCACTGCGCCACCAGGGAAGCCCTGCTCTCTTTTATTTTGTGGTCTAATTCATGAAATTGGATATATTTACTGCTTCCAATCCTCATTTTCTACTCATTCCCTCACCCACTCTTGAAAGTCACCAAGAACCTTCTAGCACCTAGTTTAAAAAGCAATTTCTGAATCCTGCTCTTCCTTGATTACACAAGTGTCATTAACTAATCAACTTCTGTATTCTGGAAACTTCCTCCTTTTTTGGCTTCTATTGCTGATTCATCCCCAAGTTCTTCTGGCTTCTTTGTCTCCTGCTGTTCTCAAATATAAGTGTTTCCCAAGGCTCTGTCTTTTTTCCATTTTACCTCTCTCCCTTAGTAATTTCACCCCCACTTCTAGTTCTAGCTGTGAATACCTTTAACTTAAACAATAGCCCTCCTCACCCCCAAGTTCACGCCAAAGCTTTGTTCTCTTTTCCAAATAAATCCTTGCTCCATGTATGTCATTCCCTTATTTAAAAGTTGATACCTGTCCCCCTCCATTGCCTTCAGAATCAAGGCTAGACCCTTGTATTCAAGTCTGACTTTAAAATTTCTCCCTAATTTTGATCCAATCTACCTTTCCAAGCCCATTTTTGTTTGACTCAGATCTTAACTTCATGTAGTTTTCTCATATTCTTCTAAGCACTTGGAGTAGTTCATGTCTGATTTGAAACCCCAGGGCCTAGGAGAATCCCCCGTCAATAGAAAATATTTATTTTGTGTTTGACTAATGAGGGAGTGAACAAATGAATGAATGAGCAAACAAGTGAAGCCTTCTGTCTTTCCCCTGCATCCCCCCACAGCTTTGCCTCCCCTTCCGATTTTGTCCTCGTATTAATCTGACTCAGAGGAAGTTTCTGTCCAGCTCAGAATAGCTTTCTGGTTTCATCCTTTCTGCAGAAGATACTGCTTAATGGCTCAAAGGTTGTTCTCTGTTTTAGGAAACAAAACTTTGTGTTCTCAGTTGATTATGTGTCTAGGCTCTCGAGCAAATCTATAGCTATGCTTTTGATACAAGGCTTGGCCCTGCTTAGTCTCGGTTCTCTCTGGAGGTGTAAGAGCCCTCACTTGTAGGTGGAGAGACCTCCTATAATCAAGTATTTCTGAACTTGTGTCTACAGAGTATGGATCCTTTTGAATTAATGGAATACAATGCCTGTATTCTAGGGATCATTAAGGATCTCAAATTGGAATTTTATGCCAACTAGCTAATGGAAAATAAAATCAACTGAATTGATGACAATGTCCATTAAACTGATCTACCTCCCTGTAGTCTAATTCCAGAGTCATTCAGCAAGCCTCTAACTATAACATGGATATCCATGTCCCAAGAAATTTTCTTGAGAATGGAATTTTTCGTTGAATAGCGTTAACTTAGCATGGCGGTTATAGAGTTATTTTTTTTAAAAAAAAAGAAAACTTGAGATTATTTATGTCATAATATCAAATGAGTCTACTTCTAAATTTCATTTGTAGTTATATGTAATCATATCTCCAGAAGGATTCATACCTGGATCAATTTAGATATCATTTGAAAACCTGTGGAAAAGATTTGTAATGGTTGTTCCATTTGACAAAGAATATCAATCTTCAGTGCAAAAGACAAAGGAACAAAAAAAGGAGGTGGGAGAGGTAATAAAGACACAGTATTACAAATCTTTTCCCTCTTTGGACTCCACCCCCAGAATTGGGTAGCTGAACAGCCCTGTAGGGCTTCTGCAAGGTCCCCATTTCTAACCATTACATCCAGAGCTGCAGGCGAACTATGAGACCTCTGAAATTCCCCTCAGGCTCTACCTGTTAGTGGTCTGCACTGGAAAATCATTGGAACCAGAGGAAGTTTGGGGTGGCCAGGCCAAAAGACTAGTCCCTGTGAATTTCCCTCCTCTCTCAATAGAATTGACTATGAAGGCTGCCAGTGGCGTTCACTGTTTCCCTGGGAATAGAGAAAAACTAAATATACTTCTTTGAGAGCACTTCTATAAACGTGCTCCTCTCTTTCTTCTGGGATGGCACAACTGAAAATTGGCTTATTGAAGCAGTTAAATACTATTTATCTAGTATTAAAAAAAACCCTAGAATCTAGCTTCGATGGAGTAATGTTATAAAAAATGTCTTTACATTTATGGTAAAGCATCTGGCAACAAGCCACTGTCCATTAATGCCTTTTAAAATGTACACTGTCTAAAAAGCCTTATATAATTCCTTATAGGACATAGAGTTAGGAGAATGTAGCGTTAGGAGAATGTTTGCCTCCCTTGAAAATATGATCAGCTTCCTCTCATTAGATCAGAAGACTTAAGGAATCCCTTGGGTTTCTGTTTCCATGGTTGCCAAAAATCTCAGGGTTACCTCCTCTACTCAAATACAATAGCCCCCTTACGTGCAGTTTCCTGGCATTTCCTAACTGCCGTCTCCACACTGGATCATCCTTTAATGGTTCTGTTATTTTATCTTGGCCTTGAGTCTAGCTCATTTCAAATATTCGCAAAATACATAGACTATAAACAAAATAAAACATTAAAAACCTAAAACAAATGAAGCTACATAATCATGACCTAGGGTCATGGTGGATGATGGGCCTTCCCTGGTGCTGGAAGTTCTCATGCAGGGGTTAGATGAACATCTGGCTGGGATGCACTATAAACAACAGCTATAATTATTTCACAGTTTTAGGGCAAAGGACAGCCAAAACAAATTCTAGGTAATAAATAAGGTGGGTTTGTTCTTTCCTGCTGTATTCCTTAGTGTTTTCATCTAGGACATCACAGCATGTTCTAGTAAGATTCATTGTGGTTAAAAAAAGAAAACAAAAGAAAAAGAAAACAAAATGTGCATTCCTGTGGTGTCTGTCAGATGGGGCATCCAAAACCTTGGCTGATTTTTGTAACCAGAATAATACACTATATGCTATTATGAGTAGTTCATAAATTTGGTTTATAGGCCCTCTTAAAATCTGTAGACCCTCTTAAAATCCAGTGGAGACTATAAACTCTCTCTCTCTCCAGAAAAATATACGTATAAACTGAAATGTGCATGTAATGCCTAGGGTATTCAATGAGCCTCTGAAGCCCATCAGTAGATCCTCTATGTGCATTACGTTGCTTCTAGCGAAAGATGGTATGTCTATGTAGAGGAAGGAAGACTAAAAAAGATTTAGCAAGTCTTGGCCAACTGCTTAAATATGGGCCAACTCTCAAAAGTTGCCTCCCTCTTTTCATCTTTTGATATGAGCGTAAGATGGTTTCCTAAAGCAGTTAGGAAAGATGGCAGTGATGGGATATGAGTACATAGATGCTAATACATGAGTTATTCAAAAATGAATAATTCAGAAGAACTGAGCTCTCATATGGAGTGAGAAGAAGCTCTTGCCCTTTTATGTGTATGAATCGCAGGGCTCCAGCTGAGGTCATGGAAGTCATTTCCAGCAAGCACCCTTCCTGAAGTTGGTACAGAGATAAAAGGAATCCAAAGTAGGTGACACCATCTAGTGCTAGAAAGAGGACAGGCTTGGAAGCAGAGGTCCCGTACGCAGTGTCTTCAAGGGCCAGGCAGGGACAATAGGTGACACAGTAGGAAGTGAGGAGGAGGTGGTCCCTGGAGAATCACCCTCCCAAATGCTCATTGTTCAAGTGCATAAAAAACAAGGTTTGACACACAGACACACACACACACACACACACACACACACACACACACACACGCAAAAGAGTGTCTGCGGCTGGCTTTTGCCATGTCTGGAGTCAGATGATTGTAGGTTGAATTCCAGGTCTGCTGCTTATTAGTGGGGGACCTTGGGAATGTGTCTTAACCACCTTAAGGCTCAGTTTCATTCTTTGTGAAATACAGACAGTATCATGTGTCTTTGAACTACTGTCATAAAAATTTGTGATAATGTAAATAAAGTGCCCAGCACTAGTCTTTGTACATACTATAAAATGTAGCTATTATTAGAGCCCCAGGATCTAACTGTGCACCTATCTTCCTGAAAATGTATGGGTAAATAGAAATTTAGAAATGAAGGTTACCAGCGACCTGTAAAGCTCTTTTGAGTAACCATAGTATGCATTTAAGCTAAGTTATCTTAGCATTCAGGCGTTACCTACCGATGGTATTCAACCTTAATGGATTGTTTTAGTTACAGAGGGCTTCTGCATGAGGAGGAAAAGAAAAGAATTCTCATATAGTCTTCAGGGCTCTGAGGGGTGCAGATCCCCAAAAGGGGTTATATATCAGCCCCATAAGCAGCTGATACATTATCAGAGATTAATTGACTGGAGGAGGCAAGAACTAAGTGACATGAAGGGAAAGGCAGAGAAGTACAGCAACTATTTATCACCATTTAGCAACCTTTAGCACCGTAGCTAAAGATGCAGTGCTCAGCTTTAGCAACGTACAGGCAGTAATTGTGTACCTCTTTTCTCCAGGGCAGGGATTTGGGTGAGGCAAGTGAGGCAAGATATTGCAGGTGTAGGGTGGAAACCTGTCTTTATTTGAATTTTTTTTTTTTTTTTCTGTACGCGGGCCTCTCACCGCTGTGGCCTCTCCCGCTGCGGAGCACAGGCTCCGGACGCACAGGCCCAGTGGCCATGGCTCATGGGCCCAGCCGCTCCGCGGCACGTGGGATCCTCCCGGACCGGGGCACGAACCCGCGTCCCCCGCATCGGCAGGCGGACTCCCAACCACTGCGCCACCAGGGAAGCCCTATTTGAATTTTTGATGTTTCGTTTATCATGGGTTTTTTGCATTCAATGTTAATACTTTTTAAAATATTTATTAAGATATTATTTATCGTAATTACTAAGTTTTTGGCATCCCTTAAATTTTCCACCCTAGTCCCAGCCCTGTTCTTCTCTGAATTTTAAATTGTTGAACTAAAGGAGTGTTTCATTCAGTGATTCACAGAAGGATTAACAAGACTCAATAGCATGTTATATTCCTAGCTAAGATTTATTACAGCAATAAACACAGAGTTAAAGCAGCAGGGAAGAAAGAAGGGTGTTGTTGGAGTCTAGAAAGGTCCAGCACAGAATTCTGATGCCCTTCCTTGTCCAGGGGTACTTAGGAGAGTGTTCTCCCTGGCAGTGAACTTCAGGGACATGTGTGGAATGTCTCTGCCTAGGGATGCCTTTTTGATTCTCTGGGTCTGAGTTTTTTTATGTGGGGACTGGTCACATAGATATATCTTGCTGAGCAACCATAGCTACACAACCAGCCATAACAATGGAAACTCAGGACCCCAACAATAAAACTAGGTGCACATCATCATTATTGACGTTTATGCAAAACAACTTGGCAAGCCAGCAATGGCATAGTCCGTTGCTCCAGATACATGTAACCAAATCATCCATCACTAACACGAGGAACACTTGGAGGACCACATTACCCAAGGGTTGGTGATGGATCAATCGTGGTTCTCTTGGAGACACGCCAGGAGTAAGCAACCACACCTGCTACATTAACTTTTTTCTCACATGGATTCATGTGGAAAATCAAAATGTCACCTTTATTAAAAGTAGCAGTAGGGCTTCCCTGGTGGCACAGTGGTTGAGAGTCCGCCTGCTGATGCAGGGGATGCAGGTTCGTGACCTGGTCCGGGAAGATCGCACATGCCGCAGAGCGGCTGGACCCATGAGCCATGGCCACTGAGCCTGCGCGTCTGGAGCCTGTGCTCCACAACGGGAGAGGCCACAACAGTGAGAGGCCCGCGAACCGCAAAAAAAAAAAAAAATGTAGCAGTAGTGCTAAATTGTAGTAATTGAAGAACATGGCTTGGATCCACGTCAAAAGATTTCCCACTTGTAGCCTAGATCTTGAGATGACCCCCCGCCTACGGTAGAATCTGGGGCTGCAGAGGACAAACTTCCCCACCCAGGTGGAGGAGATACTGCTGCTTTTCATAACTATTTAGCCCCAAAAAGGGAGGACAGAGGGTCATAGCTTTCCAGAGCTATCTTTAGAAGGCAGATGTTAGGCTCACTTCAAATGTGCTTTGCAGAAGGACAGACCTGTCCCTCGAGCAAACACTCCCAAAAAGGGAGAGGAGGATAGGCATGAGCTCATGCCTTTGTCTAGGCTCAGCTGATAAGCTCGCCTTTGAACTTGGGGAGAAGTGAAGGGATATAGGAAACAGGTATATTTTCCCAATAATAGACAGTTAAGCAGATGGTCTAATGGAGGCCTGAGAACTAGAGTATATGCCATTGAAAGGAATGGCTCCAAAAGTATTTTTATCCCGAAGAACAAAATTCCATCCCACACTTGCAGTAATGGGCAGGATGACATCTAACCTGGCCAGAGTCCAAAATCACTTGTCCTATTCTCAGTGTAGCTTGAGATGAATTCCCACAACATTAGACTCATGCCTCTTATTCCCTTCAACAGAAAGCCACATCGTCCTGAGTGACTGACTCTCAGGCAGCTTCAGTTGATGGCATAGAATAAGGGTTGGCAAACTATGGCCCCGGGGCCAAATCTGACTCTCAGTTTTACTGGGACACAGCCATGCCCATTTGTTTAACTAATTACCTGCAGCTGCCTTCGCACTACAATAGCTGATTTTGTCGCAGGAAGGGGGACCCCTTCCAGGGCCCGAGAGTGGGCTCTTGTCTAACGCTCGGAAATGAATTGTCCAAGGAGACACACGCGCTGACAAAGCAAGAGACTTTATTGGGAAGGGGAGCCCGGGTGGAGAGCGGCAGGGTAAGGGTACCCAGGAGAACCGCTCTGCCACGTGGCTCACAGTCTCAGGCTTTATGGTAATGGGGTTAGTTTCCGGGTTGTCTCTGGCCAATCATTCTGACTCAGGGTCCTTCCTGGTGATGTGCACATCGCTCAGCCACGATGGATTCCAGTGAGAAGGATTCTGGAAGGTTGGTAGCTCATATGGACTGGCGTCTCCTCTCTCCTTTCGACCTTTCCCGAATTCTTCCAGTTGGTGGTAGCTTGTTAGTTCCACGTTCCTTACCAGGACCTCCTGTTGTAAGATAACTCATGCAAGTGGTTACTGTCGTGCCTGGCCAGGCCAGGACGGACGGTTTTGGTCAGTGGTTCCCCTAACAACTTGGGTAGACTTTTTTTTTTTTATAAAAGGAAGTTTATGGCTGCATTATCATTATAAAAAATGGACTATATTCTTAATGTTATTATATAATTTATAGATTTATAGAGAAAAAACTTAGACTTACGTAAAAGTTGCAGATAGTACAGAGAGTTGATTTGAGTAGTTTTGACAGAAACGATATGGCCTACAAAACCTAAAGTGGGTATTATCAGGCCCCTTACAAAAAAAGTTTGTCAACTTCTAACATAGAAGAAAAAAGCACTTTCATCCTTATTTATGCTACCAGTGTTCCAAGAAACAGATGCATAGGCAGTTTCTAAATCTGCTACAGGAAAATGAAAGTGAATTAGTATGTTACTGAAGCCTCACAACTGGAACAAGTTGAGAAAAAGGCCAGCATAGATTAGGGAAAAGTGAGTGAACAGATTGCTTTATATGCTCTTTTCTTAAATGCAAGTACATACAAATTCGAGCTGTTTGAAACAGACTATTTCGAAGGGACTGTGTCATCCTGGTTGGATTTTGCTCAACTCCAAAAACCTTAACTGACCTCCTTGCATTTGCAGAGTCTGCCCTGGGTGTTGTGAAAGTCAAAGAGGAGGTGTACAGATACCTGCAATGTGATGCAGATGGTTCTAGGGAAGGAACGGGTGTGGATGGAGTCAGAGAAGGAAGCCAAGATAGGAACAAACGGTGATTAACACTGTCCACCTCTCAGCAGAAGGTTGAGGTACTTTTAAACGTTCTCTTGTTGGACATATCCTTTTCATCTTATTCATCAGTTTTAATGTCTTAATAAACCCTTCCTAAAGAAAAAGAACATCATACTATTTCACATTATAAACTTGTACATACATATACTTCCACAGCCATCCTCCAAGAAGTATCTTGTGTGGGTTGGTTGCTGGGTTTTTTGGTTCGTATTGTGATGGTCGCTATTGCTTGGAGAATTTTGTTGCTGTTGTTGTTGTTTTTAACTCACTACAGAGGTCTGAAAATTGTTGAGCTCTCATACAGCTGGTCCAAACATAACTTCAGTGTTGACTCAACTAAATTGCACGTCAACTGGCCAACATATTTTATAGTTATTCTATGAGGACATCACTAGCCAGACTCCTTAATTTATGTTCTCAGAAGTCACTGTCTCTCCAGCCCCTTTGCATTTTCCCAGCGGCAGGAATAAACTCTTTGTAGGTGATTGAATGTCTCTGGCATACAGAACTGCATCTGGTTGCACTTGGGTGGTGGGTAATCAGAGGATGGGTTTCATTTTATTATTCTGTTTTTGTGTATGTTTGAAAATGTCCATGATAAAACTTCAGGGTTTTTTTTTTTTTAACTGATTGTTGGCTATAGTTGGTTCTCTAATGCTGGAACAGCCACTCCATATTCCACTGGTCTTTGCAAACTGGAGCTTGTAATTTTCATTAGCAGTCATTGCTAGGGTGGCAGCCGTACATGAAAAATGAAGGCATTGAGAAGAACAAGGTAAACACTGCTTCCTAATGCTTCAGAGTGGAGCATGTGCTTGAGAGGTACAGCCAAACATTCAGGTTAAAATGAGAAAATATTTTGAGCAGAAATTGTATGTTAACGGCCTTGCATATATATCCTTTCCAAAGAAAGTTACTTATAAAATAAGCTCTTATCCGTAAGCTGCTCCTTATTTATTAACTACTTTTATTAAACTCCTATATGCAAAGGCCCATGCTAGACAGGGAGACACAAATATAAAATTTGTCTTTGGCAAATTGGACAAAGAAAGAATGAAATAGATAACACCTAATCTCCGAAACTTAACACAGAATCTTGGACCCGGACCTCAGTGACCAGAAATCAGCATAGTTCAGCTCATTTCAGGCCTAACACCATTAATAGAGCACCTACTCTGGGTAAGGTTCTGGGCTAGATACTAAAACTATGGGCGGGAAAATAAAGTACAGTCCCCATCCTTGGTCTAGTGGGGAAGACAGATAACAAAATCAACTCTTTAATCGTGGAATGCACTAGAATAGTGGATACTATGAGATGACAGAGAAGGACTTCAGGGAAGTCTTCATGAGTTCAATCTTAAACGATGCTTAAGATTAGCAAGTGATTTAAAGCTGGGAAGAAGCAGAGAGTTAAAAAATGTCACAGGTACGGGTCAGGAATTATTTGATAATCATATACACCAGTAGTATAAAATTGTAAAATTATCACTAGAATGTGAGCTCCGTGAGGGGCTTTTGTCTTGTTTTGTTCACCGTATGTCTGGCTTATGGTAGGCACTCACTAAGTATTTATTAAATGAATAAATAAATCCAACTATAAAGTGTTGCTAGAGTCCAGAGTTTACGGTAGATAGTGACAGTGGAGCTAGAAAGGACAAGGTCGAGGAATTCTGGTAAAAAGCTTGGATTTTGGGCTTCCCTGGTGGCGCCGTGGTTGAGCGTCTGCCTGCCGATGCAGGGGACGTGGGTTCGTGCCCCAGTCCGGGAGGATCCCACATGCCGCGGAGCGGCTGGGCCCGTGAGCCATGGCCACTGAGCCTGCACGTCCGGAGCCTGTGGAGCTCCGCAACAGGAGAGGCCACAATGGTGAGAGGCCTGCGTACTGCAAAAAAAAAAGCTTGGATTTTATGATGATGGAGAAACACTCAAGAATTTCCATAGAAAGCATGATGGGATGTGTGTTTTTGAGCTTCAAGGGGGAGAAGAGACCTCAGGGGCACAGACTGGAGAAAGAGAAACCAATTTGTAAGCTGTTACTAAAACCCAGAGGGAAGTTGATGGGGTAAAAATCCATGGAATTCAGAGACAAATTTAATGTCACCTAAAGCCACCCGAATGCCTAGCATGAAAAAGACTGGCAATACCAAGTGTTGTCAAGCATGTGGAACAACCAGAACCCTCATCCCCTGCTGGTGGAGTGTACATTGATGCAATCACTTCGAAAAGCTGTTGGGTATCTCCTACTAAAGCTGAACTCAGGAATCCCCCTTTCAGGTAGACGACAGAACCCAACAAGAATGGGTGCTCATTTGCCCCCAGAGATGTCCCCACAAAGTTGTGGAAAAGGATTTTCCTAGCAGCACTCTTGGTCACAGCCAAAATGGATAAACTGTGTTATAGTCGTGCAACAGAGTACTAAAAAACGACACTGAAAAATGAATATATGGCCATTACACAGGTAAATCTCAGAAACATCACGTTGAGTGAAAGAAGCCAGACACAGAAGAATACGCACTACATACTGTAGAATTCCATTTATAAAAGTTCAAAAACAGACTAAGCTCAGTTATGGTGAAAAATCCAGAACAGTGTTTGGCTTGGGGCACAGGGTGATGACTGGGAGCGAGGGACTAAAGCTCTATCTGCGTCTTGATCTGGACATGGTTACACAGGTGGGCTCTCTTTTGTAATAACTCCCCAAACTGTATGCTGACATGTGTGCAATGTTCTGAAGATATATGAATGTTTTAAGTGACCTCAGTTTCCTGGCTCAGGTACGAGGGTGGGTGATGGTGCCCTGTACTAGGCTCAATGTATCTAAAAGGAAGAGGAGTCACATTCAACAGTAGCCAAGGCTCTTAGTGCACTTGTGGCTTCTGGCTGCCCAAGTCACAGCACAGGCATGCCACAGCCCCGTGGTCATGGAAATCACCCCTCCCTGGAAATCTCCCTTCGGGCCTGTGCCTTCCTATTTCTAATACACTTATAGATTGTGCCACCCCTCTGTGCAGGGCAGTGTCCTCCAAGGAGAGATGCCCATCTTTAGGGCCCCCCAATCTCTCTTTGGTTCCACAATGCTTTTTGGCAGTGGGGGAGATCCTAAGATAAGGAGGCATAATCAGATCCACTAGAGTTATTGCCATAAGAATGACAAAAATATCATCTTCTAGACCACTGCGGGGGGGGACTGTCTAGAATTACATGGCGGTGGTCGTGGGGAACAGACACACCTTGGGAACTTCTCATCCCTTCTTTGCCAGTGCCTTTCTTCTGCTCACCTAGTACGTGTGCCCTTCACTGGAGTCAAGCCACTCCTGAAGCAGAGGAGTAGAGGATAGAGACTCAGGAGGAATCTTGGACAGAGGGCACAAGGAAGGATAAACGGGAACCACTGCAAACATAGTACCTTTCCAGCTCCCATGGAGAAAGACAGACTGAGACTGGGGTGAACCCCAAGCCTCTCCCACCCTGCATTCCACCCCAGCATTGGTTAGAGACGAGGGACAAAGTTCCTTTCCAACCAGACCGAGCTGTCTAGAAAGTCCTAATACCCCCAAGTGAAAAAAGTATGCCCAAGCTCCCAACCTCCAGCCTCATGGAGGATGCCAAGTCTTCCTTTGCCTCACCTTGGTCAGGAGTTTCCTGGCAATGGGTTCAGTACTTTGGTCAGTTGGCTAAGCTTAGCATCCTTTTCCTGTCCCCAGCCAAGTCTGGTCATTCAGGTGGCCAAGCCCTGCCTATGTTATTGCCAGGACTTCTTGTCTTGGTACCTGCTCTAGCCTGAGAGGAGTATGAAACTCCCTTCACGCCCTAGAGGCACCGTCCCGCTGCCACTGACTCTTAAGAAAGAGCCTTTTGCAGATCCTTTCTGACACCTTCCTCCCCTGGTGGCCAAGGCCAAGAGAACTATTTATAGAGGAGATGGCTACAAACCAGACAACCCAGATAAATCATGAAATTCTCCACCCACTTAGGTAACCCTATTCTCAAGAATCAAAAGAGCAATTTGCTGTTATAGAAGTGGATCCCTGAGCGAGCCGGTAAGTGAAACGGGATCAAGACAGACGCACAAGAGTAGGGTTTACCTTCAAGGAACAGAACAAACCATGATGCCCACAGGCACCATGCTGCTATAAGGGGAAGCAGAATCATTAGATGTGGGCATAGTTTCTTCTCTGCTGCACACTGAGCACTGAAGTTAGTTCTAGACTTTTCTAACCCCTGCCCCCAATGTCCTAACACCATTTCTGGCTGCTGAAACCTCCCTCACTGGAAACTCAAGTCTTCACCCAATCTCAGCTCTTCCTTCTCTCCACCCACCTCATACAACTGGTACTAAACTGATCATGAATAGTTAAGGGTCTCTAACTTCCATATTTCATCAAACATAAGATGTGCATTGACAGAGGCACCCTTATTTTATCTCCTACTGAAAAGTGTTCCGAATAAAATATACCATCCCCTGTGAAATGCATCCTGATTCAGAGATGTGAGAATTGGAAAAGAAAATGTGCTTCTATGAATCAATTAATTAAACTACCATTACCTGGGCTAAAGTCAGGGCATGGGACATCACAAGCCATTTGATTTCAGGGGATCATGTATATGAATTAACAAGCCCTCAAGATCAGTGTATAAACGCTCTGAGAAGTTTCAGTGATTGGGTTTCCTCATTTCCAACAACATGATATGTTTTAGATCTTAATTTAGAGGAACATCGTGGAGAATTATATAAATCTGGCAAAATATTAGCATAAACAATTTTGAAAAGGTGCCAAATAATTAAAACATCAGAAATTTAATGTGTTTAATGTATGTTTAAAGTATCTTGCAGATGATGGAAATGAGTAGAGGATAAGTTTATAACCAGGAACAAAATTCCTCAAAGCTTCATCTTTGCCATGTTTGAACCAATAACTATTTCACCTTTGTGTATCTGTGAACAGATTTTTGAACTTTGTGGAACTGATGCTAAAAAACTGGAAGAAAAGATTCGAGAACTAATGTAAGCTGATCTCCAAGACAAGACATACTTGCAACGTTTTAAAAGGCCACCGTGATTGTGTTTGTGTTTTTATTTCCAGCAAACATTGTAGTGTTCTATTGATCTCTCTCCTAATGCTTTACAGGTTGAATCCCATATTGCCATCTCACTGCAAAAATTTTTGGAACTCTTGTGCTATCAGAGATTGTGGCATTTGCATTCTCTCACTCGGCCTTTCCACTTCCTCTGAGCACATTCCTTACGCAGCGTCCTTCACAGCAGAGGCCCTGCACAGCTAAGTAATACCAGCTCAGTGAGAAAGTTTTCCAGAGATTGTGGAAGATGGGATCCACCTCAGCAATGAAGAAACAAATAACTGTCTTATTGGCCTGGTGCACTCCAAATACATAGAGGCCTCTTCCCCATTGAGTCATTGTTTGTAGTACCAAATTCTCCAGTATATCACCTTATATTAGAAATGTGTCATTGGATAAAAGCACATATAAACAGCTATGCTTACATATATAAAAACTTTTTACATGCTAGGCAATATGCCAAGCCTGTAGCCGAAATTCAGCCTCTGTACACTGACACTGAATGGAATCTTGGAGACAGTTTTGGATGAAGTAGAAAAGAATTGCTTTACTGCTTTGCTGGGCAAAGGGGGCCACAGTGGGTTAATGCCCTCAAAACTGTGTGTCCTGACCTGGAGGGGGTAGTGAGGAGTTCTATAGTAAATGGTTCAAAGAGGAGGGCGCGATCAGCCCGTGGACATTCTTCTGACTGGTTGGTGGTGAGGTAACTGGGAGCCAGTAGCATTAACCTTCCGATTCCAGCTGCTCTGGGGTCTGCATGCTTGTGGGCAGCATACGGTAAACTCCTTCCACCTGGTGGCGGTTTCAGTACAGTAAGTCCCTTACATATGAACCTTCAAGTTGTGAAACTTTCAAAGATGCAAACGTGAGTTCGCATGTGCGTTCACGTGTCTGGCGTACACTGTCACGTGCGTGCATCCTCTACAAGTGGTTGTGTTTTTGTGTACTTTACAGTACTGTATAGAGTACAGTAGTACAGTATCTTTATTTCAGGCCCAGGATGTCCAGAAGCAAGCATAAAAGCAGTGGTGATGTAGCTGGTACTACTTTGATTTTCAAGGTACCGTACTGTAAGATTAAACGTTTTCTTTATTTTTGTGTTTGTTATGTATTATTTGTGTGAAAAGTATTATAAACCTATTACAGTACAGTATTCTAAAGCCAGTTGTGTTAGTTGGGTACCAAGGCTAACTTTGTTGGACTTATGAACAAAAGTGGACTTAGGAACACACTTTCGGAATGGAACTCATTCGTATGTAAGGGACTTATTGTATCTGCAAAACAGCTCATAGATATTGTTATATATATCCCTTGAGCGGGAACCGGGAACTCGTCCCAAGGCCACACTATTGGTTTTTTTGTTTGTTTGTTTTTGTTTTGTGCGGTACGCGGGCCTCTCACTGTTGTGGCCTCTCCCGTTGCGGAGCACAGACGCGCAGGCTCAGCGGCCATGGCTCACGGGCCCAACCGCTCCGCAGCATGTGGGATCTGCACGGATGAGGGCATGAACCCGCGTCCCCTGCATCAGCAGCAGGACTCTCAACCACTGCACCACCAGGGAAGCCTCGCACTATTGTTTCTTGACTCCTCCTCCCTTGTGTCCGCATCCCCTCCCTTCCCTGATTAGCAACTATTTGAACCTGCCCCTTGGAACTCAGGGAAGGTCATGGAGGCTGAATGAAGCATATTTCCTACAAACAAGAAACGGAACACAGAAAGGCTTTTGTGCCCAGGAGGCTCACAGGATCCTGCTCAGTTTCAAGCCTTTTGCCTCCATCACCCTGTTTAACCTTTGCAACAATCCTGTAAGTAGCCATGTACTAATAAATGTTTAATTGGCTCTCTGGGAAGAAAAAAGTTCCAGTTTGTAGTGATTGCCAATTTCGTTGGTGTAAATACTTGGTAGATTTCAAGCTACCAAATGATGTCACTAAACATGGAGCTGGGAAAAGATGGGCCTAATAGGCTCTTGTGAGCTGCTTAAGATTTAGATCCAGGACACCAGTACCTACAAATGAGGTGCTACTTTTATCCCTCTCTTCTTACAGAGAATAGAAGACACAATCTAGTTAAATTGAAACCATGCAACTCAGATTGGGAATTGAACCCACGGGCCAGGACTCAAACCCAGCCAAAACCCAGATTGGGACTTAAACCCATGTTAACTGAGATCGCACACCTGGCCTCAGAACTTAATCAATTTCAGGTTCTTGATGTCTCATTGCAGAAATAATTCAGTGAGAGACAAAGTGATAGGTAAGAAGTGGATTTATTTAGAGAGAAATACACTCCCCAGACAGAGTGTGGGCCATCTCAGAAAGCGAGAGTGGCACCAGGGTATGGGGTTGTCAGTTTTTATAGGGGTGGATAATTTCATAGGCTAATGAGTGCGAGGAGTATTCCAACTATTTGGGGGAAGGGATTGGGATTTTCAGGAATTGGGCCACTGCCCACTTTTTGACCCTTATGGTTGGCCTTGGAACTGTCATGGCGCCTGTGGGTATGTCATTCAGCTTGCTGATGTGTTTACAATGTGCATATACTGAGGCTGAAGGTCTAGTGGAAATCGACTAGTCTGCCATCTTGGACCCATTTGGTTCTAATCAGTTTATGTCATGTCCTCGGGCTACGTCATTCTTTTAAAGGTTGTGCCCTGCCCCCTTCCATCCTGTTTCAAAATGACTTACCCAAATTTTCCCAGAAGAATCCAGTGCTTTGAAATTTCTTTCATCTCTTCTAGGGGATTGATAGGAATTTCTTCTCCCTTCAGGAGCACTGCCCTGGCATGTGGTAAAATGTCTCATTTACATATATCTCAGTGACACAATGTAATCCAACTTCCTTTCCTGGGTCCTGTAAAGCACTGGGTTGCTGCATTCTGAGAAAACAGGGATTTGCAGTCTTGCCTCCAACAATGACTAGTCCCTTTACCGGTCCCAAATGTATATCCTCCTGCTGTGTGTTCAGGTCTTTCTGCATCCACAGTAACTTTTCATTTCAATACTGACAGTGTATTCTTTTAAAAGCCATTTTAAACTCAACCTATAGGGCATCAACAAGGCTCCTAAATTGATTCAGGTGACCACACATGAATAGCTTCGGCTGAGTCTGTGCACACACAGACAGTGACAACCAAGTCAGACCTGCCACCTGGTCCACTGTGATTGTGAGATGCCACTCCTTGTCAGGGGCATCTCAATTTCAAAGATGTTAAAATGTGAAATAATGTGCACCTGGAGTATTCAACCTCCTTGATCTCACAATTAAATGTTAGCTCAAGAGTAAAAGGTTGGGGGCTTCCCTGGTGGCGCAGTGGCTGAGAGTCCGCCTTCCGATGCAGGGGACACAGGTTCGTGCCCGGGTGCAGGAGGATCCCACATGCCGTGGAGCGGCTGGGCCCGTGAGCCATGGCTGCTGAGCCTGCGCGTCCGGAGCCTGTGCTCCGCAGCGGGAGAGGCCACAACGGTGAGAGGCCCGCATACCGGGAAAAAAAAAAAAAAAAAAAACTAGCAAAAGGTTAAAAGCAAACTGTCATAAAAAGGCTGTTGTACTCCTTCTGAATGATAAATTGATCTCAGTCCCTTGAAATGCAAGTATCAGTTAATCAATGTTTGCCTCACTAAGGAAAGGACAAACAGAGGAGGACTCCCGCAGGGAGCAGGGAAGGGTACAGCTCTCTTGACCTTTCTTTAACCTTGAGTTGCTTATCTTGACCCTTAGGATGTTTAAGCTGAAACACTCTCATAGGATGGGAGCATGTTCTCTTTCTCATCTCTGATTTGCTGGTATTCAGCCCAATGCACAGACCAGAGGAGATCCAGAAGACATGAAACTAAATTCAATATGGAACCCTGAATGGGAACCTAGAGCAGAAAGGGGCATAAGTGGGAAAAAATGGTGACGTGCAAGTAAAATCTGGTGTTTAGTCCTCAGTAACATACCAGTGTTGGTTTCTTAGTTTTGACATATACTATGATAATTTATTAACATCAGGGGACTGGGTGCGAGGTATATGGGAACTCTCTTTACTCTCTCTGCAGCTTTTCTGTAAATCCAAAATTATTCCAAAATATAAAATTTATTTTTTAAGATGCCTCCGTAACGTGGCTATAGGGGAGAAGCACTAGTGTTTTGTGAGCGCGTGTTATCCCTACTTGACCATGATGTGACCTGGGAGTGCTTTCCCATGAAATGACTGTTGACCTGATGTCTTAAAAATGAGGAAGTGTTTTATGAAAATCACAGGTCACAAGGTTAAAAAGCCTGGGACTTGGAGATTAGAAGATCGTTTTGATTCCAAGAAAGTTTTTTTTTCTTTTTTACTAAAAAATCTTAATTATTTTTAGTGATGCCTTAGGCAGAGTAGGGCGTCCCCAAAGGAAAAGAACCAGATATAGCTTTTTTTAAATTTATTTTATTGAAGTATCGCTCATTTACAATGTTGTGTAATTTCTGCTGTACAAGCAAAGTGATTCCGTTGTACGTATATATACATTCTTTTTCACGTTCTTTTCCATTATGGTTTGTCCCAGGATATTGGATCTAGTTCCCTGTGCAATACAGTAGGGAGATACAGTATACAGATACAGCTTTTTGACATAAGAGAAGCCATTTTAGGCCTAAACCATTTTGTGATCTAAGCCTGGCCATAATGCTTGCCCTTGACTAGATCTCAGTAATTAATGAACTTAAGGGAACAAAGAAATGAAAAGTAGTCAAGAAACAATAGTTCAGAGATAAAATAGAGTCCTAGTTCCTCCTCAAGGGATATACATCACAATCTGATACAGAGCTTTGAGTTCTGCAGGAATTAAGACCCCTACCCAGGTGGAGGATGTAACTATGCTGAGACCCCAGATTGGTTGGGGCCTAAGGAAAGAGGATGGTGACCTCTGCTGACCCTCCTGACTTCACTCAACTAAAGCTTGGACTCTGTCAACCTTTGCCCCAATTCTGTGTTGAATTCTCTTCAGCTCAAGCCCCTTCATAAATATGCATGTACCCTTAGCTTAAAACTTTCCCAATTTTGCAGCTGGGGAGACACTGCTTTGGGAAAGATCCCCAGTGTTCTCCTGACTTGCTGCGAGCAAGAAATCCTTCCTTCTCCTGCTCTTCCGTTTGGTTGTCTCTTGGCAGCTAACCCAGTTGTTTTGGTAACAATGCCGCCACTTTCCAGCCCAGACCCCGCCTCAGTGGGGCAGATGGAAGCCTTCATGAAGGCTTGAAGGCTTGTTTGAGGTTGCGGGCAGGTCTCACTGCTTGTCTGCCCGAACAAAATCAAGCCTGGCATTTCTGTTTCCCACTAGCCTGACCTCACCACCGGGGTGAGGATGGAAGGTTTTATGGCTCCTAAACTTTAAATCTTTGGGCCCAGATATACCAGGACAAAGGAAGAAGAGTTCCTCTCTCCACCAAAGCAAGAGCCTGGTGGGGCCTGAAACTGTCCCTCTCCGGCATTCCCCAGACATGCCATTCTATGGAGCCCAGGTGATATGTGAGTAAGGCTTAGACAGAGGCTGGGCCGGATGAGATTTCCATGCCAGGGATCTCAGCTTGGAGCTAGCCTGCTCTAAAGGGCCAGACTGCTGGAACGTCAAAGAGTGTGGCCAGGGAGCTGTGGGCCAGACGGAGGCCCTTGGGCCTAGACCAGCACTGGCATTAGTACAGGAGAGTGAATATTCCTGTTACCGACCTGGGTCCTTGGACTCTTTAATCAATAGAAATTGATGAGGCCAGATGAGAAATTCAGGCAAGGTTTTACTGGGACTCATGCTGCAGCACGAGGGAGCAAAAATAAGAAACAGGTGCCCTTGGGAGTGGGTAGCAAACGAAGCTGGTTCCTTAAATGGAGTGAGGGTAGGGGCAGAAAGGTGGGTTGGGCAGGAGGGGTAGCTTGGGCGGTCTGCCTGCCTCCGTGGTGGTGCTGTGTGCAGGCATGATGCGAAGTGCCCTGCTTTTGTTCTCCGCACCTCAGAAATGGCAGTTGGTTTGTGGCCTTTCTGTACCTTATTGTTCATAATTACCCCAACTGCACATGTGTGCAGTTATTTATAGTTTCTTTGTATTTTGTTGCTCAAGGAGAGATTTATCCAGGTGCAAGCACTCCAGTAAAAGGTCCCAGGTCCCAGCCTATCTCATTCCCATCACCTTGGCTAAGGCCTCCACCCATCCCCAGAGCACCGGCTACTGTAGGAAAGATGGCTGGGAAATCATTCTATGGCTGGTGGCAGTGGAAAGATGGAGTTCTGTGCATGAACGTGGAATGTGTGCACGTTGGAGCAACGAAAGTCAAGGACCACCTGTAACCGGTCAACTTGTGCAAGTCACTGGCCTCTGGAAAGGGCACCCCCAAAATTGTCTTTGGAGAAGAGAAGCAGGATGGAGGATGAATTCCATGCCCAGATGTGCCATGGATGGAATCACCCAGACAGCCTCCAGCGTTTTATGTTCTGTAGCGTCTCTGTACGTGATGGAGCAAGAAGATGTTTCATTTTCTTCATTGTTATTTGAGTTGTGCCTTCCATGTCAGCAGTAAAAGAGGATACGTGTCGGAGTCCCAGAGAATTCCCTGGAAACCAAAGTCTTCTCCATCTCACTTTCAGCAGCCAAGGTCTCAACATAATTTCTCTGGCTTAAGAGTAGAAGAAAGGGGCTTCCCTGGTGGCGCAGTGGTTGAGAGTCCGCCTGCCGATGCAGGGGACACGGGTTCGTGCTCCGGTCTGGGGAGATCCCACATGCCGCGGAGCGGCTGGGCCCGTGAGCCATGGCCGCTGAGCCTGCGCGTCCGGAGCCTGTGCTCCGCAACGGGAGAGGCCACAACAGTGAGAGGCCCGCGTACCGCAAAAAAAAAAAAAGAAAAAATGTAGAAGAAGGGTCCATACTTTGGTTATGGCCTTTCTATTTTGAGAGGAATAGAGAATGGGACATCACTTAATTTCTGCCACGTTGTCTAATGGCTGCATTGTGCATTTTTACCAGTGCCATATTTATTTATCAAGCACTAACAGTGTTTTCTAGCTGAGATAGGACCCAATGATGGTTCATAAAATGCAGTGTAGTAGGCATTTTCTTAAAACCAAACAAAACATATCGGAGTACATTTACTGCATTAATGGTGAGTATTATTTCATGAAACACGTTTAGTTATATGTATGTTTATACTGGGGTCACAATGTAAAATATATTTCTCACCGTGGGTTCTGGCGAGGCATGACTGAAAGCCATTGCTATAAGGGTTTCATCTTTGTCAGGGATGGCTAGGTATAGAGGTTCTCAAAGTGAGGTTCTGGGACCAGGAGCATCACCTGGGAACTTGGTAGAAATGCACATTCTCAGACACCCCCCACCCGCCTCTAGGTACCCTGAATCAAAAGCTGGGTGAGGTTGGGGGGCGGTCATGGGAGGAACCCAGATTATTCTTTTTTTTTTTTTGGCAGTACGCGGGCCTCTCACTGTCGTGTCCTCTCCCGTTGCGGAGCACAGGCTCCGGACGCGCAGGCTCAGCGGCCACGGCTCACGGGCCCAGCCGCTCCGCGGCATGTGGGATCTTCCCAGACCGGGGCACGAACCCACGTCCCCTGCATCGGCAGGCGGACTCTCAACCACTGCGCCACCAGGGAAGCCCCAGATTATTCTTTTTATTTTCTACTTTGTATTTAATTAAGTAGCTGTTGCAAGAAGGTGTACACATACTAAATACATCGCATTTAACTAACCTCATTGACCATGGAGCCCAGCACTAATCTGCAGTCTTGTTCTTAGCCCAGAAGGCACATCCCCACCTTGAAGCAGCACCCTTGAAATGACACTGAGTTACTTATGTTGACTCCTCTGCATCTTGCCTAGGCCTTCCCCCCTTGTTGGTAGACTGAGGAATCCAGTCTACCAACTGGGTGCACACTCACATTTGAGCACCACTGATAAAGTCCATCAAAGGACTGTTTTACAAACATGAGTGAGGCCCAACTCTACAGTGAGGGTAATAATCAAACTTTGTATGGCACAGCAATGTTTTTGTGCAGCCGTTCACAGCATTACTTCATTTCTTTCCGAAAATAACCTTGTGAGGCAGAGAAGGCTGATGTTTTTATCCTCATTTTTCTCTCTGAAAAACCTAGGATTGTCCCTGCTTGGATAATAATTTGGTTTGAATTGATTCTTAATATTAAGCTAAGCAAAACCATGGAGTGCCAAGTGGGCAACAATATCTTGTTAACTAGAATTCTTATCACTTCACAAACATTCATGGGAAGCTTTAAAACTTCTTTTATAAATGCAAATTAAGCCTTAAAGCAAGCTTGTAAGATAACTGAAATTCTGTTTTAACCTGATGGACACCAAAATGACTTTGCTAAATTTAAACTGCATTTCAGTGGAAACCCATGGTCACTGTAGAACCAAAGGGTATTGAGCCTGTTGTTTGTTTGCTGTGATGGTTTTTTGTTTTTTTTTTTAATATTTATTTATTTGGCTGCGTCAGATCTTAGTTGCAGTGCGTGGGCTTCTCTCTAGTCGTGGTGTGTGGGCTTTCTAGTTGTGGTGTGTGGGCTCTCTAGTTGTGGAGTGCAAGCATGCAGCTATCCCATGGCATGTGGGATCTTAGTTCCCCGACCAGGGATCAAACCTGCGTCTCTTGCATTGGAAGGTAGATTCTTAACCACTGGACCACAAGGGAAGTTCCTGCCATGATGGTTTTTAAATAAAGCAAGGAAACACTAAAAACAAACAAACCATCAGTGAGGCATTAGAACCAAAGAGGAATGACAAAAACAATTTGCAACTCTTATGATCAGTAATGAGGCTTATTAATTTCACACACTATCTTATTTAATCCTCAAGCAAACCTATGATATCAGTAACAGCCCCCTTGGTACCCATGGAAGATTAATTCCAACACCTCCCTCAGATACCAAAATCCATGGCTGCTCAAGTCCCTTATATAAAATGGCATGGACTTTGTATAAACCTGCAGACATTCTACTGATACTTTAGATCATGTCTAGATTACTTACATTACCTAAAACAATGTAAATTATATACATTATATAGATTACTTATATTACCTAAAACAATGTAAATTATATACGTAGATGTAAATACAACATAAATGCTGTGTAAATAGTTGCTTTCATGCAGCAAATGCAAGTTTTGCTGTTCGGAACTTTCTGGAATTTTTTTTTTAATATTTTCTATATGTATCTGGTTTTATCTGTGGATGCAGAACCCATGAATATGCAGGGCGGACTGTACTGGATTTCTATAAAGCCACTGCTCCCCCAGATGAGCCTTATTCATTCTCCTAAAAACAATGGGGCTTTTCTCCAGAAAACTCCTCCATCAATATTGAAAAGGCTGGGTGGGAACTTGTCACCAGGTAAGAACGCAACCTCAGCCAGGATTCCTTAGCCCTAAATTTTCCAAGCTTTTGTCATTTGCCTGCCAATTTAATTATCATTTACTTCTCCTATTCACTACTTGTATATGAATACATTTATTTTGCAACAAATCTTTTTATCAACACACCTTTTTCTAAAATTATTATTGAAAAATAGTTGATTTATATTAGTTTCAGGTATACAGCACAGTGATTCAGATACACACACACACACATATATATTCGTTTTTAGATTCTCTTCCATTATACGTTATTTATTACAAGATATTGAGTATAGCTCCCTGTGCTATACAGTAGGTCCTTGTTGGTTATCTATTATATGTCTGTATATATATATATGTGTGTGTGTGTGTGTATATTTTAATCCCAAACTCCTAATTTATCCCTCCCCCACCCTTTTCCCTTTGGTAACCATAAGTTTGTTTTCTATGTCTGTGAGTCTATTTCCATTTTGTAAATAACTTTGTTCGTATCATTTTTTTAGATTCCACATGTAAGTGATATCATATGGTATTTGTCTTTCTCTGTCTGATTTACTTCACTTAGTATGATAATCTCTAGGTCCATCCATGTTGCTGCAAATGGCAATATTTCCTTCTTTTTATGGCTGAGTAGTATTCCATTGTGTACTACATACCACATCTTCTTTATTATCCATTTTTTATCCATCTGTCAATGTCAGCATACCTTAAACAGAAGACCAGTATTGTTCTCAGAAGAAAAAAAAAACTTAATAAGCAAATACATTGAAACAAAATCATTCAATGATGAAATTTGGTATGTGGCCAGTCAAAGACTCAAAGGCTGAGTGCTTACTCTCCCCTCCCCTCCCCTCTCCTCCTCTCTTTTCTTTCTCTCTTCCAACAGGATGAACAACTATTAGAGAGGTGTTAAAGATAGAATAGCACCAAATTAAGACTTTCTTCTTGAGTGATCAGTATTGAAAGAGAATAAAAAAGGTATCAAGAGGGGGTATATGGAAACTCCCTGTACTTTCTGCTCAATATCTCTTAAACCTAAAACTCTTAAGAAAAAAAGCCTATTAATTTTTTTGAGTGTACTCATAAAAATAAAATTAAGAGTTCTAAATTGAACAACAACGAAAAGGACCAACATTCTCCCTGAATGAGTCAAGGCTATTTAATGCTGCATTCCCCATACTACCCCAAATCATCAGAAATTACTACCTGAAATTACCTCTCATGGTCACATGGGTCCATGGCTTCCATTTTGTGAAAACGTAGCCAACATCTGATTATATGAAAAAATAAGAGGAAAAAGGCAGAGATGGGATGGTTTCCTACTGATGGCAGAATGAAGTTGTGAATCACTCATCTTTCTGCCAAAGCCGTTCGTGATCTGGTCCTCATGTTCATGTTTGCCCTCCTGCCATTGCCCACAGACCCCAGGCATTATCATTATGTCAAACTCTGTACTCTTCCCTGCATCTGGAATTTCCTCCCCACATCTCTGCCTGTCAAATCTTCTTCAGGATCACCCAGCACACACACCATTCCTTCAAATGGGCCCACACAGTCACGTGAAGCCTCCCTCGGCTATCCCAGATGGGGAGAGCGTTCTTTCTCTTGGGTGTCTGTGGAGCTGTGTGTGCACAACCATTAGAGCCACCATCTTTTGTGGGGTGTGATGGATTTTTACCTCTGCCTAGGGTACCAGATAAAATACATGGTGCCTAGTAAAATTTGACTTTCGGGTAAACAAAGGATAATTTTTAGTGTAAGTATGTCCCATGTAGTATTTAACTGGGTGTCCTGTATTTTTTATTTGCTAAACCTAGCAACCCTGTGTTTGTCTCCCGTGAGACTTAGCTTCCTAGGAAAAGGGTGGTAGCTTTCCATCCCTGTGCCTGCAGTACCAAGGACATTACCAAGCACTTAGTAGAAGCTTGGTAACTATTAGATGGAGAAATGGCGGCATGAATGACTTCTGCCCAGACTCACACAGGAAACCCTACGATTGCAAATAATGCCAGGAATACATTTCTATTCCTGCCTAGAAATGCAGGTTTGGAAGAGGGAAAGATAATGTGCTCAAATCTAATACATTCATAATCTACAGACTAGAAGGAGCGAAGCTGTCTCTACATTGTTCTCTAGCTTGTCTTCAACACATATAAAAACAAGTCACAGACGGCTTGGTTTCTGTAGACGTTACAGGTCTATAGTCGGCTCCCACACAGATCACATTATGAGGGTGAGAACTTGGTCTACTGAATCCAAAGCCAGGCATGATGAATAGTAGCCACAGCCAAGAGCAAATCTACCCCATGTTAGGGCCGGTTCTGTCCCTATTATTCAGGTAGGCAATGAATCACCGTGTTTTGCTTTCAGGCCTTCCTGTGAGGGCGGTGTGTGGTGATGGAAGAAATCACAGGCTCTAAAGTCAGATAAACCTGGATTTGCAGTTATGACTCAGCCACTGCCAGGCCAGAGGCCTCGCTGGAGCTCAGTTTTCTCATCTGTAAACTGGGCTATCGTGGATACCTCCCAAAGGTCGAGGTGAGTATTAAATGGAATAGTGTACATGAAGCGGTTGTATGGGACCTGTTCACAGCAAGTGTTCCAGTGAGGATGGGGATAACGATGATGATGTTTTTTTGTGTTTTTTGTTTTTTTTGTTTTCTCCTTCAGTACGCGGGCCTCTCACTGTTGTGGCCTCTCCCGTTGCGGAGCACAGGCTCCGGACGCACAGGCTCAGCAGCCATGGCTCACGGCCCCAGCCGCTCCACGGCATGTGGGATCTTCCCGGACCAGGGCACGAACCCGTGTCCCCTGCATCGGCAGGCGGACTCTCAACCACTGCGCCACCAGGGAAGCCCTGTGGAATTCTTTTTAATTTAATTTTTATTTTATATTGGAGTATAGTTGACTTACAATGTTGTGTTAGTTTCAGGTGTACAACTAAGTGATTCAGTCATGCATATACATATATCCATTCTTTTTCAGATTCTTTCCCATATAGGTTATTACAGAATATTGAATATTGAATAGAGTTCCCTGTGCTATACAGTTGGTCCTTGTTGATTACCTATTTTATCTATAGTAGTGTGTATATGTTATTCCCAAACTCCTAATTTATCCCTCTTCCCCCACCATGTTTCCCCTTTGGTAAGCACAAGTTTGTTTTCAAAGTCTATGTGTCTGTTTCTGTTTTGTAAATAAGTTCATTTGTATCATTTTCCTTTAGAGTCCACATATAAGTGATATCATATTGATATTTGTCTTTCTCTGTCTGACTTACTTCACTTAGTATGATAATCTCTAGGTCCATCCATGTTGCTGCAAATGGCATTATTTCATTCTTTTCTATGGCTGAGTGACATTCCATCACCCTTTAGAGCCAGTTTCTTCCTCTAGCTCCCGAAGAGCAGCTGCTTCTGGGCTCTCATTACCATCTGCGACACCTGCAGAGAATTCTAGGCATTAGCCTCCCATTGGTGGGCGGAACTGCTTCCTTCGCCAGGACGATGCCCTTATAATGAAGACTTCTTTGCAGCTCAGGGAAAACTGCCACTGTCCTTTCCTGGTTGTCTGCTTCACAGTCTCCCAAGTGCCTATTTTACCAGTAGGATCCATGTAAGTTTTTTCAAGCTTGATCTGTTGTCCTTCTGAAATTAACTCCTCTGAAATAACAGACTGTTTTGGTATTTGGGAAGAATCTGTTGGTTCTTGGTTTTCTGTTTTCAAACGAGTTAGTCTTCACAGTCCTCAGGCAGGAAGTTCCCGTCCAAGATGTGGGGTGAAGGGAAGGGGGCCAAAAGAAGAGAGCGTGAGGCCAAGGCAGCGGTCTAAATGCTACTGCGTTCAGATCTTAGGTTGTTGTGAGAATTGTGTTCAAAAATTCAAAGTGCATGGTTTATTCAGCTAAAATCCTGGGCGCACGATAATGAAGCATCATCATCTCCTGGCAGGAATGACCGCCTCTGCCAGGCAGCCTTTAGCCTCAGGGTCCTTCCCTTTAGTCTCAGTGTCCTTCCCTGGACACCTCTGGAAGGACCAGGCCAGCTGACGTCGCACAGACTAGGCACAGCCCTCAGATGAACTCATTCTTTCATTCATTATAGTAATGGAAACAATCAGGAGCTGGGAGAAATTCAGGCTTTTTCAACTGTGCAGCTGGGAAATTACAACTCCCACTACAACACCAGTACCATGCGGGCAAGGGTTTTCATCTGCTTGCTCACCACCATCATCCCAGTGCCTGGGACAGTGCTGGGCACCTAGCAGGTACTCAACACAGCTAGTTGAATGATTGTGTGAATAACTCCACAGATATTTACAAGAGTTAATAATAGTGAGATGAGAGAATTCACACTGGGGAGGAGATGACTCAGAGCTGAGTCAAATGTGAAACAGGCTTTAATCCTATAGTCTCCCCTTTTCTATAACAGCCTTTAAAATATCCCAGTTTTATGGGGCATTTTAATGGAGATAAACTTAATAAGTTAAAGTTATGTAATTAGTTATACTCAGCTTCTGTTATAATTACTTATTGATCCAAGGCTGCTTAGGGAGCACCTGGCAACAATGAAAGAAAAACAGTAGCAGGTGTTTGGACTTAGTTTGTGCTTGCTAACTAATTAGATGAGGATTTTTTCCCCTGGAAACCCTAAGCAGTTCTCCTTTGGCTCCAAAATTGAGAGTCGGAACCCAGGGGCTTCAGCCAACTCTGTTTCTCTCTCTTGCTTCTGGACTGGAAGACATTCTAGCATTAAGATGCTTTTGCATATTACTAATGTTATTCATTAGAGGTTGATTTTCTAGTTAAAGTCTCAGCATTCTATTGATGCCAGAGTTTGCACAGTGGAGGGACTGGAGTCAGACTACTAGAGTTTGAATTGCAGTTCTACATTTACTAGCTGTGTGACCTTTAGCACATTACTTAAATTTTCTGTGCTCCAGTTTCAAAATCTATAAAATGGGGATAATGATGGTATTTACATCACTCGATTATAATGATGATTAAACAAATAAACAACGCCTTGGACACAGTAAGTGCTATAAATATCCCTTTAATCATAAAACTACTTGAATTTCTAACACTTTAGTTCCCAGTAAAGATTTTGTTAATAATTGATTATCTGATAATTTAGGCATATGATCAAGGTTGTTATAAACAGGCTTATATTTACACATGCCTAGTAAAAATTAAAAGTGTAACTCCTAAACGAAGGCTGGGTTGTGTTCAAGGATTGATTGGGTGGAGAGGGTCAGCCTGCCAGAGAGATTCACACTGGCTACCTTAAGCAAATGGGGAGGCCTCCAGAATCAAGCCTCAAGAAGGACAGGAATCAGGCATTTCCAGGGATCTCAGGAGGAGGGACCCAAGGGGAATCCCTTTAGGGATGACTCCAATGATTTTCCCTCTTGCATCACTCCCCTTGAGAGCTGAGCTCTTCTAAGAGAGTTTGATTGGCCTGAAGTCAGCTGCCCACCCTTGGGCCTAGTGGTGGGGCAGGTCCTAACAGGATTACAGGGAATGGAGGAGAGAGAGTTACCCAGAGGAAGAGCAGGGTGTCATTACCCAAAGGAATGGGGAGGGTTGCTAGACAGGCCAAAGCAGCAGCTGTGTCCTCCATGAAGAAAGGAGAAGGAGGCAGGGTAATGTTTTCTAAAATACTATTTATGTTTGTCCCAGAGGCCTTTCCAGGAATTTAAATGTATCTCTCTCCCTGAGGGGCTGGCTCATCCTCTCGGGGCATTCATGCAAAAAGAGCAAGAGTCTGGTGATAATCATAAACTACTTCTTTCCCTGGCCTAATGAAGCAGATCTCTAGTTGTTTATGTTGCATTCATTTAAATCTCATCTTTGCCTCACAATTTCATAAGAGCAACAATTCCTAGTTCAATCAAAACACATTATACTAAAAAAAAAAACCACATTATACTAAACTCTCAGAATTCAGCAGATGATAAGCTTACAAAAATGGCTCACATATTCATGAATCTTTTCCCCAGTCAGGTTGTTTTTGGCTATAAGTGCTAGAACATCCAACTTGAAGTTGCTTAAGCCAGACAAAAATGTATTGATGCACATGACTGAGTGTCCAGATGCAGGAGAGGTGTCGGTGGTGGGGAGGGATTTCATCCAGTGGTTCTAGCCCTCTCCTCTGCAGTTACCATGATGCTTTCTGCCCCGTTTTCTCCCCATGTTCTTCATCTCAGGCTGGAAGCAAGATGGCTCAGAATTTCCAGGCCTCAAGACTACAAAAAGCAGTATCTGGAGGGAAAATGAAATCATTGCTTAACGCAAATCTCAGGAATAATGTAACTTTCCCCAGAATCTTCTAGCAAACTTTCCTCTCATCTCCTTAGCCCAGATTGGGTCACATTCCCAATCCTGAAACGACCCTGGTGGTCAAGCAGATTCCATCTGCTAACTGGCTTAGAGCTGGGTTCTTGAACCAGTCAAACTGGCAAAGAGAATTATATTATCATGCCTGGTTCCCAACTCACAGACCACTAGATGAGAAAAAGAAGGAACATATGTTAAAAAGAAAATAGGGTAGGCATTTATCTTTTTTTTTCCTCCCCCAATATCTGAGCCTCACTGCTGCCCCACCCCTATGTCTGAGAAATTTAAGATTTAATGGAGGGCTTCCCTGGTGGCCCAGTGGTTGAGAGTCTGCCTGCCAATGCAGGAGACACGGGTTCGAGCCCTGGTCCAGGAAGATCCCACATGCCACGGTGCAACTGAGCCTGCATGCCACAACTACTGAGCCCACGTGCCACAACTACTGAGCCCATGAGCCACAATTACTGAAGCCCACGCGCCTAAAGCCCATCCTCCACCACAAGAGAAGCCACCGCAATGAGAAGCCTGCACACCGCAACGAAGTGTAGCCCCCGCTCGCTGCAACTAGAGAAAACCTGCACGCAGCAACGAAGACCCAACACAGCCAAAAATAAATATAAATAAAATGACACCTTCTTCTAAAAAAAGAAAAACAAGATTTAACAGAAGACAGAGGCCACTTCGTGTTAATGTTGGAGACACCATCAGCTTTCTGACTTTCTCTCGGCAAGAGCAGGGACGTGTAACTGAGGCTCCACTGATCACACAGAACTATCTCAGGTTCTTTTCAGAACCTTGAGGCAGAGAGCCAGGCACCTCCTAGAAAATCCATTTGAATGGCAGGTGGTAGCAGACTTCCAGGGACATCAGTGGCCCCAGCAATGGTACATCCAGTGTAGGGTTGCCAGGTTTAGCAAATGAAAATACAAGAGACCCAGTTAAATTCAAATTTCAGATTTTAGTATAGATCAGTTTTTAGTATAATTTTTTTTTAGTGTGTGTCCCAAATATTGCATAGGACATACTTATACATAAAAAATTATGCACTGTTTAAAATTCAACTTTAAGTAGGCATCCTACGTTTATCCCACAGCCCTAATCCAATGGCATCCAGTTTCCAGGGGCAACCACGTGTTCAGTGGCAATGGCGGAAGGGTCCTCACCAGACTGGTTTTGTGGCTTCTTTGGGGTTGTGGTCCAGCCTGCTTATCTCCCTCCCTGGCTCCTGCTCAGTTTCCAAGCCTAGTTCTGCATCATGACCAGAAATTCTGTGCAAATAAATCATACCGTGTAAGCTTTGGTTGCTCGCAACTCTGAACCCTGGTAATACAAACCTCGACATCCACTACAAAAATGTGAACCTGTCCTTTGGCATTGATGTCAGTACGAAACACAAAGGGAGAATGGAACATTTTTAAAGCAGAAGTAGCATGATACTGCCTTTTTTTTTTTTAACTTCTTTATTGGAGTATAATTGCTTTACAATGGTGTGTTAGTTTCTGCTTTATAACAAAGTGAATCAGCTATACATATACATATGTTCCCATATCTCTTCCCTCTTGCGTCTCCCTCCTGCCCACCCTCCCTATCCCACCCCTCTAGGTGGTCACAAAGGACGGAGCTGATCTCCTTGTGCTATCCGGCTACTTCCCACTAGCTTATCTATTTTACGTTTGGTAGTGTATATATGTCCATGCCACTCTCTCACTTTGTCACAGCTTACCCTTCCCCCTCCCCATATCCTCAAGTCCATTCTGCCTTTTGAAGTCTGGGTCTTAGAACACGATGCTTGGCAAGCTTCTTCTTTGTCAGTGGCTTAAGGAATTTCCCAACAATGCCTCCTGCTTCAACTAACCTAAGGGTAAAATAGAAACAATTCTGGAATGTTCGATGACTTTAAAATTAAGGATAACAAAATTCTGGCATAAACAGACAAAAGTCCCTTACTAGGACTTTTCCAATCTTTTAGCCTATCCTGACTAATAAAACGAAACTATTTTCATATATCATAATCTCACTACTACTACGTTTAGCAATAAGAATACAATGAAAACCTGTAGCATGAAAAACGTTATTAATACTTTCTGGCTCCTAAGTTAAACTGTATTCCTATTAACCTTCTTATGTCCCCAGAATAAGACATATTCATGGTCTGGATTCTGTTTGGATTGGGGGCTGATGCTAATTTACCAGTTGTCATTGGGTAGTATAATAAAGCAATTTAATTACACTAATAGTTATAGACTGGAAACACTGCCCTCCTTCCTTCTCTAGATCATGAAAGAAGCATCTCGGTTCTAGGTGGTGACATTTGCTACCCTGCATACATGCCAGGGGACACTGGGGTGCTTCGGCTACTGGCTTATTAAGTGATGATATAGGTCGTTTGCTGAGGTTGAACATGGTGCTTATAAGCTGGGCACAGCCTCTCTAGCCTTTTTCAGCTTCACTCCCTCACAACTGGGACAGCTGGCAAGGCTCTGGAAGCCAAATATGAAGCAAACATTCTCTTAACAATTGACAATTCCAAACATGAACAGGCTCCCAAAACATAGGGGTGGTGGATTTTTTTTCACATCCAGCAGCCATTCCTTTTTTCTGACATCCCCTGATTCCTACATAGAAAAGTATTGCTCCCACATGATGTGAAACCTAAGAGACACAGTGAAACCAAAGGCTGCCATTCTACTGAAGAAGCTGAGGCGGTCCCTGAAGGCTCCTTCTATAGGATTCTACTCCTTCCTGTCCCAGCCTAGCCAAAGGGGTAGAGGATGTGACCTCATCCTGGCCCAGTACGTGGCCATGTTGACTGGTCCACTCAATCAGAGCCAACCGGACACAACAAAACCTGGACTGGGACTCCTGAGAAAAAAACATTTGCGCTCTTTTTCACTGAATTTGAAGTGCTAGAAAGTTAGGTTTAGAACTGTAGCAACCAAACTGCTACCACAGTGAAGACACTTTTCTGAAAATAGGGCCAGTCAGAGGCCAGAAGATCAAAGAGAAACTAGGTCCTGGTAACATCACTTAACCTTCAGCAAGTCATAACTGAAGCCAGACCTACCCCTGGAATTGCCAAATTCCCTTTTCTAAGGTCAGAGTGTTCCTGTCACTTGGGACAGAGCTGATGTGGTACAATTGGTTTTCCCTCCACATGCAAGTGTGAGACTGTCCAGCATGAAGAATAGTCACAGCCAGGCCTCGGACCAAGGCCTTGGATCTCTGGATCACCGTTGGGTGGAGTCTCATCCAGGGTCTCCTGCTGTAACTTCAGGCAAATCACCTCACCTGTCTCTGTCTCCTCCCCATCAAAGGAATGTTCCTACTTGCCCTAGAGACTCATGTGGCCATTGTGGGAAGAGCAATATGGAAGCAACCAATATGGAAAGGCTACAATATTATTTTGTTCTAATATTATAATATTGTATTTGCTTTCCAAGCAATCTGGGAAGCTTTACCAAAAGAAGCAACTCTAGAACCACACTTCTTTGTGTTTTTGTTTTTCCTGAGGGGCATAATTTCTTCCAAAATCATAGAATTTACAAGACCAACTGCCTTTTATTTTTTAATTTTTTTAGTTTTGGCTGCACTGCACAGCTTGCGGGATCTTAGTTCCCTGATCAGGGATTGAACCCGTACCTCTGCAGTGGAAGTGGGGAGTCCCAACCACTGGAGCAACAGGGAAGTCCCTCAAGTGCCTTTTAATTCAGTCATCTTGCAGTTCATTTTTTGCTTCATATTTAAGTGTTTGGTGGTCAGACCACATTTCCGCTAAGAGTTCATGACTTGTTTTCAGGTGGGAATGATTAAAAGTTAAATATAATTGTTATCTGTTTGAGATCTATGAATAATTTTGAGAAAATGTTCAGAAAGTGTTATTTCACAAAACCCTGCCCTGAACTCAAGATCAAATGGTATTGAATTATGGTTTTCTCAGGGTATATGCTGAGTAGTGGGGTTGCTGGGTCATATGGTAGTTCTATTTTCATTGCAGCACTATTTACAATAGCCAGGACGTGGAAGCAACCTAAATGTCCATCAACAGATGAATGGATAAAGAAGATGTGGCACATGTATACAATGGAATATTACTCAACCATAAAAAGGAATGAAATTGAGTTATTTGTAGTGACGTGGATGGACCTAGAAGCTGTCATACAGAGTGAAGTAAGTCAGAAAGAGAAAAACAAATACCGTATGCTAACACATATATGTGGGATTTTAAAAAGCAGTACTGATGAACCTAGTGGCAGGGCAGGAATAAAGATGCAGACGTATAGAACGGACTTGAGGGCACAGGGAGGGAAGGGGAAGCTGGGATGAAGTGAGAGAGTAGCATTGACATATATACACTACCAAATGTAAAATGGTTGGCTAGTGGGAAGCTGCTGCATAGCACAAGATCAACTCAATGCTTTGTGACTACCTAGAGGGATGGGATAGGGAGGGTGGGAGGGAGCCTCAAGAGGGAGGGGATATGGGGATATATGTATATACGTAGCTGATTCACTTTGTTGTATAGCAGAAGCTAACAAAACATTTATTCTCCAATAAAGGTGTGAAAAAAAAAGATTAAATGGTATTGAAACACTGGTTTGTTTGGTTTGGGGTCAGCAGATGGGGCTGTGCTAGATTATATGTTTAAGTTATCAGATTTCACTAGAAAAACGAATGATTGTCTAAATGTGTTTCCAGAAAAAATGACTAAGTGTGAGTAACACTAAAATAAACTTCCTGTAAATTGTGAGAGGGATACATTGAAGGGGAGAAAAGGCTCAGTGTTTCTACCACTGTTTCTGAATTGTGTTACCATGGAAACTGGTACCATAAAAAGAGGTCACTTTGTTATTCGACAAAGTATTTATTAGTTTCTGCAATCAAAAAAGAAAACAAAAGGGGGTTTGAAGTAAGTACAGATAAAACCCCTATTCCTCAGTCCTTGTACTTCTACAAGGAATTTTGGCTCCTGACAAGGTCTGATCAGAGCTGCACGTCTAAGTCTGTTTTCCATTCTTGTGACCGTAGGCAGTATTTGCGTTCTATTCAGGGAGCAATGAAAAGATCATTGAAGGGTTGGTTTCAAGCAGAGCTGTGACGTGTACATCAGATGTACATACTGATGTGTAAAGAATGGATCATAGTGGAGCAAGCATGGTAGAAGGGGGATGAGTCACGAGGGTATGGCTGTGGTCCAGGTAAGAGATGAAGTGGTCTGAACCAGGACAGTAGCAGTGAAGTAGAATTGAGGAAATGCCAAGTGCTTTATTGGAGTGAAGATATCCTTTATGAGCAAAACAAACGTGACCTCACGTGAATCCAGTAAAAGTTACTACAGTGATTCTTTGGGGTTTTTCGTAAGTTTATTTTTTTATTTTTGGCTGCATTGGGTCTTCATTGCTGCACATGGCATTTTCTCTGGTTGTGGCGAGCGGGGTCTACTCTTTGCTGCAGTGCGCAAGCTTCTCATTGCGGTGGCTTCTCTTATTGTGGAGCACAGGCTCTAGGCGCGGGGGCTTCAGTAGTTGTGGCACAGGGGCTCAGTAGTTGTGGCCCATGGGCTTAATCACTCTGTGGCATGTGGGATCTTCCCGGACCAGGGCTTGAACCCGTGTCCCCTGCATTGGCAGGAGGATTCTTAACCACTGCGTCACCAGGGAAGCCCTGATTCATTTTTAAATATTGTTGTCTCTTCAATTCCCTTTGCTGAGAAAGATTCTAATTAAAGACTAACACTATTTTTCTAAGAGGAGAATCATGAGAGAACACAGGCCTCACAAACATAGGCCAAGTGACAAAGATAAACAAAAGGTAAAGGCCAACATAACAGAAAAATCCAACCAATAACATGTTTACATCTTTGCTTGTGACACCTTGACTGTACCCTCAAAGTTGCCAACATCGGGAATAATCTTGAGTGCACATGTTGGACCACTGAATTACTTCTTTGTAAAGTGATTTCTAAATAGTTCTAGGATTAGACATCCTAGACAATCATGTATTTCAAATGAAGTCTTAACTTCTTTTACGTCTTAAGGCTCCAGCCAAGTAAAATTCTTTTATGGCATCAGCCTCTTTCCCTTAAAGGTTATCTGCTGGTAAGGATACTTGTGCATAGTTAGATTGTTAATAGAGTTCCAATGAACGGTGTAGCACACCAGCAGCCA
Organism: Aethalodelphis obliquidens; assembly: GCF_003676395.1. NCBI lineage: Eukaryota > Metazoa > Chordata > Mammalia > Artiodactyla > Delphinidae > Aethalodelphis > Aethalodelphis obliquidens. Next base: position 22,869,968 of record NW_020837951.1, read on the forward strand.
TGTAGGTAAGGAGCAGATAATCGAAAATATGTACTCCTGATTGACTGGGGGTTATAGATAAGCAAGTTGTCCTCCCCACAAGAGTCAGGGTCACTTTTACCTCTAGACCAGTTGTTAATGGCACTGGGCAAAGATAATCTACCCACATTTTCTCTCTCTACCTTCTGGAGAAATAAAATTTCCAAAGTACAATTAGAGGAACTGGACTCAGCCAGCTTCTGTAAGAAGGGTTTTCATTTCTTTTTCTATAATCTGAAGAGCATATTTATTTATATTAGATGATTTGGTGAAGGCACAATAGATATCTTTATCCCATTTTTGTTTTATAGTTAAATGGTTTTTAACATATTCACAAAGTTGTATAATCATCACCATTATCTAACTTCAGAACATTTTCAAGACCTCAGAAAGGAACTCCAGGACTTCCCTGGTGACACAGTGGTTGGGAGTCCTCCTGCCAGTGCGGGGGACACGGGTTAGAGCCCCGTTCCAGGAGGATCCCACATGCCGCAGAGCAACTAAGCCTGCGAGCCACAACTACTGAGCCCACGTGCTGCAGCTGCTGAGGCCCGCACGCCTGGAGCCAGTGCTCCTCAGCGGGAGAGGCCACTGCAGTGACAGGCCTGCACACCGTGGTGAAGAGTGGCCCCTGCTTGCCACAGCTGGGGACGGCCCGCACGCAGCAACAAAGACCCAACGCAGCAAAAAATAAATTAATTAAATAAATTTTAAAAAAGAAATGAACTCCATATCCATTAGTAGTCACTCCCCATCTCCTACTCCCCCCACTCCCTGGAACCACTAATGGACTCTATGGATTTGCCTGTTCTGGTCATTTTAGATAAATGGAATCATATACTACATGGCCTTTTCTGTCTGGCTTCTTTCACTTAGCATGTTTTCAAGGTTCATTTTTATTGTGGCATGTATCATAACTTTGTTCCATTTTATGGCCAAAAAATATTCTGTTGTGTGGCTATCCCACATTTTGTTATTCATTCATTCATTGATGGATATTTGGGTTATTGCTACATGTTTGCTATTAAGAATAATGCTGCTATGAACATTCATGTGCAAGATTTTTTGTGTGTATGTATATATTATCAACTTTTTTGGGCATATACCTAGGAGCAGAATTGCTAGATTATATAGTAACTCTATGTTTAATTTATTGAGGAACTGCCAAACTGTTTTTCACAGCAGCTGCACCATTCTTCATTTCTACCAGCAGTGTATCAGCATTCCAATTTCTCCACATCCTCACCAACACTTGTTTTAATCTTATTATAGCCATCTTAGGGGGTGTGAAGTAGTATCTCATTGTGGTTTTGATTTGCATTTCTGTAATGATTAACGATGTTGAACATGTTTTCATGTGCTTCTTGGCCATTTGTCTATCTTCTTTGGAGAAATGTCTATTCAAATCCTTTGCCAATTTTTTTTTTAATGAGTTGTCTTTTTACTGTTGAGTTGTAAGAGTTCTTTATGTATTCTAGATACAAGTCTCATATCAAATACATAATTTACAAATATTTTCTCCCACTGTATGTCTTTTCACTTTCTTGATGGTGTGCTTTGGAGAAAAAACTTTTAATTTTGAAGAAGTCCAATTTGTCTATTTTTTACTTGGTTGCTTGTTCTTTTGGTGTCATCTCTAAGAAATCATTGCCTAATCCAAGGTCACAGAAATGTATACCTATGTTTTCCTCTAAGAGTTTAATAGTTTTAGCTCTTACATTTAGGTCTTTGATCCATTTTGAGTTCATTTTTGTCAATGGTATAAGGTATGGGTCCAATCTCATTCTTTTGCATGTGGATATCCAATTGTCCCAGCACCATTTGCTGAAGATACTGTCCTTTCCCCATAATGGTCTTGCACCCTTGTTGAAAGTCAGTTGACCATAGATTTATGGGTTTATTTCTGGACTCTCAATTTTGTCCTACTGATCTATATGTCTGTCCTTATGCTAGTACCACACTGTTTTGAATACTGTAGCTTTTGTAGTAAGTTTTGAACTTAGAAAGTGTGAGTCCTCCAACTTTGCTCTTGTTTTTCAAGATTCATTTAGCTATTCTGTGTTTCCTTTGCATTTCCATATCAATTTTAGGATCAGCTTGTCAACTTCAGCCAAAAAGCACAGTTGGGATTTTGATAGGGATTGTACTGAATCTATAGATCAATTGGGAAGTATTGACATCTTAATAATATTGTCTTCCAATCCATGAACATGGGATGTCTTTTCATTTGTTTAATTCTTTAATTTCTTTCAATGAGGTTTTGCAGTTTTCACTGTACAAGTGTCACACTTATTATTCAATTATGTCCAAGTAATTCATTCTTTTTGAATTTTATATACTGAGCCTATATCCTGAATCCTTGCTGAACTTGCTTATTCTAATAGTTTTTAGGATCTTTAGGATTTTCTGTATACAAGATCATGTCATTTGCAAATAGAGATAGCTTTAGTTCTTCCTTTCCAATCTGGATGCTTTTTTTTTTCTTGCCTAATTGCTCTGGCTAGAACCTGCAGTACAATGGTGAGTAGATGTGGTGAGAGTGGACATCCTTGTTTTTTACCTCATTTGGGGGTGTGAGGAGTCTTACCCTACCTTTCTTAACTATGTGCTTTCTTCACTGTGGATGGCTCAGACTCTCCCAAGGTGGCCCTTTATAAAAAGTCCACCAGGTTTTACTTGTATTTTTCCCTCAGTGGTTCTCCATGTCTCTGGATTTAGAGTAAGTAGGGTATGTCACACCAATTAGATTGTATATGTTTAACATCTTATATCCTATATGAAGGCTACTTCATATAAAAGGATATCTACTTTTGCATGCACTGTCTTGGTTAGCCATGCTTACAACTTATGTGGTCCAAATTAGAGCACTGCCTAAATGCTTCAATTTATCCCATCTCTGTTGCTTTGTATTTTAATGTCTTAAGGATGGCTTCTGTGACCAGAAAGGATTATTCAGAGACTACAGTTTAGCTGTTTAAATCAACTTTATTGTGGATAGAGTTTGCACCCATAATAAATAAAATGTACCCATCTTTAGTGCATGGTTCCATGAATTGTAAAAACTGTGTAGATCTATATAATCACCAAAAAATTTCCCTATGCCTCTCGGCAATCCCCCCACCCCAGCATCATGAAACTGCTAATTTGCTTTCTGTCGCTATAGATTAGTCTTACCTGTTCTAGAACTTCATATGAATAGATTTTTGCAGTAGGTAGTCTTTCTGTCTGGTTTCTTCCAATTCAGCATAGTATTTTTGATATTCCTCCATTTTACTGTATATATAGTAGTTCTCTTTGCTGCTTAGAAGTATTCTATCATCTGGATATATCACTTCCATTAGTGGTATTAGTAATAGTTTTCACCTGTTGATGAACATTTGGGTTTAGTTTGGGGCTACTGTGAATAAAGTTGCTATGAACATTCATATGCAAGTCTTTGTGTGGATTTGTGTTTTAATTTCCTTTGGGTAAATATCTAGAAGTGGAATTACTGGACCATATGTTAAATGTATGTTTAACTTTACTTTAAAAAAAAAAAAAGGAAAACAAAACAAATTTACCAAACTGTTTTCCAGTTTTACACTCCTATCAGTAATGTATCAAAATTACTTCCAGTTAATCTACAATCTCACCATTTGGTGTTACCAGTCTTTTTAATTTTACCAGTCTAGTGGGTACAAAGTGGTATCTCACTGTGGTTTTGAAATTCCCTGATGCCTAATGATGTCGAGCATTTTTCTGTTTGCATACTTATTGGTCACTCAGATACCTTCTTTTGAGAAGTGTGTGTTCCAGTTATTGCCATGTTTTTACCAGCTGTTTAACATTGTTTTTCAAAGAGTAGAGCTTTCAAATTTTAATGAAGTGAAATTTATTAGGTTTTTCTTTTATAGTTAGCGATTTCAGTGTCCTGCCTAAGAAATATTTGCCCCAAGCTTGCAAAGATTTATTTCCAATATCTTCTAGAAGTTGTATAGTAAATTTTGAGTTATTTTGTTGTATGGTGTGAGGTGAGGGTCAAGTTTCTTCCTTCTTTCCTTTTTTTTTTTTTAAATAGAGCCATCCATGGGCTTCTTGGAAAAGGAGAAGGAATCTGGAAGCAGCAAGAGGAGGGGTTTTCCTGACTTCCTGGACCCTGGTGTACAAGGAGCCCATACTTGAGAAGAGCAGAAGTTTCAGATAAGGTAAAAGAAACATCTGAGAAGAGGCTAACAATATATCAGTGCTGCTGAATCCAGCTAGTTTCAGCAAGGTACACAGTGAAAGGGTTTGAGAGGGCAGGGAGCGGGGGCGATTGCACCAGATGAAGGGATGTAAAGAGCAGTGGTGTGCAGGCTACTCACAGGGGTTATTATACTGAAGTTTACATTAAAATACTTAGCATTGAAATTGTGGAATGTATTTATATGTATATTAGTTTTTAAAATCTAAACAGTTAACAGTTTAAGTACCTAATCAGAAGTCTACTCCTGGGGTGTTTAAATCAGTATCTGAAAATCCCCAAATAGGAACTGATGTTCTAGAGGGAGTTTCTGCAAGCTATTCAAATATCCTTATAGTTAGAGTTCATAAATTAGTATAAGGAATGTTAGATATTTGTCACTGGTGGCATGAGGAAATTCAAGACATGTAGATGGGCTGGCTTGAAAACTGTGCTGGTACTTTCTCCCCTTCATTCTGTCTGTAGAATGGGAAGAATTAAATCTATCTCCTAGGGAATGTTGAGAAGAATGATGCAATATACCCAGCTCCAGGCCTGGCACTGAATGACTGTTCGACACTTGTATTTGTTCCTTTTCCTTCTTTACCATTGTATTTTGAGCTCCCAATTTCATATCACTTACATGTTCACTTTTGTGTCTTCATCTCAACTCTCTTGCTAGACAAGCTTTAAGCTTCACTAATTGTTGGCCTCCCTTTGGAGATCCCAAGGCCAAGTTTATCAAATCTTAGTGTACCTAATCACCTGGGATGCTGCTTTAAAATGTAGAGTCCAGGGATACACCTCAAAAGATTGTGATCCTGGGTGTGGTCCAGGAGTCTGTGGTATCATCACATACCTTCAGCTATGCTGAATGAGGCGGTCAGGGTTCATACTTAGAGAAATGGGTGATCTGAGAGAAGCTTGCTCAGAAGCCCTAGAGCTGCATCTTCTTCAAATTCGAGCCTGAACAAAGACAGCAAACCTAGTTTTCCGGTCCCTCAGGGAGCCTCAGACTGAGCTGACCCAGAAACTTGAAGCAAGCTCACCACCCAAGCTCCTCATTTCTGCTTTTCTTGACAACATAGAAATACCGTTTTAGTCTGTCCAAAATGCATTTCCCCTTTCTCTGGTAACCCCCTGGAATTTGCTCACTCCTAGTTGAAATAAATGGTTCAAGCAAGGCTGATTCCCTCCTCTACCCCCAACTCAAGTCAATGAAGGTCAGCCTCCAGGACACTTACTAGAGTAGAGGAGAAGAGTGCCCTTTCTCTGGGGATACTAAAATGGTAGGGACCTAAGCCTGGAGGGGCTAGTCTTGCATTAGGTGGAGAACCCACTGAGAATGAAACAATAACTATGGTGCTCCTGTGACAGCTTTAGGCCCCTGGAGTTCCTACTTGTATGAGTTACTAATTCTTTTTCGTTTAAGTCCATTTGAGCTGGAATTTCTCCTTACGACTGAGAGTTCTGACTAATACACAGAACCAACCCCCCAAAGAAAGGCCTTTATATCACCCCCTCTCTCTCGCTCTTCTCACCCCTACCTTTCTGCACAAACAGATCCTCCCTCACTGGGCTGTCCCAGCGATTCCCCTGCATCTCACTCTCCCCACAGGATGTTACCTCCTTGCCCCAACTGAAATCCTAAGGAGTTTCCCATGTTCCTGTAAGCAGGGGACTGTCCTCTTTGGGTAGGGCCAAGTCTAGCCCACTTTTCTTTCACCCTCTGAGGGGGAAAAAATCCTTTTCCTTTGAGATTCATGTAACCGAGCTCACTGTTCATTACGAATTTCCTGATAACTTAATTCACTTAGGACTTCGACACCTGTTTTACAGTCTCCCCTTCTACCTCGGCCATCATTCCAGAGGAATGTCACCATCCTATTAATAGCCTGTAAACATAGTTTATGTAGCACTTACTGTGTGGTTCTAAGCACTTTACATATATTTTAGCTCACTTGACCCTTCTAGTAGCACAGGGTATTATTATCCCCATTTTATAGGTGAGGAAACTGAGGCATAGGAAGGCTGTTTAGACTTGTCTAGAGCTACCCAGACACTAAGTGGTAGAGTGGGTATGAGGACAGGGAATCTAATTGCAGAGTCCAGGCTCTTAAAACACATGCTCGCCTGCCAGTTCCCTGTTCCCTGTAATTGTAGCATCCCCCATAATCCCCTCTCTACATTGGTCCTGGACATTTGGAAGGTCCTTGAAGAGGAGATGTCAGCTGAGGGTGGTTTGGATGGCCAATGGAGATCTGTACCTCCACTTCCTACAGCTCAAATATTTATTGTCATCTCCCATGTAAATGTACCAACTAATAGGCCCAGAAGCTGGGATGTAAGTTGGGCTGAAGACACAGCAGAAGCAAAGCAAATTTTGTATTGTGCTCCTGGTACCCCGTAAGGCCTCTTCTCTGCCCCACTATTCTTATTCTCTACGGAAAGGTTACTGCATTCAAGCCAGCCCATCCTCCCTTTGTCTAGGACTGTCTTTAGAATGTGTCCCTTGTGTATATCCTTACCCATGGACTGTGTTCCTCAACCTTGTAGAAACTTTGCACAAGAGGTTCAAAACCTGTTTTCCTTCCCTCCTCTCTGTTTGAAAGAGCAGACAGAAGGAAGCCAGGGAGCAGTTTCACCATCCCAGCCAATCACACCTAGATAAGCTGCATCCAGAGTGCCTCCACCTGAAAAATCGTGCTCCGCCCTCCTACCCCAACAGCATTCCACTACTTTCCAGCCTCCTGGCTCTCATTCCAGCTCAACAACTTGCCCATTTCCACTCCCAGCTTCCCTCCTGGCTTCACAATGCCAGCTAACAATCCCCAATCGCCTTCCACAATCCCCAGTCCTGCCAACACATGACACCAAGCACGACTAATTAGTGCTCACAACAGCTTTAATTATAACTACTTTTTGAGTGCCTACCATGTGCCAAGCACTCTCCTAATCACTTTACAAGCACTTTACTTAATCCTCAAAACACCACCGCCAGGAGTTAGGGACCATCATGATTCTCATTTTACAGAAAGGAAAACTGAGGCACCGGGAGGTCAACGCCTGCTCAGGGTCACAAGTGCGTCACTCCGGCGGGACTTTCAACCCGCATAAGCTGTCTGCTTCGCAGGATCCCAGCCACCTCCCGGCCGTCACTACCGCACTAAAATGCTGTGTCACGCTGGAGCAGCAGGTTCCCCGTTAAAGTGAAAAAAACAGGAAGGAGGGAAGAGAAGAGAACCTTCGCGATAAACTCCGGTAAGGAGGCGGAGGTGCACAAGCAGAAACACTTCCTGGTGATCGTTACTCAGCATTTTGTGGGGTTCGCGGGGCTGGCGGGCAGGGGTGCGACGGGCCTTTTCGAGAAATCGTAGGTGGCCTCTTCTCGAGCCTGGGCGCGTCCGATTAAGGCCTGGCTGGCCCCTTCCCAGGTGACCCTGTAGCTCATTGGGTGGCCTCCGCCCGCCATGCATAGTGCAGGCGCCCTTTACGTCACGCATCCCCACTCCCAGGTGGGGTACAGGTGGGAGGCGCCGAAGGTCTCCAGCCCAGAGGACTCCCAGGAGCTCCGCCCCGCGCCCGCCCCAGCCCTGCCCCTCCGGCCCCGCCCCTGCCGGCGGTCCCGCCCCCGTCCGGCCGCATCCGGGAGGCGGGGCGTAGCCCAGAAGCCTAGGCGGGCCCGGGAGGCCCCAGCGGGCGCGCCCCCGCCACACTTACGCCGCGCGCGCCCGCCCGCCCCGCCCACCGTTGCTATAAAGGGAAAGCGGGCTGCGCGCTCTCCAAGCTTCGTCCGGTGCCTTGGATCCGCTTCCGTGTATTCCAGTGTAAGGTCGCTAGTCAGACAGCAGTAGCCAAGATGGTGAAGCAGATTGAGAGCAAGGTAAGCGTTCCGGGGCCGGCCAGGGCGCGGCGCGCAGCCCCGGCAGGTGGGGTGGGCGGTGGGCCGGAGGTGGGCAGGCCGCCCCTTCGCATCTCTGGAGGAAGGGGACGCGGCGACTCGGCCGGGGACTGCGAGGAGCCCGGGCCTGGGCGCTCCCGGGGCGGTGGAGCGTGCCCTGGAGGGCTAGGTCCGGGTAACCTATGCGCCCGGGGGATGCACGCGCGTGGGGAGCGCCCTGGAGTCCTCCATTGCGCCTCCGCCCCCTCCCCACCCCAGCCGGGAAACCGCGATTGGGTGAAGGATGGAGGGAGTCTGCCTTTGGCCCCCATTTGTATCCGGACACGGGCCCGGGCAAGGAGGTGGAGGGCTCCTTGGAGAAAGCCGGGGCTTGCTGGCTGCCACTCTCCCCGGAGAGCGGCGTGATCCACCCGCGCTGGGTGCAGTGAGCTCCCTGGGGAGTGGATTTAGGCCGGACACCCCCGGCTGCCTCCAGCACTGCTCGGCCGCAGAGCTGACGCGTGTTGCATCCGCGCGAAGGGAGCGGTTCCGGGCTGGAGACACCCCCCGAACCCTTTCGCTTGTACAAGTCCGGCCCTAGGGGCCCAGGTGGCGTCAATGAGGTGAAGTCCGGGCCGCGCCCTCGGGACTCCTCCTCCTGCGGCGCAGGGCGTGTTTCCGGCAGCTCAGGCTTTGGAATGACTCAGTCCGCAAGGCTGGGCCCAGGGACCTTCACTGCCCTACCCATCTGTGATTCACCCACGGTGAATTTCGTGGTCGGTGGGTTTCGCTAGAGCCAGGAGTGCCCCTGAGAGCGGCCGCGCCCCGTTGTGTGCTCGTCGGCTTTCTGGTACCCGGACGGCGGTTCTGTCCTTTTAGGAATGACCAAGACAAAAAGTGTTCCATGTCGAGAGTTATTGCAAACTTAATACCCTCCTGCTTGGAAAACTCAGAGCCTAACAGTGTCTGGTGTACTGTGGCCCCTCAAGGAGTGGATGTTAAATGCTGAGGCACAAAACTGAGTGGGAGAAAACTGATGTTGCTCAAACAGTGGGACGAAACCGTTTACCCTGCGATACCGCCCACCCCAGTAAAGCAGGGGAAAGGCGGGTCGCGTGCCCCGACCTGGTTTAGGTGCTGGGGTTAGCTTTGGAAATGGAAGTTTGTCTGTTAATGGTTCCTTATCTTTTTGTTCCTTTTACAACCAGAAAACATAAAGATCGTTGTAGAAAGTTTGGGAAGAGAGATCTTCTATTTCCTAGACGCAACCACAAAATAGTTGAGGTTGTTTTTATTTCCGAGCTGTGTGTTTGTCGTCTAATTTAGCCTGAACACTTTACGTGTAATTAGAAGCTTTTTGCGATCATTTCAATATCTGAAGACATTGCTGGACATTTGGGCAGTTTTCCACGCTTCAGTGAATGTTTCTGTTCATAAGGCTTTATACAGAGTTCAGGCTGTTTCCTCAGGTTAGGGTCTTGAGTGCAGAGTCAAGGGATGTGAACCTTTTATGACTTATTAACAACCTTTTCATTGGTTGAAAAGAGAGTGCCTTGGGCTTCCCTGGTGGCGCAGTGGTTGAGAATCCGCCTGCCAGTGCAGGAGACATGGGTTCGAGCCCTGGTCCGAGAAGATCCCACATGCCACAGAGCAACTAAGCCTGTGCGCCACAACTACTGAGCCCGCGTGCCACAACTACTGAAGCCAGCACGCCTAGAGCCCATGCTCTGCAACGAGAAGCCACCGCAGTGAGAAGCCTGTGCACCACAACGAAGAGGAGCCCCCGCTCGCTGCAACTAGAGAGAAGCCCATGTGCAGCAACGAAGACCCAATGCAGCCAAAAATAAATAAATTTATTTAAAAAAAGAAGAAAAGAGAGAGCCTTAATATTGAGTTTTTTCCACATATTTTTATTCAGTGTCTACTGAGTGACAAACAACAGTCTATGAGGGGAGGAGCGGATGGTCTTCTGCAGAGTCTGGTGACCTCATCAGTAGAACATCTGAAAACCTATGAAAGGAGTGAGAAATCTTTGGTCTATATGAATTGTTTCAGAATCCAAACACTACAAGCAGAAAATTGGTTCCTGGAGCACATTTCAGTCTTTCCCTATTTTAGTTCTCGTAATTGTGGCACCCTCCTCCCCTCATCAATACCAAGAGGTACAAGGGTGACAGTAAATTCATTACCCAGAAAAGCACTATGGCCTGGGGCCCAAAGTCCCTGATAATTAGTTGATGTTCAAAACTATGATCCAGAGTCAATCAAAAGCTAAGCTAATGTTTCTTGTAAATTTTGAGTACGCTTTAGCTTTTCATCCTGATGGACTTCGTGCCGTGGGCCATCCAAGACAACTCTGAGGTTTTGGTAGTTTAGAGCCACTGGGATCCATTTCCGCTCCAAGTGTGTTAATGGACTATAAAAGTGAGGAGGAAGAAATCAAGTTTTTTGAAGAATGGCCACTGCCATTTCTTTTCTTCTTTTTTTCTAATAGTATTTTATTCATTTTTTAAAATTTTTTAGATTTAATTTT
>NW_020837951.1:22880999-23134296 GCF_003676395.1 Aethalodelphis obliquidens
TCGCCCAATTCAGCACACCACAATCCCCATCCCCCTGCGGTTTCCCCCCCTTGGTGTCCATACATTTGTTCCCTACATCTGTGTCTCAACTTCTGCCCTGCAAACCGGTTCATCTGTACCATTTTTCTAGGTTCCACATACATGCGTTAATGTACGATATTTGTTTTTCTCTTTCTGACTTACTTCACTCTGTATGACAGTCTCTAGATCCATCCATGTCTCAGCAAATGACTCAATTTCGATGGGCATTTAGGTTGCTTCCATGACCTGGCTATTGTAAATAGTGCTGCAATGAACATTGGAGTGCATGTGTCTTTTTGAATTATGGTCTTCTCTGGGTATATGCCCAGTAGTGGGATTGCTGGATCCTATGGTAATTCTGTTTTTAGTTTCTTAGGAACCTCCATACTGTTCTCCATAGTGGCTGTATCAGTTTACATTCCCACCAACTGTGCAAGGGGTTCCCTTTTCTCCACACCCTCTCCAGCATTTGTTGTTTGTAGATTTTCTGATGATGCCCATTCTAACTGGTGTGAGGTGATACCTCATTGTCATTTTGATTTGCATTTCTCTAATAATTAGTGATGTTGAGCAGCTTTTTATGTGCTTCTTGGCCATCTGTATATCTTCTTTGGAGAAATGTCTGTTTACGTCTTTTGCCCATTTTTGGATTGGGTTGTTTGTTTCTTTAATATTGAGCTGCATGAGCTGTTTATATATTTTGGAGATTAATCCTTTGTCCATTGATTCGTTTGCAAATACTTTCTCCCATTCTGAGGGTTGTCTTTTCGTCTTGTTTATGGTTTCCTTTGCTGTGCAAAAGCTTTTAAGTTTCATTAGGTCCCATTTGTTGATTTTTGTTTTTATTCCCATTACTCTAGGAGGTGGATCAAAAAACATCTTGCTGTGATTTATATCAAAGAGTGTTCTTCCTATGTTTTCCTCTAAGAGTTTTATAGTGTCCAGTCTTACATTTAGGTCTCGAATCCATTTTGAGTTTATTTTTGTGTATGGTGTAGGGAATGTTCTAATTTCCTTCTTTTACATGTAGCTGTCCAGTTTTTCCAGCACCACTTATTGAAGAGACTGTCTTTTCTCCATTGTATATCCTTGCCTCCTTTGTCATAGATTAGTTGACCATAGGTGCATGGGTTTATCTCTGGGCTTTCTATCTTGTTCCATTCATCTATGTTCCTGTTTTTGTGTCAGTACCATATTGTCTTGATTACTGTAGCTTTGTAGTATAGTCTGAAGTCAGGAGTCTGATTCCTTCAGCTCCGTTTTATTCCCTCAAGACTGCTTTGGCTATTTGGGGTCTTCTGTGTCTCCATACAGATTTTAAGATTTTTTGTTCTAGTTCCGTAAAAAATGCCATTGGTAATTTGATAGGGATTGCATTCAATCTGTAGATTGCTTTGGGCAGTATCGTCATTTTCACAATGTTGATTCTTCCAATCCAAGAACATGGTATATCTCTCCATCTCTTGGTATCATCTTTAATTTCTTTCATCAGTGTCTTATAGTTTTCCGCATACAGGTCTTTTGTCTCCTTAGATAGGTTTATTCCTAGGTATTTTATTCTTTTTGTTGCTATGGTAAATGGGAGTGTTTCCTTAATTTCTCTTTTAGATTTTTCATCATTAGTGTATAGGAATGCAAGGGATTTCTGTGCATTAATTTTGTATCCTGCAACTTTACCAAATTCATTGATTAGCTCTAGTAGTTTTCTGGTGGCATTTTTAGAATTCTCTCTCTATATAGTACCATGTCATCTGCAAATAGTGACAGTTTTACTTCTTCTTTTCCAATTTGTATTCCTTTTATTTCTTTTTCTTCTCTGATTGCTGTGGCTAAAACTTCCAAAACTATGTTGAATAATAGTGGTGAGAGTGGACATCCTTGTGTTGTTCCTGATCTTAGAGGAAATGTTTTCAGTTTTTCACCATTGAGAATGATGTTTGCTGTGGGTTTGTCGTATATGGCCTTTATTATGTTGAGGTAGGTTCCCTCTATGCCCACTTTCTGGAGAGTTTTTATGATAAATGGGTGTTGAATTTTGTCAAAAGCTTTTTCTGCATCTATTGAGATGATCATATGGTTTTTCTTCTTCAATTTGTTAATATGGTGTATCGAATTGATTGATTTACATATATTGAAGAATCCTTGCATCCCTGGGATAAATCTCACTTGATCATGGTGTATGATCCTTTTAATGTGTTGTTGGATTCTGTTTGCTAGTATTTTGTTGAGGATTTTTGCATCTATATTCATCAGTGATATTTGGTCTGTAATTTTCTTTTTTTGTAGTATCTTTGTCTGGTTTTGGTATCAGGGTGATGATGGCCTCATAGAATGAGTTTGGGAGTGTTCCTTCCTCCGCAACTTTTTGGAAGAGTTTGAGAAGGATGGGTGTTAGCTCTTCTCTAAATGTTTGATAGAATTCACCCGTGAAGCCATCTGGTCTTGGACTTTTGTTTGTTGGAAGATTTTTAATCACAGTTTCAATTTCATTACTTGTGATTGGTTTGTTCATATTTTCTGTATCTTCCTGGTTCAGTCTTGGAAGGTTATACCTTTCTAAGAATTCGTCCATTTCTTCCAGGTTGGCCATTTTATTGGCATAGAGTTGCTTGTAGTAGTCTCTTCAGATGCTTTGTATTTCTGCGGTGTCTGTTGTAACTTCTTCTTTTTCGTTTCTAATTTTATTGATTTGAGTCCTCTCCCTCTTTTTCTTGATGAGTCTGGCTAATGGTTTGTCAATTTTGTTTATCTTCTCAAAGAACCAGCTTTTAGTTTTATTGATCTTTGCTATTGTTTTCTTTGTTTCTATTTCATTTATTTCTGCTCTGATCTTTATGATTTCTTTCCTTCTGCTGACTTTGGGTTTTGTTTGTTCTTTCTCTAGTTCCTTCAGGTGTAAGGTTAGATTGTTTGAGATTTTTCTTGTTTCTTTAGGTAGGCTTGTATAGCTATAAACTTCCCTCTTAGAACTGCTGTTGCTGCATCCCATAGGTTTTGGATCGTCGTGTTTTCATTGGCATTTGTGTCTAGGTATTTTTTAATTTCCTCTTTGATTTCTTCAGTGATCTCTTGGTTATTTAGTAACGTGTTTAGCCTCCACGTGTTTGTGTTTTTTACGTTTTTTTCCCCTGTAATTCATTTCTAATCTCATAGTGTTGTGGTCAGCAAAGATGCTTGATATGATTTCAGTTTTCTTAAATTTACTGAGGCTTGATTTGTGACCCAAGGTGTGATCTGTCCTGGAGAATGTTCCATGCGCACTTGAGAAAAAAGTGTAATCTGCTGTTTTTGGATGGAATGTCCTATAAATATCAGTTAAATCTATCTGGTCTATTGTGTCATTTAAAGCTTCTGTTTCCTTATTTATTTTCATTTTGGATGATCAGTCCATTGGTGTAAGTGAGGTGTTAAATCCCCCACTATTATTGTGTTAATGTCGATTTCCCCTTTTATGGCTGTTAGCAGTTGCCTTATGTATTGAGGTGCTCCTATGTTGGGTGCATATATATTTGTAATTTTTATATCTTCTTTTTGGATTGATCCCTTGATCATTATGTAGTGACCTTCCTTGTCTCTTGTAACATTCCTTACTTTAAAGTCTATTTTATCTGATATGAGTATAGCTACTCCAGCTTTCTTTTAATTTCCATTTGCATGGAATATCTTTTTCCATCCCCTCACTTTCAGTCTCTGTATGTGTCCCTAGGTCTGAAGTGGGTCTCTTGTAGACAGCATATATATGGGTCTTGTTTTTGTATCTATTCAGCAAGCCTATGTCTTTTGGTTGGAGCATTTAATCCATTCACGTTTAAGGTAATTATTGATATATATGTTCCTGTGACCATTTTCTTAATTGTTCTGGGTTTGTTTTTGTAGGTCCTTTTCTTCTCCTGTGTTTCCCACTTAGAGAAGTTCCTTTAGCATTTGCTGTAGAGCTGGTTTGGTGGTGCTGAATTCTCTTAGCTTTTGCTTGTCTGTAAAGCTTTTGATTTCTCCATAGAATCTGAATGAGATCCTTGCTGGGTAGAGTAATCTTGGTTGTAGGTTCTTCCCTTTCATCTCTTTAAGTATATCATGCCACTCCCTTCTGGCTTGTAGAGTTTCTGCTGAGAAATCAGCTGTTAACCTTATGGGAGTTCCCTTGTATGTTATTTATCGTTTTTCCCTTGCTGCTTTCAATAAGTTTTCTTTGTCTTTAATTTTTGCCCATTTGATTACTATGTGTCTCGGCATGTTTCTCCTTGGGTTTATCCTGTATGGGACTTGCTGTGCTTCCTGGACTTGGGTGGCTATTTCCTTTCCCATGTTAGGGAAGTTTTTGACTATAATCTCTTCAAATATTTTCTCTGGTCCTTTCTCTCTCTCTTCTCCTTCTGGGACCCCTATAATGTGAATGTTGTTGCGTTTAATGTTGTCCCAGAGGTCTCTTAGGCTGTCTTCATTTCTTTTCATTCTTTTTTCTTTATTCTGTTCTGCGGCAGTGAATTCCACCATTCTCTCTTTCAGATCACTTATTCGTTCTTCTGCCTCAGTTATTCTGCTATTGACTCCTTCTAGTGTAGTTTTCATTTCAGTTATTGTCTTGTTCATCTCTGTTTGTTTCTTCTTTAATTTGTCTAGGTCTTTGTTTAACATTTCTTGCATCTTCTCCATCTTTGCCTTCATTCTTTTTCCGAGGTCCTGGATCATCTTCACTATCATCATTCTGAATTCTTTTTCTGGAAGGTTGCCTATCTCCACTTCATTTAGTTGTTTTTCTGGGGTGTTATCTTGTTCCTTCATATGGTACATAGCCCTCTGCCTTTTCATTTTGTCTGTCTTTCTGTGAATGTGGTTTTTGTTCCACAGGCTGCAGGATTGTTACTCATTTTATATATACATATTTTTAATTTATTTATTAGTTTTGTCTGTTGGGTCTTTGTTGCTGTGCGCAGGCTTTCTCTAGTTATGTTGAGCAGTGGCTACTCTTCGTTGTGGTGCATGGGCTTCTCATTGCAGTGGCTTCTCTTGTTGCAGAGCACGGGCTCTAGGCACGCAGGCTTCAGTAGTTGTGGCACTCGGGCTCAGTAGTTGTGGCTCACGGGCTCTAGAGTGCAAGCTCAGTAGTTGTGGCGCATGGGCTTATTTGCTTCTCGGCACGTGGGATTTTCCCGGACCAGGGCTTGAACCCGTGTACCCTACATTGGCAGGCGGATTCTTAACCCCTGCGCCACCAGGGACGTCCCTGCTGCCTTTTCTTGAACTCCCAACTTTAACACACAGGCACTTTGCTGAATGCTTTTTTACAAACCACTCTTATGCCTGTTGATTACCTTTGGAATGGGTGTGTTTAGGAAAAGAGATGCTAGGTGCTGCTCTTATTTATCTGCCCCAAATACATTGTTTTGTTTTCAGAATGTTTGTGTTAGTGATGGGGACCTTTATCAATCCTCACTGGTAGTTTCTGGGAGCTAGAAATTATGGTTTGCTTCTTAGTCAGATAGTATTGAATGATTTTCACACTGATGTCTGTTTTAGGCAAACTTTAGTATCCAGAGAATAGAACTTGTCATGAAGTCCTACATGTACCTGGCTCTGTGACTCATGTTCAGTGAAGCCAGAAGTTATTGCTGAAAAATATTCTAGGTTGAGAGTAACCTCACCTGTATTTACTGAGGGCCAACCATGTTTACAAAACCATGGATTCATCTGACCAGACGTTGTCAATCTTTATTTCCCTGTCTTACCTGGATCTTGCAGTAAAGAATGGCTGGTTTGACCTAAAAAAATCACATTAGGGAAGGCTTTGAAGGAAATTCATCTGGAAAAAATCGGTGATGGTTTGGGAAAATAATTTCTGTACTTCTTACTCTCTGTGTGCCACCTCCACTACACACACACACACGCCTCCCCACGCCCAAAGGTGTGGTGTGTTTATTTGTATGCAGGTTTGTATCTGCATAACTGAACTGGGTACAGAAGTCATGACCTACCCATTCCAGGAAGCACCATTTGTGAATTGTTTTCCCCAATGAACATGAGGCAGAAAGTAGAAATCTAGAGCAGTAACTTCAGAGGAATTCACTTTAGTTCTTTTTCGTTAACGGTGCATTATTTACTTTCTTCTTTACTTGGACCAAATCTGATCTGATTCTTAGCTTTCAGAGGAGGGGGGGCGTGGTGTTGGTTTTTAATTAAACCAATATGACTGGCATTTCCCCCCCCCACCCCCCCCCACCCCCGGTGAAGAAAACCGAGACTTCAGATATAGATGTTTGTGTTTTGATTTCTCTTCATGGCCTTGGTTTTGGTCAGCACCAGCTGACTGTGGTTAAAAAAGAGTCGTCCCTTGTTAACTAGAAGGTTAGGTTGCTAGGGTTACAGTATCAAAACCATTGGTAAATTATTCAGGGAGTTTGGTGGTAAGGGATTTCTTGATCATTTCTACTGGTGGAATTTTATTCAACAAGCATGGCTTACGAAAAATAACAAAGAAAATTCCCTTCACAAGGGACTAAAACTTTCATTTGGTCAACAATGAAGGCAGAAATCAACGATAGTATGTATGATCTCAATTCTGGAAACTCCACTAAAAAGAGTATAAGGACATATGCTTAATGTCAACAGTGGGTGTAAGGGTGTGGAGAAGGTTCTTTTCCTTGATATTTATTTTTTTTACCTTTTGGATGTTCTACCATAGACGATATTAGCTTAATCAAAAAGTTTTAGTTTTTAAAATAACTTGTGGTGTTTTAGTTGCAAGAGTCTGTGCCTTTGTGACTTATTCAATTGAAGTGTGATTCCTTGGATCAATGAGCATTTAGTGAATGTCTACCATATGTTATACCTAGATTTGATGTGGAAACTCTTTTTTTATAAATTTATTTTATGTATTTATATTTTTTTGGCTGCGTTGTGTCTTTGTTGCTGCTCGCCGGCTTTCTCTAGTTGTGGCGAGCGGGGCCACTCTTCATTGCGGTGTGCGGGCTTCTCATTGCGGTGGCTTCTCTTGTTGCAGAGCATGGGCTCTGGGCGCATGGGCTTCAGTAGTTGTGGCACGCAGGCTCAGTAGTTGTGGCGCACAGGCTTAGTTGCTCCACAGCATGTGGGATCTTCCCAGACCTGGGCTCGAACCCGTGTCCCCTGCATTGGCAGGCGGATTCTTAACCACTGCGCCACCAGGGAAGTCCAGATGTGGAAACATTTGTAATACAAATGTCTTTATTTTCCTTTTATTTACTTAGTTTGGATGTGGATTAACCAATTCTTTATATTTATGAAGACATGAATATTGATACACTGTATACATCCTACTTGTTTCACCTTATCAAATAACATTACACCACAGTAGGATTTCCTCAGTTTATTTGCTTTGTTTTCCTTTTTTTATTAAAAAGATAGATAGGCCCTGAAAGCAGGACCTCCAAATTGTGTTTTGTGTCGCATTTTATCAGGGCTTTTGGAAATAAACGTAACCTAACATCTGCTTTTCTCTTTCCCTTAGTATGCTTTTCAGGAAGCCTTGAACAGTGCGGGAGAGAAACTCGTAGTGGTCGACTTCTCAGCCACGTGGTGTGGGCCTTGCAAAATGATCAAGCCTTTCTTTCATGTGAGTAGTTATTCGCCACCGTCTGCTTTTGTAAACTATTTGTGTGTCTGGGGTTGGTGGTCACAAAGCTAGGAAAGAAGGACAGTTAGAGGTTTTGTTGTTGTCGGGTCTTTGGTCTAAAAATCATAGCATAACAGTTTAGGTTTGACACACACAGCCTGTTGAAGACGACTTTCAGAGGTTAATTTGGTTGGCTTAAGTGGCTTTTTCTTCACAGTGAGACATGGGCCCTGTTTGAAGTTCAGGAATCAGAGTTGTTGATGTTTCAAATTATTTTATACCAAGGAGAATTTGATTCAGGGAAAATGTCTTTTATGCTTACCTGTCCCTAAATATTGGGATCTTTAGTCCCTACTTTTAAGTTTCCATTTAAGAAGCTTCAGGGTATTGGCTGCCATTACCCACTGCTAAATCTTTGTGGATTTTTTTTTCTAATTTTCTAGTCTCTCTCGGAAAAGTATTCCAACGTAGTGTTCCTTGAAGTAGACGTGGATGACTGTCAGGTATGTGGCTGGAAATTTGGAATAATGTTGAGCTTTTTGCATTGGCCTTTTTCTCTGAATTACACATTGCTTGTTCTCATGAATAAGTAAAACACTAGAATTACAACCCTAGTTAAAAAGTTTATTTCAGAAGAACAGGTAATTATGCCAATTATGAGCTTAATCCTAGATGTCAGGAGCTAAGTACATCACATCCTAAAATAAAATGGTTAAGGCATCTGTTACCCATCTTTACTAGTCACCTGTCATTCTAAAAGCCCAAGTAATCTACCTAACATTCTGAGATGCTCGACAAACAGAAATTGAAGAGACCAGACACCACGATGCCTGATTAGAGAGCTGAGAGAAGAATTGGGGGGAACATTTCAAGATTGGTTTAATTTAACAAATGCTCGTTTAGCACTTGGGAACCAGGCGCACTGTTCTTTGTGCGTAACAAGTATGGATTCATTTAATCCTTTGTCCTGTCATCATGCCCAGGTTGACCGTGGAGTTACAGTTAGTAAGCAGCAGAGCAGGGATTTAAACGTGTGTGGGCAGGTTTGCTTAGCCCCAGCAGGGCAGGAGTGGGTTAGGGTATGAAGTGGCAACAAAGGTGCTCGATCTGGCTTCCAGTCCTGGCCCAGTGACGTCTGCTTTAGGCTCATTCTCGTACCCCTTGAACCTTGGTTCTTCTACGACCAGATCTTAATACCTGCCCCCACCAACCTTGTAAGGTTGATTATTCATTGAGCAAACATGGAAATCCTGCAAAAGGTCCAGAAGGGTCTATAAAAAGGGTGGGGCCGGGGTGGGGAAACGTATGGCAGTATTTTCTAAGCCTGTGGGCACCTCCCAGTACCACATTGCTTATTCCCAGCACATTTCTCATCTTTCTTTCTTGCCGGACAAGCTCCTTGACTTAAGCTTCACATCCTCTCGAGGAATTCTCCTTTAGTTACTCCCTTTTATGCCCAGACTAGGTTTGTTCCCTTCCTCTGTGTCCCCCTGGTGTCCTCTGCCCCTCCTTTTCGTGGATTGATGGTTGTCCAGTGGGAGGATCGTGTCCCTTATTAGCGCTGTGGGCTTGGTGAAGTTATCTGTTCTGTGCCTCAGGTTGCGCCTCTGTTAAATGGCAGCGTTAATCCAGCATGTAAGGCACTTGTCAGGATCGTGTGAGATAAGACCTGGGAAGTGCTTAGAGCAGTGCCTGGCGCATGATAAGCATTCAGTAAGCTTAGCTATTACTGTAATGATCTTTGTGTCTGTCCTTCATTAGTCTGTCAGTTTCTTGGGATCAGGGACCCTGTCTTATGCGCCTTTGTTTCCTCTTTATCAGCACACCTGTCTGACCTGTGGTAGGTGAAGAATGAATGAGTTGGTATGGTTGTCAAGTAAAGTTATTCTGATGTGTCCTGGGTTTTTGTTTTCGTTTTTTGCAGTACGCGGGCCTCTCACGGTTGTGGCCTCTCCTGTTGCGGAGCGCAGGCTCCGGACACACAGGCTCAGTGGCCATGGCTCACGGGCCCAGCCGCTCCGCAGCATGTGGGGTCTTCCCAGACCGGGGCACGAACCTGCGTTCCCTGCATCGGCAGGCAGACTCCCAACCACCGCGCCACCAGGGAAGCCCTGGGTTTTTGTTTTAAATAAGAGTAGACAGCATGTGTTTGTGAAAAAACTCTTGCTCCCTATTTTAACCTAACTTATTTTTTTAAATCTCGTCACCTTAGCCAGGTGAAAATGGCACCTGGAAGGGACTAAAGAAACTGGTACTGACCCTACCAGACAGCAAGTGAATACATTTTTATTTGGAAATACTAACATATGCTAGAGGCTGCACTAAGCCCTCTGCCTACGTTGTATCATTTCATCCAGGCAGTGACCATGAGAACTATTTTTATCAGCATCCCCCCTGAACAGATAATGGGACTGCAACACAGAAGGGTAAAAGGTCGATTGAGGGCTTCCCTGATGGCGCAGTGGTTGAGAGTCCACCTGCCGATGTAGGGGACACGGGTTCGTGCCCTGGTCCAGGAAGATCCCACATGCCACGGAGCGGCTGGGCCCGTGAGCCATGGCCGCTGAGCCTGCGCATCCGGAGCCTGTGCTCCGCAACAGGAGAGGCCACAACAGTGAGAGGCCCGCATACCGCAAAAAAACAAAACAAAACAAAACAAAAAGGTCGATTGAGGCAGAGCCTGTGGATTTGGCCCCTGTATGGTGCTGGGGCCAGGACCAATGCTTTCTGCCTCAATCCAAAACCTTTGGGAAGTAGGTGTGCAGAGCAGGCCCAGACTTCAATATGACAGCCCCTCCTTTAGACGTGGTTGTCATCCTCATCATCACTCTAAAAGTATGTAGACCTCTAGACCTTGAAGTGACCTTCTCATAAGTTGGGGACCTTTCACTTTGAGCAACATATGATTTTTTGTGTGTGTGTGGTTTTTTTAATACTCTTAATGACAACTATTACACCATCTAAATAGCCTCATCAACTTTTTGCGGCATTAAAAATTGAATTCCAGAACCCTTTGGTCACCCCATACGCATAGCAATAGTCTGTCAGTTCCTACTTACCTGGCCATTCAGCAGAGTTAGCAAGGCAGGTGATTCAAACAAAAAGGAGTTCATTATCAATCTATGAGTTGTTTTTCCCCCATGGAATTTATGAATTACATGAGTGGATCTTCTTTTTGTTGCTTTGGAACGCTGTAGATAAAACCATCCCCTGATTTTGGCTCGAAAAGAATCAGATGAGGGATAAAAATGACATCAATTCATTATTTTGAGTATTAGATCATATCATTAAAATAGATGGAATATTTTAGGACTGAATTTGTTTTTATATTTTTTATGCAGATAATTCCTGTCCATGCAGACTCAGGGTACTTAATGTTTATAGTATCTTTGGGGCAAACAACACCTAGTTTTAATAGAAAAATCTCTGAACACTTGGGCTGGAAGAGATGAGCTTTTAGGTGTAATAGATTCAAATGGACAGTTAGGAGGCATGGACATATAATGTGGTACACACACAAAACAACTCTGTATGCATAGCGAAGTGTGAATACTACTTTTGAAAATGATAGACTGATCTTATTTCCTTAACAGCAGACTCTACTCCCAACTCTACAGAGTATGATACTTATAAGCTCAAAAGAAACAAAGTAACTTAGGCCTGATAGTTTTGCAACCTTTTAGGATGCCATGTGTTTCCGTTATGAGAACAGCCAGCAATGAGTTAATAACAGGTGACAACAGCAGATTTAAAGTTATTTTGGCTATACAGAGTGCTGAGCTAGAAACCAATGAAACAAAAGTTAATAAGGTAAAATGTAGCCTCGTTAACACTTACTAATAAAAACTAATAAAAATCTGAGATGGGCTAAAACTATAGGGATGGAGAACAGAGTGGGGGTGGGGGCTAAGGGGGGAGTATTTGACCACAGAGAAGCTACTGAGGAAGTTTTATGGGAGTGAGGGAAGAGTTCTGTATCCTGATTATGGCAGTGTTTATATGACTACACAAGTTCCAGATTGTTTATTTTTTTTTATAAATGGCAGGACCTGGGTCTGTCACTAGAGAGTGGCTAGCTTTGTTTTTAAATGAGGGAAGTGATAAACTTGAGATCAAGAATGTTTTTAAAACCTCAAAGGTAACTACTTAATTTTTAAGTGTGTATGCCTTTCAAATCACTACAGGAGTGGGCCAATTGGTCTATAGAACAAGTAATAGAAAACAAAAGAAAAAAAGTAACAGAGGCAGTAGAGATCAAATATTAGTTATAGAACTACTAACCTTTACTGAGGTCCATAAAAGATTTTACTAGATAGGTATATACTGTCTTCCAGGATGTTGACTCAGTATTATTAAAATGCTAGTTAGTACTCTTAGATTCATCCAACATTTTTGGGAAATTGATCATGACATTCTGAAATAAAGTAGTCAGGAAAATCCTGGAAAGTATTTAAAAAAACTAATTAGGAGGGAAGTCATAGAGGATGGGAAGGGGCAGGCCCCATAAAGTACATTAGCAGCAATAATTAAAACCGTGTGGTCTTGTAATCAGAGTAGGTATGTAGATCCATGGACAAGACTAAAAAGTCCAAAAAAGAAGAATCGAATCTATTAAACCATGTATTAACAGTTAACCATTTGGGGTTAAGATGTTGCATCTCTACCTCATTCTTTACCCCCAGATACAACCTAGAAGAAAGCCAAACATAAATTCTAGAAAATTCTAGAAAATACTGAACACGTAGAAGTGATACACTGTCAAGCACATTAACTGCCCCAGTTCTTATATTCTTAAGAATTTGATTAACCGTTTTTCTCTGTGGCCATTGCAGAAATGGGCCTGAACAGTTCACTCACAGAACTGGAGTCTCCTAAATCCAACAGAGCACATGCTTTCAGTGACTGGCGTAGGGAAGGGCAGATGGATCCTGTTACATGAAAAGTCTTAAACTGGATGTCAGAAATCATGATACGTACTGATAAACTGACACATTCAAATTGGGAGGTGGTTTAATCATGTGTGTCTAGAGCCTTTAAAGTGAATATTTTCATTCCCTTAGCAATGCTTACTTTCATGGGTGGGGATTGAACCATCGTGTAGAGATGCTTAGGCAAAATCGGAGCCTTTTACATTGTCGACCAGCAGATGAGTTAAAATGATCCATCCATACAGTGACAGCTTTCGGACCATAGAAAGGTGAGATTATACTTATCTAAATAAGTAAAATTGAAAATGATCTTCTTAAACTGAGCAACTTTAAGGTTTTTTGCCCTGGGACGCGTCTGAATTTATTCACAAGAATGTGCGTAACCTAAAAGCCCAGTGTGGTGGATTCAATTATGGTACAGAATCCTGCATCACCTTTAAAAAAAAAAAATCACTTTCTTACCTAATGAGAGAGAATTCTTAATGCTTTAAAAATTTACCATGTAAAGACTTGATTGCAATTTTTTTTTTTTTTTTTTTGGGCTGTGCTGGGTCTTTGTTGCTGCGCGTGGGCTTTCTCTAGTTGCAGCGAGCAGGGGCTACTCTTCGTTGTGGTGCGCGGGCTTCTCGTTGCAGTGGCTTCTCTTGTTGCGGAGCACGGGCTCTAGGTGCACGGGATCTAGAGCACAGGCTCAGTAGTTGTGGCGCACGGGCTTAGTTGCTCCACGGCATGTGGGATCTTCCCGGACCAGGGCTTGAACCCATGTCCCCTGCATTGGCAGGCGGATTCTTAACCACTGCACCACCAGGGAAGCCCTTGACTGCAATTTTAAGACGTAAAACGTGTGAACATGACTTACAACACATTTCAAGTCTTTCTCAAAGCATTGACACCACTTCTGAGCATTTATCTTGTTTCTAGTTTTTTGTTTTATTTTATTGTAAGTTAGGCAGTCGTACCAATGCGGGAATGCTAAGCTCTGGCTAGGAGAGGTATAAGGCATCCAGAATCTGAGAACGGCAATTAGACTATCATTTCCATTGATTGGGACCCTGTATTTTCTGCTGATAAGGCTTTGGGATTAGCGTTTTCATCTGAAGGTTGTGATCAGTATCCAGGTTCTGTTGTCTTTGGATGTGGAGTACCTTTTTTGATAGGTTCCAGTCTTTGTCAATGGTTGTCTAACAATGAGTTGTGATGTTGGTGTGCTCGAGAGAGGAGGTGAGCTCAAGGTCCTCGTACTCCTTCTTCCTTACTTATCTCCAGGTCCTGTTTTGCATGCTTTTATATGTGATGCAGGTCAGTTGCATCCCCTGTACGTTTCTATGATTAGAAGTGGCGGAAAGGGTGGCTCACACTTTCCAGACCACAGCCCTTCCACTGTGGGTACTATAAAAACAAAACTAACACCCACCTCTTTTGAGGCTTCCGCCAGCTGCTTGCATGAAAGATGGTATCCAACTGGTGGCTTCCAAGTGTCAGGAAGAGACAGGGAAGGGACTGCAGTAAACTGCTGCTCTCCGAGTGCTGGGAGGGGCCAGCCCAGTGTTTCCAAATCTTCAAGCAATTCAGAGATTTTTTTTTTTTTTAAGCATTTACATGAACCAAGTAACATATCTAGACCAGCTTCAGCCCCCTAGACAACCAGTTTCCAACCTTTTAGCTAAACCAGTCCTTCTACCCTTCTACCTTGTCATCTTCTGGTTTCCCAATTACTCATCCTCAAGGTCCAGAACCTTGACATGTGCAGCTCATCGTCTTCCTGTCAACTCTCCACCCCATTTTCCATCCTGGATTCTCAGACTACAAGGGAATTTCTGGAATTGTAAATTGGTACAATTAAAATGTTAGGATCTTCATTTGGATGGTCTTAGCACAGGTTCTTGGGAATTTCCTTATGACTGTTGCTTTCAGTGAGTACTTAGTGCCTGGAATATAGTAGACATTCAGTACATACTAGCCGTTTTATTGCAGCCATTACTGCCCTTGTGCTTCTTGTTGCCCAGCATTTAAAGAAAAAGTAAAGGTTATCTGGAAACAGCAGCGTCCACCCCCCTTCCTGCCCAAACTGGCAACAGGACACGTGCAATTTCATAAAGACGTAAAACCACACTTTTCTGCCCGTCAGAGGAACAGGTGAAGTTAGGCTGGTGTGCTACCATTGACTGGTGGCTCAGTCTAGGAACTGCTCCTTTTTTTTTGAGGGGGGGAGGCATGCAGCCTGGCCTATGGGATCTTAGTTCCCCAACCAGGGATCGAACCCACGCCCCCTGCAGTGGAAGCTCGAAGTCTTAACCACTGGACTGCCAGGGAAGTCCTAGGACCACTCCATTTTTAATTCCCATGCCCCTTACTCCTGAATCCCCAACTGGAAGTCACCACGGTGTTTTTAGCTGACCTTCCTTCCTTCCTGTGAAAGTTCTTTGGTCTCCGTGGTCTGCTTCTCAGAGTTCTGCCTCCGTGGTTGGTGTCCTCCGCAGCTTTTGCTGCTTAGTTAGGGCTGTGTGGTTCTTTCCTCACTTCTCTCCTGATCCTCTTTGCAGTGCCAAGCTGATGTATTTGATCCCTAATGCACCTGTTCACTTGAAACTCTTGTCCAAACCAAACCCTTTTCATGGCATTCCCCCTGCCAAACCTGGTGTGAACAAGGTGTTGAGAGGTAGGGGTTATAAAACAATAACAGAAAAACCAGTGTGGAGCTGTCCCTGTAGATCACCATGACTTTAAGTTGTTCCTCTCCCTAACTCTAAACTTTCGCCTTTATGATCATCATCTATGTACCTCACTCCAGTACAACTGGGAATAATTCGATTAAACAATTTGAGTCACTGTATAGTATCTGATTCTAGTATCTCTCAAAGATGGGAGTACGTATTAATTACAATTTTAATTGAGAATATAACCAATTTGGCTTTTGTGCTGCCATTGTAGTCCTTGTTTAAGCATATAAAAATTGGCACTGAGTTCTGGGTAAATAACAGGAAAAAGAATCTGGTTTTAGATCACAGGTACCAGAGCTCAGCACTCCTCATGGTCTTATTTTTATCTTCTTTCTACACCTCCCTTCCCCCCAGGATGTTGCTTCAGAGTGTGAAGTCAAATGCATGCCAACCTTCCAGTTTTTTAAAAAGGGACAGAAGGTAGGTACATCTGACCTTGAAGAAAACCAGCTGGGTAATAGGAAAGCATGACATATAAAAGAAGAAACTGAAGTGACTTACCCTTTACATTGGGAAGCACATCCCTGTTTTTTCCTTTTAAGAATATTTAAATATGTCATTCTTCATTAAGTACATAATGTGACATCTCATTGATAATTGATCTTTGCTAAAACTAAAATCACAGGGATTTGGTGATTAATCCCTGGGATTGGTGCTTCATATTTATATCACAGTGCATTTATCTTTGTTCAGAGGTATTTGTGTAAAAAAACTGAGTCTTGACTTTTGAGGGGTTTTTGTTTTTGTTTGTTTTTAACTTTAAAGAACTGGGTGTTATCCATGGATGTATTAAATAAGCTTATACTTAACTTCCTCTCCTCCCCAGGCCCATTCTGTGGTCATATCTGATATACAAAATAGGGATGCAATGCTACATCTAACGGCAATTCAATATTCTCTCAACAGGTGGGTGAATTTTCTGGAGCTAATAAGGAAAAACTTGAAGCCACCATTAATGAATTAATCTAATCATGTTTTCTGAAGACATGACCAGCCTTTGGCTGTTTAAAACTTGTAATTTTTTTTATTTACAAAAAGGAAGGATCAAGTATGAAGACTATATACCTAACTGCCATCTGATAAGTGACAATAAAATATTAACTGTACCCTTTTTAAAACTGTCTGGTGTCTTTGCATAGTTTTCAAAATAAATGAAAACTGGCCATTTGATGATATTTAATGTCCTAGTTATTTTCATATGTTCTTGATCACTTTTTTTTTTTTTTAAACCTTGTAGGCCACTGATGATGATTGAAGATTTTTCATGTACTTCTAGGAAAATCTTGTTGGAGGCAATGCACAGATAATAGAGTAATATGTTAAAATTCTGTTATTATTTTTGACCGTATGCACAGAGAAAGTATTATTTTTTGTTCTAGCAAGCAGATCTCCTATGCTCTCTGAATGGTCCTCATGACCAAAATTGATGTCTGCCCATGAAGGAATTGTTTATCTCTGGTTTCAGATTCCTGTCCCAAAGGTTACAGTGAGGTGCCAATTTTGCTAATGGTAAAGGAGTTCTATTATCTGTTAGGAATTCTTCATAGGTGGCTCACAAGGGAGTTCCCGCAAACGTTACTGTGGGAATTTGATTCTCTCAAGTATCTAATAAACTGGTTTTATATGCTAGATAGAAGTTCCAACCTAAGCAGTAAAGAGTGTGGACGTTACTGTTAATTTCATTCAAAGAACGTTGTTTCTTGTGTTCTAGACCCAAAGGGCTGGAGGAATGCTTGCAGAAATAGTTTTTAAATTTGTACAGTAAAAAATCAGAATTAAATCATATGCTCCTCACCATCCTTCTATTAATTTAATCTTTGCAACAATCCTATGAAGTAGGCACTGTAATCCCCACTTCCCAGTGAGGAAACAGGCAAAAAGGTTAAGTAATATCCCTAGCATCACACTAGTCAGTGAAGGATACGAGATTCAAACCAAGTGAGTCTGGAGCCTGAGTGCATGCTCAACTATTACACTGCTGCTCAGTGTAACAATGTAATAACTAGGTAAAATGATGGGCCCTTAGCTGGGTTTCTTTCCTCATCTGAAAATCAGGATACTGAACTTAGATGAACGTTCAAAATATTAATTGAATGCTTATTATGTGCCAGGCACTGTGCTAGGCTAGGGATATAGCTGTGAATAGGACACCCTTCTCATAGAGCTTACATTCTAGAAAGGGAGGCAAACTAATGAATAACAGACTGTGGAATATACTATGAGGCCAAAACAAATGGGCACAGTAATTGAGACTAATAGGGGGACCTGCTTGGGATGGAATGGTTCTGACAGGAGACTAAGCTGAGACCTGATGGTGAAAAAAGACTGGCCAGCAAAGAGCCAGGCACTCTACTTCCCAGCAGAGAGAACAGCATGCAGCAAGACCCTGAGTCAGAGAACTTGGTACATTATAGACCCAGCAGAGATGCATGAAATAGAGGCAGACAGTGGCAGCACCCAGTCATCCAAGGCTTGTTCTAGGTGCAAAGGGAAGAAAGACGTTGAAAGGTAAGCCTGAGGTAACATGCTTAGATATTAAGAGTTCATTTTGGCAGCTGTATTGAAAATGGGTTGGAGAAGGAGGCAAAGAACCAGAAAATCATTTAAGCTTTGGCATTTACCTAGGCCAGAGATGATGATGCCTGTGATTGGTTGATGGTGGGAGAGAGGGAACAAAGTGAGTATGGACTCAACATTTAGGAAAGAAAATCCGAGGGACGTCTAGGAGTAGGATTCTAGAGTAAGTACCAGGTTTTTGACTTGAGCAAATGGGTGGTTGGGGTGCCATGTAATGAGTAAGCTAAGGAATTGCGGGGGAGGGGGCAGGTTCTCTTGGGACATGTTAAGACATGCTTTGGTGGTGTACATTTAAGATGATGTTATGCAGGCTGTTGGGTACTATCCTGGACTGGAATAGGAATTTGAAAGATGTAATGTAGATGGCTCTTAAATGTGTGAGATCACCCAGGAAGAGAATCCAGAGTAAAGAGGGCTCCAGACAGCTTGATGAGCTCCCAACATTTAGAGACCAAGTAGAGCGGGAACCAACAAAAGAGACATAATGGAAGCCAGAGGGGAAGGAGGAAGACCAAGAGGGTTTTATCCCAAAAGCAAAAAAAAACGTTTCAAAAAGGAAGGTGTGTCAACTATCAAATGCTGTTTTGAGCCTAAGAAAGATGACAGGAAAACAAAATGGAGAGTGATTGTGACAAAATTCTTATGGAAGGATAGGGATGGAAGCCAGGTTGGTGAGAACTGAAGAGTCAGTGATCAGAAATGACCCAGAAATCACACTTTTTATATCCATCCTAAACAAAGTATCATTTGGAAAGAAAAATCCAAGGATGATTGTGACAGCATTGTTTATAGCAGCACGAAATTGGATCCCCATCAAGAGAAATAGTTGAATCCAATATGATAAATCCTTTCTAGGTAATATAGAATTTGAAATAAAATTCATATTTATGGCAAGACAAGAAAAATCTAAACATAAAAGTTCTTCTCTGCCCTTTGGCCTCCCCTCTCTCCTCACTGTGCATTGTGTATCCACATGATGCATTGACCAAACCTCCCCCATCAGCAGGAATACCTGCTCAACCGTAAACAGCAACATTCACCTAGCATGAATAAGACAACTTCTTAAAAGATAATATTTCTTCTTGATCTTGTAAAGGGTCACATGACCTACCACAATGGCACTTAAATCTGGATTATGTAAACTGTCATTAATGCACCATTTAATGTACAGCCCTCTGTCTCAAAAAACATATATAAACTGTCTTGACTTGTAACAGGTGGAAGAGTTCTCAGAGCTTTCTGAGATGCTCTTCCCAGGTTATAATCCTCAAATTTAGCTGGAATAAAATTTTCTAATTTTTCTTAAATTAATTTTTCATCAACAAGAATAAAGAGTTATTAATACTGAAATAGGAGAATTTCAAAGTCACTGAGTGAAAAAAGTTACAGAATGTGAACAATACAGAACAGTACAATTTTATTTGTGTAAAACACAAGACATGCTAGATACCTCAGTAGGTAAATCTGTGTGTAAATTAACATGAGAAGATCTTGAAGGAAACATTTCTAACCAGAGCAGTGACTTCTGGAGAGGAGGGTAGGTAGAGATTGATGAGTTTTAGTTTTATCCATAAATGTTTGGATTTTTCATAACAAGAATGTACTCATGCATTACTACAAGTTAAAAAAAATTAATAGATTGTAAAGACGGGGAAGCAGGGTCTGTAAAACTCATGCAAAATTTTCTCTAAAGTAGAGCTGAGAGATAATAGACATTTTCTGTATAAGACAGTGGGTTTGCTAGCATGCAAATGGAAATGATACAGAAATAGAGATCACTTTTGTGGGAAAAAGGATTCCTGAAAAGGAATTCTTTGTGTAGTCAAGAAAGAATGGGTGGGGGGAGCTTCCAGGAGACAAGATGGAGGAATAGGAGGACCTCGCTCACCTCCTCTCATGGGCACACCAAAATCACAACTGCTGGACAACCATTGATTGAAAAGACTGGAATTGGGGCTTCCGTGGTGGCGCAGTGGTTGAGAATCTGCCTGCTAATTCAGGGGACACGCGTTCGAGCCCTGGTCTGGGAGGATCCCACAGGCCGCAGAGCAGCTAGGCCCGTGAGCCACAACTACTGAGCCTGCACGTCTGGAGCCTGTGCTCTGCAACAAGAGAGGCCACGATAGTGAGAGGCCCACGCACCGCAATGAAGAGTGGCCCCCGCTTGCCACAACTAGAGAAAGCCCTCGCACAGAAACGAAGACCCAACACAGCCAAAAATTAGTTAATTAATTAATAAACTACCCCCAACATCTTCTTAAAAAAAAAAAAAAAAGACTGGAATCTACCCATAAAAGACTGGAATACCCATAAAAGATATTCTATATCCGAAGACATGAAGAAACCATGAGACAGTAGGAGGGGCGCACTTGCAATATAATCAAATCCCTTACCACGTGGGTGGGCAACCCATGAACTGGAGAATAATTATATCACAGAAGTTCTCCCACAGAAGTGAGAGCTCTGAGTCCCATGCCAGGCTCCCCAGCCTAGGAGTCTGGCAGCAGGAGAATGAGCTCCTAGAGCATTTGACTTTGAAGGCCAGTGGGGCTTAATTGCAGGAGCTCCACGGGACTGGGGGAAACACAGATTCCACTCTTGGAGGGTGCACACGGAGTCTCGCACACACTGGGTCCTGGAGCAAAAGCAGTGCTTCCATATGAGCCTGGGCCAGACCTAGTTGCTGGTCTTGGAGGGTCTCCTGGGGAGGCAGGGGGCAGCTGTGGCTTCCCTGGGGTCATAAAGGCTGGTGGCAGACATACCAGGGACCTATGTGAACTCTGGCTGGAGGCACATTTTGGGTCCTTGGCACCGAAACTTGGCCCCACCTAACAGCCCGTAAACTCCAGTGCTGGGACGCCTCAGGCCAAACAACCAACTGGGCAGGAATACAGCCCCAGCCATCAGCAGACAGGCTGCCTAAAGACTTCCTGAGCCCACAGCCACCTCTAGACATGCCCCTTGACACAGCCCTGCCCACCAGTGGGTCAAAACCCAGATCTACCCATCAGTGGACAGGCACCAGAAGCAAGGAAACTACTATCCAGTAGCCTGCAGAACTGAGTCTGCAAACAGGTCAGAACCTACCCTGGGACCAACTGGTCCCTGCCCCTTGGGTGACCAGAGGGGATTGTACTGCTGGGACACATAGGACATCCCCTATGGAGGGCCACTTCTCCAAGGTGGAGAAATGTAACTAAGCTACTACATACATAAGAATCCAAATAGAAATTTATACAAAATGAGAGAGGGGGGCTTCCCTGGTGGCGCAGTGGTTGAGAGTCCGCCTGCCGATGCAGGGGACGTGGGTTCATGCCCCAGTTCAGGAAGATCCCACATGCCGTGGAGCGGCTGGGCCCGTGAGCCATGGCCGCTGAGCCTGCACATCGAGAGCCTGTGTTCCGCAGCAGGAGAGGCAACAGTGAGAGGCCCACGTACCACAAAAAAAAAAAAAAAATAGAGAAAGCAAAGGAATACATTCTATATGAAAGAACAAGATAAAACCCCAGAAGAACAACTAAGTGAAGTGGAGATAGCCAATCATCCTGAGAAAGAGTTCAGAGTAATGATTGTAAAGATGATCCAAGAACTTGGGAAAAGAATGGATGCAGAGAGCGAGAAGTAGCAAGAAGTTTTTAGCAAAGCGTTAGAAAATGTAAAGAACCACCAGAGTTGAAAATATAATAACTGAAATAAAAAATACACTAGAAGGAATCAAGAGCAGAGTAACTGAGGCAGAAGAACAAATCAGTGAGCTGGAAGAGAGTGTTGGAAATCACTATCACAGAACAGAATAAAGAAAAAAGAATGAAAAGAAATGAGAACAGTTTAAGAGACTTATGGGACAATGTCAGACACACAAACATTCACGTTATAGGGGTCCCAGAAGGAGAAGAAGGAGAGAAAGGGCCTGAGAAAATATTTAAAGAGATAACAGCTGAAAACTGCCCTAACACAGGAAAGGAAACAGTCACTTCCACTCAAGTCCAGGAAGCACAGAGTCCCATACAGGATAAACCCAAGGAGGAACATGCCAATATACATACTAATCAAACTAACAAAAATTAAAGACAAAAGAAATACTAAAAGCAACAAAGGAAAAGCAATAACATACAAGGGAATCCCCATAAGATCAGCTGATTTTTCAGCAGAAACTCTGCAGGCCAGAAGGGAGTGGCATGATATATTTAAAGTGATAAAAGGGAAAAACCTACAACCAAGAATACTCTACCTTGCAAGGCTCTCATTCAAATTTGACAGAAAATAAAAAGCTTTACAGACAAGCAAAAGCAAAAAGCATTCGGCACCACCAAACCAGCTTCACAACAAATGCTAAAGGAACTTCTCTAAGTGGAAAAGGCCACAACTAGAAAGGAAATTACAAAATGGGAAAGCTCACCAGTAGAGGCAAAGGTACAGTAAAGGTAGGAAATCATCCACACACAAATATGATATCAAAACCAGTAATCATGAGAGGAGGAGAGTACAAGTGCAGGATATTTGAAATGCATTTCAAATTAAGACATCCGCAACTTAAAACAATCATGTATTATATATAGACCGCTATTTCAAAACCTCATGGTAACTGCAAACAAAAAGTCTATAATAGACATACACATGAAAAAGAAAAAAGAATCCAAATTGCAACACTAAAAATAGTCATCAAATCACAAAAGAACAAAAGAGAAAAGGAAGAAAGAAGATCTACAAAAACAAATGCAAAACAATTAACAAGATAGCAGTAAGAACATACATATCGATAATTACCTTAAATGTAAATGGATTAAATGCTCCAACCAAAATACATAGACTGGCTGAATGGATACAAAAACAAGACCAGTATATATCAATATGTTGTCTACAAGAGACCCACTTCAGATCTAGAGACACATACAGACTGAAAGTGAGGAGATGGAAAAAGATATTCCAAGCAAAGGGAAATCAAAAGAAAGCTGGAGTAGCTATACTCATATCCAAAAAAATAGACTTTAAAATGAAGAGTGTGGGGCTTCCCTGGTGGCGCAGTGGTTGAGAGTCCGCCTGCTGGTGCAGGGGACACAGGTTCGTGCCCCGGTCTGGGAGGACCCCACATGCTGTAGAGCAGCTGGGCCCGTGAGCCATGGCCGCTGAGCCTGCACGTCCAGAGCCTGTGCTCCACAACGGGAGAGGCCACAACAGTGAGAGGCCCGCGTACCGCAAAAAAAAAAAAAATGAAGAGTGTTACAAGAGACAAAGACACTACATAATGATCAAGGGATCAATCCGAGAAGAAGATATAACAATTGTAAATATATATGCACTCAACACAGGAGCACCTCAATATATAAGGCAAATGTTAACAGACATAAAAGGAGAAATTGACAGTCACACAATAATATTGGGGGACATTAACACCCCAATTATCAATGGAAAGATCATCCAGACAGAAAATCAATAAGGAAACACAGACTTTAAATGACAAATTAGACCAGATGGACTTAATTGACATTTATACATTACATCTGAAAGCAGAATACACATTCTTTTCAACTGCACATGGAACATTCTCCAGGATAGATCACATGCTGGGCGACAAAGTAAGCCTCAGTAAATTTAAGAAAATTGAAATCAGATCAAGCATCTTTTCTGACCACAAAGCTGTGAGATTAGAAATCAACTAGAAGAAAAAACTGCAAAAAACAAAAACATGGAGCCTAAACAACATGTTAAGCAACAACCAATGGTTCACTAAAGAAATCAAAAGAGGAAATTAAAAAATACCTAGAGACAAATGAAAATGAAAACATGATGATCCAAAACCTATGGGACACAGCGAAAGCAGTTCTAAGAGGGAAGTTTATAGTGGTAGAAGCTTACCTCAGGAAGCAAGAAAAATCTCAAACAACCTAACCTTCACCTAAAACAACTAGAGAAAGAAGAACAAACAAAACCCAAAGTTAGCAGAAGGAAAGAAATCATAAAGATAAGAGCAGAAATAAATGGCATAGAGACCAAGAAAACAATAGAAAAGATCAATGAAACTAAAAACTGGTTCTTTGAAAAGATAAACAAAATTGATAAAATTTTAGCCAGACTCATCAAGAAAAAAAGGGAGAGGGCTTAAATAAATAAAACTAGAAATGAAGGAGAAGTTACAACTGACACAACAGAAATAAAAGGACCATAAGAGACTACTACAAGCAATGATATGCCAGTAAAATGGACAACCTAGAAGAAATGGGCAAATTCTTAGAAAGGTACAATCTTCCAAGACTGAACCAGGAAGAAATAGAAAATATGAACAGACTAATTACAAGTTCTGAAATTGAATCTGTGATTAAAAAACTCCCAAACAAAAGTCCACGATCAGATGGCTTCACAGGCAAATTCTAACATTTAGAGAGGAGTTATTCCAAAAAAATTGCAGAGGAAAAAACACTTCTGAACTCATTCTTTGAGGCCACCATAACCATACTGAAACCAGACAAAGATACCATAAAAAAAAAAAAAAAGAAAATTACAGGCCAATATCACTGATGAACATGGATGTAAAAATCCTCAACAAAATACTAGCAAACTGAATCCAACAATACATTAAAAGGATGTTACACCACGATCGAGTGGGATTTATCCCAGGGATGTAAGAATTTTTCAATATCCCCAAATCAATCAGTGTGATACACCACATTAACAAACTGAAGAATAAAAACCGTATGGTCCTCTCCACAGATGCAGGAAAAGCATTTGACAAAATTCCACACCCATTTATGATAAAAGCTCTCCGGAAAGTGGGCATAGAGGGAACTTACCCCAACATAATAAAGGCCATATATGACAAACCCACAACTAACATCATACTCAGCAGTGAAAAGCTGAAAGCATTTCCTCTAAGATCAAGACAAGGATGTCCACTCTTGCCTCTTTTATTCAAAATAGTTTTGGAAGTCCTAGCCACGGCAATCAGAGAAGAAAAAGAAATAAAAGTCATCCAAATTAGATAAGTACTAGTAAAACTGTCACTGTTTGCAGATGACATGATACTACACATAGAAAATCCTAAAGATGCCACCAGAAAACGACTAGTGTTCATCAATGAATTTGGTAAAGTTGTAGGTTACAAAATTAATATACAGAAATCTGTTGCATTGCTATACACTAACAACCAAAGATCAGAAAGAGAAATTAAGGAAACGATCCCATTTACCATAGCATCAAAAAGAATAGAATACCTAGGAATAAACCTATGCAAGAAAGCAAAAGACTTTTCTCTGTAAACTATAAGACACTGATGAAAGAAACTGAAGACAACACAAACAGATGGAAAGATATACTGTGTTCTTGGATTGGATGAATCAATATTGTCAAAATGACGATATTACCCAAGGCAATCTACAGATTCAATGCAATTCCCATCAAATTACCAATGGCATTTTTCACAGAAATGAACAAAAAAAAATTTAATTTGTATGGAAACACAAATAGCCAATAGCAATCTTGAGAAAGAAAAATGGAGCTGGAGGAATCAGGCTCCCTGACTTCAGACTATACTACAAGGCTACAGTCATCAAAACAGTATGATACTGGTGCAAAAACAGAAATATAAATCAATGGAACAGGATAGAAAGACCAGAAATAAACCCACACACTTATGGTCAATTAATCTATGAAAAGGAGGCATCTATACAATGGAGGAAAGACAGTCTCTTGAATAAACTGTGCTGGGAAAATTGGACAGCTACATGTCAAAAACTGAAATTAGAACACTCTTTAACACCACACACAAAAATAAACTCAAAATGGATTAAAGACCTAAATATAAGACGGCTACTATAAAACTCTTAGAGGAAAACATAGGCAGAACACTCTCTGATATAAATCGCAGCAATACCTTTTTTGATCCATCTCCCAGAATAATGGAAATAAAAACAAACAAATGGGACCTAATTAAACTCAAAAGATTTGCACAGCAAAGGAAACCATAAACAAAATGAAAAGACAACCTACAGAATGGGAGAAAATACTTGCAAATGATGCAACCGACAAAGGATTAGTCTCCAAAATTTACAAACAGCTCATGCAGCTCAATATCAAAAAAACAAAAACAACCCAATCAAAAAAATGGGCAGGGCTTCTCTGGTGGCGCAGTGGTTGAGAGTCCGCCTGCCGATGCAGGGGACATGGGTTCGTGCCCCGGTCCGGGAAGATCCCACATGCCACGGAGCAGCTGGGCCCGTGAGCCATGGCCGCTGAGCCTGTGCGTCCGGAGCCTGTGCTCCGCAATGGGAGAGGCCACAGCAGTGAGAGGCCTGCCTACCGCAAAAAAAAAAAAAAAAAAAAAAAATGGGCAGAAGACCTAAATAGACATTTCTCCAAAGAAGACATACAGATGGCCAAGAGGCACATGAAGATATTCAACATCGCCAATTATTAGAGAAATGCAAATCAAAACTACAGTGAGTTATCACTTCACACCAGTCAGAATGGCCATCAACAAAAAATCTATAAACAATAAATGCTGGAGAGGGTGTGGAGAAAAGGGAACTCTCCTACACTGTTGGTGGGAATGTAAGTTGGTGCAGCCACTATGGAAAACTGTATGGAGGTTCCTCAGAAAACTAAAAATAGAATTAACATATGACCCAGCAATCCCACTCTTGGGCATATATCCAGAGAAAAACTTGGTTCAAAAGTACACATGCACCCCAATGTTCATTGCAGCACTGTTTACAATAGCTAAGACATGGAAGTAACCTAAATGTCCATCGACAGATGAATGGATAAAGAAGATGTGATATATAAACAATGGAATGTTACTCAGCCATAAAAAAGAATGAAATAATGCCATTTACAGCAACATGGATGGACCTGGAGATTATCATACTAAGTGAAGTAAGTCAGACAGAGAAAGACAAATATCATATGATATCACTTATATGCGGAATCTAAAAAAAAAATGATACAAATGAATTTTATCTACAAAACAGAAACAGACTCACAGACTTAGAGAATGAACTTATGGTTACCAGGGGGGAAAGCAGGGGGAGGGGTAGACTGGGAGTTTGTGATTGACATGAACACACTGCTATATTTAAAACAGATAACCAACAAGGACCTACTGTAAAAAAAAAAAAATGCCATCACACGTACTCTTATGAGAAAAAGGCAGAGAGATATGGCACATACACAGAGGAGGAGGCCAGGTGAAGGTAGAGTCAGAAGGAGGAGTGATATGACCAGAGGCAAAAGAATGCTGGCAGCACCGGAAGTTAGCAAGGAACTGAATCTCTCCTGGAACCTTTGTGGGGAGCATGGTGGCCATGCTGATGCCTTGATTTCAGCCCAGTGTGGACTCCTGGCCTCCAGAACCATGTGAGAATAAATTTCTGTTGTTTTAAGCCAGAAAAATAAACAAACTTAAAAGCTTTTGGACAGCAAAGGAAACCATAAATAAAACGAAAAGACAACCCACAGAATTGGAGTAGATATTTGCAAACGAAGCAACCAACAACGGATTAATCTCTAAAATATACAAACAGTTCATGCAGCTGTATGTCAAAAAAACAAACAACCCAATCAGAAAATTGCCAGAAGATCTAAGAAGACATTTCTCCAAAGAAGACATACAGATGGCCAAGAAGCACATGAGAAGATACTCAACATCACTAATTATCAGAGAAATGCAAATCAAAACTACAATGAGGTATCACCTCATGCTGGTCAGAATGGCCATCATCAGAAAGTCTGCAAACAATAAATGCTGAAGAGGATGTGAAGAAAAGGGAACCCTCCTACACTGTTGGTGGGTATGTTAATTGGTACAACCACTATGGAGAACAGTATGAAGGTTCCTTTAAAAACTAAAAATAGAGCTACCATATGTTCCAGGAATCCCACTCCTGGGCATATATCCATAGAAAACCATAATTTGAACATATACATGCCTCACAATGTTCACCACAGCACTATTTACAATAGCCAAGACATGGAAGAAACCTAAATGTCCGTCGAAAGATGAATGGATAAAAAGATGTGGTACATATATACAATGGAATATTATTCAGCCATTAAAAATATGAAATAATGCCATTCGCAGCAACATGGATGGACCTAGAGATTATCATACTAAGTGAAGGCAGACAGGGAAAGACAAATATCATATCACTCATGTGTGGAATCTAATTTTTTAAAATGATATAAATGAACTTATTTACAAAACAGAAACAGACTCACAGATTTTGAAAACAAACCTATCGTTACTAAAGGGGAAATGTGGGGGTTGGGGAGGGATAAATTAGGAGCTTGGGATTAACATATACACACTACTATATATACAATAGATAACCAGCAAGACCTACTGCATAGCACAGGGAACTCTACTCAATGTTCTGTAATAACCTTTATGGAAAAAGAATCGGAAAAAGAATGAATATATGTATATGTATAACTGAATCACTTTTCTGTACACCTGAAACTAACACAACATTGTAAACCAACTATACTCCAATAAAATTTTTAAAAAAGAAAGTCATGAGGACCTAAATATATGAAGCAAATATAATATATATTTGGGAGAAATAGACAGTAATGCAATAATAGTAGGGAACTATAATGCCCCACTTGTGTCAATGGGTAGAACAGACAGAAAATAAGTTAACATTGACTTTTAATGACATGTTAGACCAGATAGACCTGACATATAGTAACATTCTATCCACAACAGAATACACATTCTTTTTTTTTTTTTTTTTTTTGCGGTACGCAGGCCTCTCACCATTGTGGCTTCTCCTGTTGCAGAGCACAGGCTCCGGACGCGCAGGCTCAGTGGCCATGGCTCACGGGCCCAGCCGCTCCGCGGCACGTGGGATCTTCCCGGACCGGGGCACAAACCCGTGTCCCCTGCATCAGCAGGTGGACTCCCAACCACTGCGCCACCAGGGAAGCCCAGAATACACATTCTTAAAGGGCACATGGAACATTCTCCAGGATAGATATCATGCTAGGCCACAAACCAAACCTTGCTAAGTTTAAGACTGAAATTATATCAAGCGGGCTTCCCTGGTGGCGCAGTGGTTGAGAGTCCGCCTGCCGATGCAGGGGACACGGGTTCGTGCCCCGGTCCGGGAAGATCCCACGTGCCGCGGAGCGGCTGGGCCCGTGAGCCATGGCCACTGAGCCTGCGCGTCCAGAGCCTGTGCTCCCCAACAGGAGAGGCCACAACGGTGAGAGGCCCGCGTACCGCAAAAAACAAACAAACAAATATACTTGGTTGAAATTATATCAAGCATCTTTTCTGACCACGATGGTATGAATCCAGAAATCAATTAGCAGAAGAAAACTGGAAAATTTACAAATACATAGAGATTAAATGACATGCTACTGAACACCAATGGAACAAAGAAAGAGAAATCAAAAGCTATCATGAGACAAATGAAAATGGAAACACAACATACTAAAACTTATGGGATGCAGCAAAAGTAGTTCTAAGATGGAAGTTCATAGTGATAAGTGCTTACCTCAAGAAATGAGAAAAATCGCAAATAACTACACCTCAAATAAAGAATAAGTGAAGCCCAGCGCTAGTAGAGGGAAGGAAATAAAGAGCAGAAATAAATGAAATAGAGACTGAAATGAAAAAAGACAATAAGGAAAAAAGAAAAGGAAACCAAGAGCTGGTTCTTTGAAAAGATAAATTGACAAAACTTTAGGTAGACTCACCAAGAAAAAGAGAACTCAAAATCAGAAATGAAAGAAGAGACATAAAAACTGATGCCACATAAATATGGAGGATCATAAGAGAGTACTTTGAACAATTATACATAAATTGGACAACCTAAGGGAAATGGATAAATTCTCAGAAACAATAAACTTTCCAAGACTGAATCATGAAGAAATAGAAAATCTGACCAGACTAATTACTGATAAGGAGATTGAATTATAAATCAAAAACCCCTAACAAGAGTCCAGGACCAGATGGCTTCCCTAGTGAAATCTACGAAACATTCAAAAAAGAAATAATACCAATCCTCTCAAACGCTTCCAAAAAAGTAGACGAAAACTAATTTTA
The DNA here is from genome assembly GCF_003676395.1 of Aethalodelphis obliquidens. Classification (NCBI taxonomy): domain Eukaryota; kingdom Metazoa; phylum Chordata; class Mammalia; order Artiodactyla; family Delphinidae; genus Aethalodelphis; species Aethalodelphis obliquidens. The sequence goes on from NW_020837951.1 coordinate 22,910,877, forward strand.
CCCTGATTAGGCCAGCATTACCCTGATACCAAAACCAGAAAAAGACACTGCAAGAAAATTACAGACCAACATCCCTGATGAATATAGATGCAAAAATCCTTAACGAAATATTTGCAAACCAAATTCAACAGTGCATAAAAGGATTATACACCATGATCAAGTGGGATTTATTCCAGGGATGCAAGAATGGTTCAACATAGGCAAAATCAATGTGATATACCACGTTAACAAAATGAAGGATAAAAACATATGATCATCAACAGATGAAGAAAAAGCATTTGACAATATTCAAGATCCATTTATGATAAAAAAATTTTCCAAAAAGTGGGTGCAAAGGGAACGTACCTCAATATAATAAAGGCCATATATGACAAGCCCACAGCTAACATTATACTCAGTAGTGAAAAGCTGATCAGGAACAAAACAGGATGCCCACTCTCACCACTTTTATTCAACAGAGTACTGGAAGACCTAGCCAGAGTAATTAGGGGAAAAAAAAAAAACAAAACAGTAAAGGGCATCCAAATTGGAAAGGAAGAGGTAAAACTGTCACTATTTGCAGATGACATATTATATATAGAACACCCTAAAGATTCAACTAAAAAAACCTGTTAGAATAAGTGAATTTAGTAAATTTACAGGATACTAAAACATATGGATCTGTTGCATTTCTGTACACTAAAAAATTATAAGAGAAATGAACAATCCCATTTACATCAAATAGAATGGAATACATAGAAATAAATTTAACCAAGGAAGTAAAAGACCTGTACACTGAGAACTATAAGACACTGATGAAGAAAACTGAAGGCACAAATCAATGAAAAGATATTCTGTGCTAATGGACTGGAAGAATATTGTTAAATGGAATATTGTACATTTTAACACTACCCAAAGCAATCTACAGATTCAAAGCAATCCCTATCAAAATTCCAATGGCATTTTTCACAGAAATAGAACAGACAATTCTAAAATTTATGTGAAAGTACAAAAGACCCCAAAGAGCCAAAAAAATCTTGAGAAAGAACAACAAATCTGGAGGCATCACACTCCCTGATTTCAAACTGTATTACAAAACTATATTAATCAAAACAGTACGGTATTGGCATAAAAATAGACATATAGTGCTTCCCTGGTGGCACAGTGGTTAAGAATCCTCCTGCCAATGCAGGGGACACGGGTTCGAGCCCTGGTCCGGGAAGATCCCACATGCTGTGGAGCAACTAAGCCCATGTGCCACAACTACTGAGCCTGCACTCTAGAGCCCATGAGCCACAACTACTGAAGCCCACGCACCTGGAACCTGTGCTCCACAACAAGAGAAGCCACCGCAATGAGAATCCTGCGCACTGCAACAAAGAGTAGCCCACGAGTGCCACAACAAGAGAAAGCCCGTGTGCAGCAACGAAGACCCAATGCAGCCAAATTAATTAATTAATTAATTTTTAAAAATCGACATATAGATCAACAGACCATAATAGAAAACCCAGAAATAAACCCATGCGTAAAGATGCATGCAAATTTAAACCAGATTGTGGGTTTGGGAATAGGAGGGTGGAATTTCCATCAGATAGCTTCTATTTTCTAAGATGGAAATGGATGAGAGCAAGTAGGCAATTTTAAGGAAAATGTATGAATTAGTAGTCTTCAAAATGAGGAAGCAGAGCACAGTTTCTGGGCAGGGTTGAGTGCCCTATGAGAAGTTTGTGAGCATTTCAAAGCCCTGCTCTGTGCCTCTCCAGTCACATTCAGCTGCTTCAGTGCAGGCAATCAAAGGTGGAGAGTCAAGGTACAAGCAGGAATGCGTCTTAGGTGAGTCCAATAGAGGGAGGATACAAAGGAGTTGGTAGCATTTTCAAAGCATTGATTATACTGGTACAGTACAGAATCAAGCTTAGATGAGTAGAGAAGAGAAACCAGAAAGAAGAGGGTGAAGATGGTGAAAAAGTGATGGGTTTGGGGATGGAAAGGTGGCAGTGGGAGTGACCGAGTAAGCAAACTAAAAAGATAGAAGATGGTGGGCAGAGTGGGATTTAAAAAACAGATTTTAGAGGTAATACATTTTCTAAGGAAGACAAGGGTTAAGGTGACCATCAGAGGGTGGTGAGATGAGAGTAGAGGAAGATGGTCAGAACTCAGTGGGTTAAGGATCTGAGACCAGGAGATTAGATGGGTTGCTGAGAAGAATATGGGAATAGGAACAGAAAGCATCTTTGTGGTAAACCATCTTCAGTGAATGAAGGGGTGTGATAAGGAGGGTAAGAATGGCATGAATAAGTCTCAAAGGAGTGGGATATTTTGCAAGAAAAAGTGGTTTGTATGGGGGTATTGGGGACAAGTGAAATCCCCAGTCACCTCCTTATCTGAGGTATGTGGGGTATAAAAGGCTGGGAAGGGAGAACCTTTAGGTGATTCCTGTTAAGGAAGGAGGTGATGTTCCAAGAACACACTGAAGATACTGAGAGGGGTCTTGATGTAGATTCCAGGACATACCAGGAAAGGGACTGGGAGGCAAGGAGAAAGGTTGGGGCAGTCTTCGGTCAGATAGGGGCGTGGCTCTCAGTCTAGACAGCACATTGGAATCAACTAGAGAGCTTTAAAGAAAATACACTGGGTTCAACACCCAGAGATTTTAACTGGTCTTGGGTGTTGCCTGGACACCAGATGATCGGATATGCAGCCAAGGTTGAGAATCACCAGTTGAGGAGATGTACAATACAGCCAGGGGATGAAGGGGGACTGGCTGAAGCTCGGACTTCTGACAGTGATTGTGGTCAATGGGTTTCATTCTGATAGTCTCTTAGAGTGAGACGGGCAAACACCCAAATTGTTGCAGAAGATCATTAACAGATAACCTTTAAACTTCAGAAGCATTTTAGGAGATGAACATAAATATCGTGGTCTTTCTTCCTCCCCTTCATAGAGTTTTATAGCTCTTTCCTGCCAACCTCCAGACAAAATCTCATAGTTGCTAAGCTTCATTGCTTTACTGCGGACCAAGTGGTTAGGATGCCTCATAACTGGATGTATACATTGTTAGCTATTTAAAATATTAAAGATGTTAGTACTCACTAAAGATTCTATAAAAATCTCAGTAATTGGACAGTACAATTGTCACATAAGATGTTTTCTCCAAAGTGGATAACGAATAAATCTAGAGATAATAGTAAGCACTTTACATTTGTTACCAAACTCATGTAATAATGAAGGTGAATACAAGATTTACACTTCCACAGGATACAGAGTAACTAGGGTCATGAAAAGACTGCAAATATAGTATTCCATTATGTGGATATCCTGTAACTTATAGTATAGCACACTGGTCTAGAGTTGTTCATGGTCTAGCAGGGAAAAAAGTCAAAACAACGAACCATCTGACTTATCAGGTCATTAAGGGCTCTGGAAAAGAAAGAGTTATTCTGTCTAGGAATTGAGAAAACCCTTAACAAAGGTGGTGGTGTTTGACTAAAGCCCAAGGGAAAGAAAAAGGGCACCCAGGGCATCCCAGAAGTAGCATGGGCTTAGTGGCATGGTGGTAGCTTTGGAGAAGGGCAAGGAATCCAGCCTGAATTTGGAGCAAAGCAACAGATGAAGCCACAAGGGAAGGCTGGGACCTTAAAGGCCTTTGAAATAATTTGGCTTCAAGGTCCTTGCTTCCCAATGTATTTTATGTCACAGTACACACAAAAACAATACTTGAACAGCCCACTGGGTTAAAGAACAAAGGTTTTGGGGACATCTACATGTGTCTTAGTTAAATACTAATCTTTTTATTTTAAATAATTTTAATACAAAAACCAAATACAAACTATTAGGAAGGATATTAAATATTGAATTTGTATAAAACTTCCACAAAAACCATCCTAGTTTAATGTGGAACTTCAAGCTTGTTTTCATGAACTTTTTAAAGGTTCACAGGTGAAATACAAGACACATGTGCAAAAATAAATAATTATTCTAAATGTATTATTCTGAGAGCTGCTCCTTGCACTCAGTTTAATGCTCCTGAGTGTCACCCATGTTAGTATGCAAAACTGTAGATCATTTGTTTTCCTGACTGTATAGGATTCCATTATATGGCTACACCATAATTTGTCCACTTCACTGTTATGGAACTAGGCTTAGTCTCAGTTTTTATTTATACACAATGCTGCCATGAACGAAGTTCTTTAAGGTATATGTGAGAAGTGGAATTGCTGGGACATGGAGCGGTGCTTCTTAAACATTTGTGTGCACATGAAATCACCTGGAAATCTTAAGATGCTAATTGCTTCAAGTAGGTCTGAGGCAGGGTCTGGAATTCTGCAGTTCTAACAAGCTCTCAGGTGATGCCAATGCTGTTGACCCATGGACCACACTTTGAGCATGAATTTGCTCAATCTTATTAGATAATGCCAGTTTTACCAGGTACTTACAGGAATAAGAGTTCTTGTTACCCCACATACTCACCAATACTTAGTATTCTCAGATTTTTAAATTTAAATGAGAGTAAATCCAATTTAGTGGCTGTGCAATCACATTTTCTGGTTTTCTTTTGCATTTCTGTGATTTCTAATAATGTTGAGCTTTTTTATTATTATGTTTGCCTGCGTTGGTTCTTTGTTGCTGCGTAAAGGCTTTCTCTAGTTGCAGCAAGAGGGGGCTACTCTTCCCTGCTGTGCATGGCCTTCTCATTGCAGTGGCTTCTCATTGCAGAACACAGAATTTAGGTGGGCAGGCTTCAGTAGTTGTGGCTTGCAGGCTCTAGAGCGCAGGCTCAGTAGTTGTGGCACACGGGCTTAGTTGCTCCGCGGCATGTGGGATCTTCCCGGACCAGGGCTCGAACCCATGTCCCCTGCATTGGCAGGTGGATTCTTAACCACTGCACCACCAGGAAAGTCCCATGTTGAGCATTTTTAATATGCTTAATGGCTACTCAGATTCTCTCTTGTGTCAAGCACCTGTTAAAGTCTTTTCCCCTCTTTTTCTACTGTTTATTCTTTTTATTGATTTTTCAGCATTCTTTTTCCATTCTAGATACCAGGTCTTTATTGATTTTATATTGCAAATATGTTCTCAACTTGTGAATTTTCACCTACTTTGTAGACTTTTTGAGTAAACAGAAGTTCCTAACTGTAATATTGTTGAAAACTTGAGGTCAAGTAGATAATTGCCTTTAATATTTGGGAACCTTTTTTTTGATAGGTTATACTACACATAACAATTCCTATCACGCTTTTTAAAGTTTTCTCTTATTATAGCTAGTAACCATCAACCAGAAACCAAACAAAAAACACTAATCACACAAGTAGGCGATAAAACTTTAAACAATGGAACAACCAACATCTGAAATATTATTTAAAAGAAACATGTCTTCTTCCTCTTTCATTGCACAACACAGTGTTAAAATTTACTGGGATACGCCAAGAGATTTCAAATCCATTTTCATGTCTTCAAGCCATATCTTTCAAAATGGCAATGCAACTTATTTCTAGAACACACATGCACAGTAGTCACCCTGTAGCCATGTGGAGGGCACATCAACCACTATCGTGCAAAAGCATCAAACGCATGTGAAGACAGAGATCTGGGGGCTACTGCTGGCAGCTGGTCCTTCCACCTGCCCCACCCCCACCCCGAGCCAGCATCACACCCCCTTCCCAACTAGCCATACCTTGGGGTTGAGCTTCCTGGGCACCTGGGCCATGTTCTCCTTCTGCATCTCAATGGCTACCTCCCTGCAGTGGGCAGTGGCGAACACAGAGTGGAGGAGAAGACAAACGTGACTCAGCTCGGGCTACCATCCAAGGAGCCACAGAGACACTACTTATACTGGAGCTCATGGGCCCTCGAGCAGCCTGATTACTGGTGGATCAATGTTTTGTGCCACACCTGTAGCCTGTTTGCCTTCTCTGGGATACAGGCTGGGAAGCTCTGCTTGAGGAAAGAACTCTTAGAGGACTTTAAGGCAGGGCAAAATGGCCATGAGAGGTAGTGGATGGACTGGAACAGTCATGCTCAACTCCGGCTGCACAGTCAGATTTACTGGGTTGGTTTCCTGTTATTCTGGAATCTGAGGCCCCACTCCCAGAGAGTCTGATATAATTGCCATGGGGGAGGCACAGGCATCAGTAAATTTTTAAAAGTTCTCCAGGTGATTTAAATGTGTAGTTGCTAATGAGGATCACATTAGAATGCCTCCGGGTGGGGATGTTAGTGGGGAATCTACGCTGTGAGAAGCTGGAGGACCCGAAATGCTCCCGTGCATGGAGTTGAGGAGGAGATGCTGGTGTAGACCAGTATTTTCTTAGAGTGTGGTCCTGGGAACTTCTAACAAACACAGATTCCTGGGCTTTACTGATATAATTAGAATTTCTGGGGGTGGGACCCAGTGATTCTGCGTTTTAAATAAGCTCTTTCTAGGCGATTCTTAGAACACTGAAGTTTGAGAAGTGATAGATATCCTGGAGGTAGAACCTACAGGATTCTATCCTTACCTACAGTTATGAATATAAAGATGAAAAAACTGACTTTAAGAATTCACCAGAGGGACTTCCCTGGCGGACCAGTGGTTAAGACTTCGCCTTCCAGTGCAGAGGCTGTGGGTTCGATCCCTGGTCAGGAAGCTAAGATCCCACATGCCTCGTGGCCAAAAAATGAAAACATAAAACAGAAGCAATATTGTAACAAATTCAATAAAGACTTTTAAAATGGTCCACATCAAAAAATCTTAAAAAAAAAAAAATTCACCAGAGAGTTAAACACCCCCAAAGAGATACGTGCATGTAGTCACCAAAAGGCATGCATTGGAATGAGCCTCAGTGAAACCAGTGAAGAATGTATCTGGTCCCCTTCGGAGAATTAATATACCACCGCTCTTGTAAGCCTCAGATCTCAGTTTGTTTGTGTTGCCACAATCTAAGTGGAGCTGTGACATATTCGGGTCACTGCTCATGGAGGAACTGGGTGTTATTTTAGAGTGCAGGAAGGAGTTGGGTGGAAAAAGCAATAGGTAAGAAAAAAGAATAACATGTATCAACTCTTTTTTTTTTAACTTGAAGTATAGTTCATTTACAATGTGCTAGTTTCAGGTGTACAGTACAGTTTTATATATATATATATTTTTATATATATACATATTTTTTCAGATTCTTTTCCATTATAGGTTATTATGTTTTAAATTTTTTCTTACTCTTAATTTACACTTTTAGATTAAAATATATTCAAATTTTGAATATTTGAGAACTACACATCATTTTAAAATACTTTAGATCATTGAAATCAATAGAAGTCAAGGTCATACTAAGGACTTCCCTGGTGGTCCAGAGGTTAAGACTCTGAGCTCCCAATGCAGGGGGCCCGGGTTTGATCCCTGGTCAGGGAACTAGATCCCGCATGCCACAACTAAGAGCCCGCATGCCGCAACTAAGACCTGGAGCAGCCAAATAAATAAATAAATATTTTTTAAAAAAGATCATACTAGAAATAGATAATAAAACAAAAGAAAAAACTGAAAGGGATAAATAGAAAATTTCTAAATGAGAAGGCTGCTTACATTAAAAACAAACTGGCAACAATAAAGATTAGCAGATTTTATTGAGTATAATCCATGTAAAATTTAGAAATAAGGCATTATAAATTATTTGTTAATAAAGATTTAATTATTCATGATAATGAAAATGAATAAGATAACTATTCTTATCAAATCTACACCTTGAACTTCAAGTCAGATTAAATCCTTACAACTTCATGTTATTTGCTAAATGATTCTTTGGCTACTAATTAAAACATTGAGATGGAAAAGAGAATTATTCATGTCAAATGCGTAATTCAGAAGTAGCAAATGTAACCCTGGGCTGCTCCTTGCAAGATAAAGAAAATATATCCATGAAACAAGCAAATTGATCAGAAAAGGACAAAACATCTGGAATGTTACTATGTTTGTTGGATAATGATGCTGGAAAGTAACTCCAATGCTTTTGATAGCATAAGATTATTTCTAGCAAAACACAAATGTGCTTCAAATTAATGGTATTGATTTTCCACTGGATAAATATGGTAGAAAATATAGTATTTCATTTAACACCAAGTCTTTCAAACAGAGTGTATTAAGCATGTCTTTTTATTCTGATGTTTTAACGTCTGAGGGCTTACTCACCCTGGAGGGATTGCCCCTTCCAAGGCTAGCCAATTCCTAGAGCTAGTACAGGATTTACATCTGAGCATGTAGGACTCACCAGAGCCCACACAACCCGCAGCTTCCTCTATCAGGCTCTCACACTCAGAGTCACTATCCACCTGCCCTCATTATCCCAGCACGCACACACACACACACACACACACACACACACACAGAAAACGATCATATTAAAATCTGTAGTGTGTATTCTCACCATGTGTCGCAAGCATGGAAGATTAAGTTTTCCCTGCAACTTCCTCAGCTATGTCTCCCATCAGTACGATATTTGCTCCCACTGGCTGAGAACTGAATACAGGTGTCTTTCTAAAAGTTGGAACAAAGGGGCCTTGCTACCCAGCTGAACCGAGCCCAGAGCTAGGATTCTGGAAAATCCAAACCAAAGGCCTGCCTGTGATGCCAGGTACCAGGCAGTGAGGGACAGCTCCTTTGCCCCAGAACCCACTGAAATTATTCAAACTAGCCACCCCTAAGCCTATTTACCCTGCCTCTCCTGTTCTTTCCTGTGGAAACCACAATAATGGCTCTCATCTACACTTTCCTCTCACTCTTTATGCCTCCTGACCCTGGTGCTTCCCTGTGTGGCCCTTACATGGCATGGTACGTTGCCTTTTCTTGCAAACTGTGAGTAACAAACTATCTTTCCAATGGTAGACATCTGATATTTTGGCCTCATCATATCCTACTGTAGGAATAATAAAACCTACATTTTTTTTTGGCCACACAGCATGTGGGATCTCAGTTCCCTGAACAGGGATCGAACTGCACTCCCTGCAGTGGAAGCACAGAGTCTTAACCACTGGACCTCCAGGGAAGTCCCAAAACCTACATTTTAAAACACAGAAAGAAACTGTGGAAATTGGCTTTTATACAAAGCTCAAGGAAAAGTATTTTATTACTCCTGTTACATGTTTTACAACCAGTCTTCAGGATTATCTCTGGTCAAGGTTGGTATTTATGACTGTAAACTAGATTCTTGTTTAAAGGGGTATGAGACATCACTTGTACACAAAAAGAAGCACATATGCGATTACTAGAACTGGGGGGGAAAGGTAAGTAAACAATTGATGATGCTGAACAAGGACAAGTTCATGCTGACATAGAGTATTCGCTCGAAGTTCTTAAAAAACAAACAAACCAGTGTTAACCAAGAATTTTATGTCCTGTTTAAGAAATCTTTGCTCAATTCTGCACAATATCTACAGAAAACAATGGAAAGTAGTATGAATGATTTTAAAACTTGGTGCTAGAATGGACAAATAAAAAACAATAAGACAAATGAGTACTAGCCAAGATGGAGAATTCACAATGGAATTTGTAGACAGAAGAAATGATCATACTTTCAAACAAGAAATTCATATTCAGTTCAATCAGATTATGGCAGGGACAAATGTCATTTCAACTAACAGTTATTAAACGTATTGTTGAACTACTGGAAGAAAACAAGAAAGCTGAGGTGAATATCTCATTCATTTTACACCTATTGTAAAAAGCACAGCTGTTGACTACAGTGATGTGGAGATTGAACATTTTCTAGATGCTTATTGGCCCCTTTTTTGAAGTACCTGTTTAAGTCTTTTGACTATTTCTGTATTGGATCTCTTTTTCTTACTGATTTATAGTTCTTTATATTTTCTAGATATGTACTTACTGACTGACATTTGTATATCCACTCTATGCCTTGCATTTTTACTTTTAACAGTATCTCCAAGAAATCAAGAATTTCTAGATTTTCATACAGTCCATTTTATCAATAATATCCTTTATTAACAGTAGTTTTCCTGTCCTGATTAAACAATCTTTGTCTTCACCAAGTAAATAAATATTATTTTATGATGTCTTCTAGAAAATTGATTTTGTTTGTTTTTTTACAGTTGGACCTACAGTTCTAGAATTGAGTTTTTGCTATAATCTGAGGCAGAGGTCAAGATTTATTTGTTTCCCATAGGATATCCATTTGACCAGACATTGCTTATTAAAAGGATCAACTCTTCTGCCCCCACTGCTCTGCAGTGCCACCCCTGTCATAAACATCTTAAGCTGTTTTATTTCAAGGGAGTTTTCTGTTTCCATATGCTTGTAGGTGGCTTGAAATCTCTTTAATTTAGGTCTACCTTCTGCTTGGACCCCTAAGTGAATTCATATAGGAACTTTTGGGGGGATGTAATTGTTGTCAATAAGCAATCATGGGGTGTCTTCAGGGAGTATGTCAATTAGCCTTCAAGCAAAGTACATATTCCAGTTTCTGGATGGACCAAAACTTTTCTCCAGTTTCTTACTCCATGGCTTTTTGCTTCTACAGATGGCAGGTAGGGAGCAGTCAGAGCTACAGATACCTGGTTCTCTCTCTTTCATGGTCACAAACTTCCTAAAGGCCCAAAGGATCTACATTTTAAATCAGAGACCATTTCATTGCTACTCTCATTATCCTTCGACCATTCAATGGAATGTCCACTCTCCCAAGAGATCTGGGCTAAATCTGGGGGCACAGAAGCTAAGTTGAGACTCGTAAAAGGCTTATTCCTTCATGATTCATCAGTGAAGAAGTAAGGAGTCTGCCCAGGCCCATCTCCACCCAGAGCTTCTGAGGAAAAAGAACTAAGCAGCCCAGGACGAACGGAAAAAGAACTTCCCAGGAGGTTGAAGTTTCAGCCAATGTTTAACCTGACTCCAATCCTCAAATGCCCTTGTGTTCTTGGACTCATCCCATTTCCAAATCCACCAAAACACAAAAAGAGCCCATTAGAATATCAAAAAATCAAATTAAATATAAAAAAAACAATAGGAAAATTATGCCAAATTGAGCAACTCTCACCTGGCCAGTTCATGTTGGGTGATTTCTGTAAGCTCAGGGGCTGTTAACAAAACCTCCTGGGATTCAAAAAACAAAACAAAACAAAAAACAGATGCAGTTGAACTCTTTGGTAAAAACAGAAGCAGAGAATGGTAGGACTTTCAGAGACCTTCCTTGGTGTTTAGTGCACACATCTGGATCTGTGCACAAATTAACATGCTATTCAGACATCCACAGTGTGGGTGAACAACAGAGCAGAGGCCTGCAACTTGGATAACACAGCCTAAACAGAAACTCATAGTCGGGGTAACAAGAAAGGGCAAAATTTACAGGTGGGACAGCTGTGGGTAAAGTCCCGACTGTAAGTCTGTGAAATTAGATTTGCTATTTTTCCCTGAATGTGTAACAGATCAAGAGTCCAGTCAGCAGTGCAGAGGGCCCAGGCCACACCTGTGTTAAGATCGGGCCAAGGGTGGGATAGGGAGGGTGGGAGGGAGGGAGACGCAAGAGGGAAGCGATATGGGAACATATGTATATGTATAACTGATTCACTTTGTTATAAAGCAGAAACTAACACACCATTGTAAAGCAATTATACCCCAATAAAGATGTTAAAAAAAAAAAAAAAGATCGGGCCAAGAGCTCAGGCCTACAGTGGATCCCTTCTTTCATGCCCCGCCTCCCCACATCCCCCTCGCTCCCATAGAAATGCACCTCTGCAAACAGACGTGCCAGGTGTGTGAACAATAAAAAGTTTCTCCAAAACTAGGTAGCTTGACAAACAGCCATTTAAATAGTTCCGTCTCATAACTACTGTTGTTTTGAATAGAAAGCAGCACAATCTCTACATGGCCTTTTGTTAAAATTCAGCAAAGATTAACTGCATACACTTTTTAAAGTAACAATTCTACTTCTAGGTACACGGCCTAGTTATTTTTGCACACATGTGAAATTGTATGCTTTGGGGGGTGTGTGTGTGCATATTAGCACAAATGTCAATAGAGGATTGTTTTTTAAAGAAATGTACTACATTTTATAAAACAGAATGTCAAGCAGCTGAGAACACCCTTTATGTCCTAACATGGAATGAGATCCATGCAATATTGTTAACTGAAATAAGCAAGGTCTTGAGAGAGAGAAGAGAATTTTTTTACGTATATTTGATACCAAAGTCCTAGTCATGAGAAGTACCAGTTGCCTCTGGGGAGGAGGATGCCTGGAGGATAAGGGTGGGAGGGAAATTTCACTGTTTAAAAGTTTTTTGGATATTGCGTTATGCACAGTATTACTTATTAAATAAATACAATTTAAATTTAAATGTAAAAAAAGTAGTTTATTGGTTCTTGGCCTCGGCTGTACCCCAGCAAGTTGTTTTGTTTTTTTTTTTAAATATTTATTTATTTATTTATTTTTGGCTGCATTGGGTCTTCGTTGCTGTGCGTGGGTTTTCTCTAGTTGTGGCGAGCGGGGGCTACTCATCATTGCGGTGCGTGGGCTTCTCAATGCAGTGGCTTCTCTTGTTGTGGAGCACGGGCTCTAGGCACACAGGCTTCAGTAGTTGCGGCACGCAGGCTCAGTAGTTGTGGCTTGCAGGCTCTAGAGCACAGGCTCAGTAGTTGTGGTGCACAGGCTTAGTTGCTCTGCAGCATGTGGGATCTTCCTGGACCAGGGCTCAAACCCGTGTCCCCTGCATTGGCAGGAGAATTCTTAACCACTGAGCCACCAGGGAAGCCCTAACCTAGTTATTTTTAAAAGAGACTTTTGCTAAAATAAAATGTGGGAGAACATCTAATCTCATATCTCCATTTAAGTCAGGTTTCAATACCATGGATATGGATTATGGAGTAGTGGAATGAACATGAACTTTGATAGCAAGGTGTGAATTCTGTGCTGCTAGTTATTAGCTATGCGACTTTGGGTAAGTAACTCAACTTCTCTGAGCCCCTGGGAGATGATAATACTGGTTTCTCAAGAGGTTGCAAAGATGAAATGGGATGGATATTTAAAGCTTCTTTGGGACTTCCCTAGTGGTCCAGTGGTTAAGACTCCGTGCTCCTAATGCAGGGGGCCCGGGTTCGATCCCTGGTCAGGGAACTAGATCCCACATGCCACAACTAAAGATCCCCCGTGCCCCAACTTGGACCCGGTGCAGCCAAATAATTTTTGTATTTTAAGCACCTTTGTTAGGTTCTTTAACACTGGAACTACCTGGGTTAACTCAGGGTTACAGTAAAGATGTTCAGGGAAGATAGGAGAAAGGCAACAGTCACAGCCTCACCTGGACTTGCCTGGGGCTACTGCAATATCTTCGGGATGGGAGGCAGCCCTGGCTGGTCAATAGCAGGAATTCTTCTCTCTGATACTGTCATCCTCAGGGTTCAAATACTTTCCATCTCTTTTCTTTGACTGCAGATTAATTGGCTCTGTCTTGATCTGCTTTGAGGCTGATTCGCTGGACCTATCGCCCTCCTATATGGGGAGGCTTATTCAGTAGAGTTTTTACCCCAGGCCACTTCACAGGCCACTGACTAGTTATAGATGGTGCCCAGGGAGGATGGTGAGGTCACATGGCACCAAGCATGCACAAGGAGGCCCTCTGAAGGAAGTTATGGGCGTGCGGGGCCCTGTGGCCGGCAAGCGTCTTGCATGGCTTATCGAGCACAGTGCTGGGCATCCCAACCAGCAGGAGAGCTCATTAAACAGCTGCTGAAACATCAAAAACACTTAACCTGAGATTCTCAGTTGCTTGTGTGGCTATGACTCAAAGTCCCCACTAGAGGGCAGGAAACTTCAATTTAAGATGATGGATTTTTTTTAAACAGGTGAATAAACTGGATAAATTATAATAATTATTAGAATAATGAATAATCATAGATAACTTTTATTGTATGCATTCTAAGGACCAGAAACTCCCCTAAACACTTTATACGCATTATGTAATTTATTTGTAGTATTCTCTTCACCTAGTTCTTCTCAGAAATTGTAATAACACAATTGTTAGTTAACTTGTTTTTCATTTCTGTCTCTACCACTGGATTGGAAATTCCATGAAGATAAGGTGTCCTTAGTTTACTATTCTATACTGATTAGTGAGTCTGAAACATTGTAGTTGATAAGCACTTTTTTTTTTTTTTTTTTTCCGGTACGTGGGCCTCTCACTGTTGTGGCCTCTCCCGTTGCGGAGCACAGGCTCCGGACGCGCAGGCTCAGCGGCCATGGCTCACAGGCATAGCTGCTCCACGGCATGTGGGATCTTCCCGGACTGGGGCACGAACCCGTGTCCCCTGCATCGGCAGGCGGACTCTCAACCACTGCGCCACCAGGGAAGCCCGATAAGTACTTTTTGAAGGAATAAATATTGAATGAATTGAATCTTGCCCTCAAAAGCAAAGGTGGGGGCTGTTATTATTATAGTACGTGGTGTTTTGTCATTAGTAAAATTTTTTAATTTTATAATATCTCTTTTAAGGTATTTAAAGTTAATTATTAAGTATTGTCCCACAGTGTTCCTTCAATAGCCTTTGTATGTTATATTTTGGGGGAATAATGTTCTTTTATAGGGAGTGATAGGCATTGTCAAAATTAAAATCCATAACATCCTCCTTTAGAAGAACTTGTGCTATTTATTTATTATCTTGATTAAAGGTGTTGTAATTATCTGGACCAATTTGTGAAACTGCATTCAACAAGCTTTTATAGTGCAGACTTCATGCCAGGTACTGGTCCAAGGACTTTACATCTTTACAAAGGTGCTTTTATTAGCCCCATGTACAGATGGGTAAACTGAGCACAGAAAGATTAAGAAATGAGATTTCACAACTATTAAGTGGCAGAGTCAGGATTCAAACCCAGGTACTCTGGCTGTAGACTCCAGGCACATAATCACTACACTGCATCTACAATTCACTTAATGATTTTATACAATCATTACATTAAGTGGTAATTGCATAGGTAATGTTGGGGCCCAGAGTGGACCACCCCAAAATATGCTACAGTGGCATAATGATTATTTTTAATTAAAGTTATTTAAGAAATGGCCAATGCAAGAGGGACACTCTGACCCTCCTCTCTGTCACCCTGAAAGCAGGAAATAAATCTCTCATGTGAAAGGTATACTCCCTGCAGCTGGAGGTAGAAAGATACCTTTATCACCAGAGACAGGAATTCAGGCCAAGAAGCCTGTATAAACAAACCCTGTTACTTCTTTAATTTAGTACCTGAAGCCCAAACTCTGTTTAGTTTATTCACTAATTAAGCACCCCAAACCTAAATTTCTTTGTCCTGTCAATTCCTCACAAATTTATTGTTTCTTTGTCTAAAAAGTAGAAAAGGTGCCTGCTTTGCCACTTCTTAGGTCCCATTTCTATGAGACTTCTGTCCACACTAACTTCTTCCTTTTTCTCCTGGTAATCTGTCTTGTGTCAGTTTTATTATTAATTCAGCCACAAGAGCTCAAGAGGTGTAGCGGGAGGAATGCACCCCCAGCAACAGTAATAATCCTGACAGGCCACATCAGAACAAATTTAGGAAAACTTTTGTGCATTTTTCATAATGAACTTTTAATCCATTTGAAATAACAGTGTTAGGAAAAGAAGGACAAAGACATCAGAAAATGTCCTTGCCTCCCAAAATCATTTTCTAGACAGGTAGTTATTTTGTCATTACGTGATGAAGAATTATAAACTATAGTCTGCTTTCCAAAAAACCAAACACACAAACCAACTAACATGCAAAGATCAGTCTGCTGTAGGGCAGAGCTCCTGACATATCAACAGAAAAGCCAAATGCAGCACAGGCAGGCGAGGTGCAAACCTTGACTTGTGAATCCGCAGAGCCGGCCTTTCCCGGTGTTCCCCAGACCCCCAGGAGCAGAAGGCCTGCCCCAAACGCCGGCACATGCCCACGCCCCCCTCGGCCACGCGCCTGTGGGGCGAGGCAGGGATTCCAGTGCCGGGAGCCCGGTTAGAAGAAGTGACACATTTCCTCACGGCCCTCCTGTTCTCTTTGTGAACAACAAAATGCGTTTTCTAAGAAGTTAAATGAAACTAAGGATCCAGTTGGTGGCCACTGAACAGAGAAAAGAGGGAACAGCAAGTGCACAGTCTCTAAAGTGGAAAAGAATTAAATGTGGTTGAGGACCTGAAAGATGTCAGATGTAGCTGAAGTACAGTGAACTGGAGGGACTAAGGGGTCAGCAGAGGCCATGCTGCATGGCTGACAGGGTCTTGGTGCTCTGGCCTGAGCCTCTGAGATGGGAGAGCCGAGTTCAGGACACTGGACCACCAGAGACCTCCCAGCTCCACGTAATATCAATCGGCAAGAGCTCTCCCAGAGAGCTCCATCTCAATGCTAAGACCCAGCTCCACCCAACGGCCAGCAAGCTCCAGTGCTGGATGCCCCATGCCAAACAACTAGCAAGACAGGAATGCAACCCCACCCATGAGCAGAGAGGCTGCCTAAAATCATACTAAGTTCACAGACACCCCAAAACACACCACCAGCTGTGGCCCTGTCCACCAGAAAGACAAGATCCAGCCCCACAAATCAGAACACAGGCACCAGACCCCTCCATCAGGAAGCCTACACAAACCACTGAACCAACCTCACCCACTGAGAGCAGACACAAAAAACAACGGGAACTATGAACCTGCAGCCTGCGAAAAGGAGACCCCAAACACAGTAAATAAAACAAAATGAGAAGACAGAGAAATATGCAACAGATAAAGTAGCAAAGTAAAAACCCACCAGGCCTAACAAATGAAGAGGAAATAGGCAGTCTACCTGAAAAAGAATTCAGAGTAATGAGAGTAAAGATGATCCAAAATCTTGGAAATAGAATGGAGAAAATAAAAGAAATGTTTAATAAGGACCTAGAAGAACTAAAGAGCAAACAATGATGAACAACACAATAAATGAAATTAAAAATTCTCTAGGGCTTCCCTGGTGGCACAGTGGTTGAGAGTCCGCCTGCCGATGCAGGGGACACGGGTTCATGCCCCGGTCTGGGAAGATCCCACATGCCGCGGAGCGGCTAGGCCTGTGAGCCATGGCCACTGAGCCTGCACATCCAGAGCCTGTGCTCCGCAACGGGAGAGGCCACAACAGTGAGAGGCCCGTGTACTGCAAAAAAAAAAAAAAAATTCTCTACAAGAAATCAATACCAGAATAACTGAGGCAGAAGAATGGATAAGTGACCTGGAAGATAAAATAGTGGAAATAACTACTGCAGAGCAGAAAAGAAAAAAGAGTGAAAAGAATTGAGGACACTCTCAGAGACTTCTGGGACAAGATTAAATGCACCAGCATTTGAATTATAGGGGTCCCAGAAGAAGAAGAGAAAAAGAAAGGTTCTGAGAAAATATATGAAGAGATTATAGTTGAAAACTTCCCTAACATGGGAAAGGAAATAGTCAATCAAGTCCAGAAAGTGCAGAGAGTCCCATACAGGATAAATCCAAGGAGAAATGCACCAAGACACACATTAATCAAACTATTAAAAATTAAATACAAAGAAAAAATATTAAAGGCAGCAAGGGAAAAACAACAAATAACATGCAAGGGAATCCCCATACGGTTAACAGCTGATCTTTCAGCAGAAACTCTGCAAGCCAGCAGGGAGTGGCAGGACATATTTAAAGTGATGAGAGGGAAAACCCTACAACCAAGATTACTCTACCCAGCAAGGATCACATTCAGATTCAATGGAAAAATTAAAACCTTTACAGACAAGCAAAAGTTAAGAGAATTCAGCACTACCAAACCAGCTTTACAACAAATGCTAAAGGAACTTCTCTAGGCAGGAAACACAAGAGAAGGAAAAAACCTACAAAAACAACCCAAAACAATTAAGAAAATGGTAATAGGAACATACATATCAATAATTACCTTAAATGTAAATGGATTAAATGCTCCAACCAAGAGACATAGATTGGCTGAATGGATGCAAAAACAAGACCCATATATATACGTCCACAAGAGACCCACTTCAGATCTAGGGACATACAGACTGAAAGTGAGGGGATGGAAAAAGATATTCCATGCAAATGGAAATCAAAAGAAAGCTGGAGTATCAATTCTCACATCAGACAAAATAGACTTTAAAATAAAGACTATTACAAGAGACAAAGAAGGACACTACATAATGATCAAGGGATCAATCCAAGAAGAAGATATAACAATTGTAAATATTTATGCACCCAACATAAGAGCACCTCAATACATAAGGCAAATGTTAACAGCCATAAAAGGGGAAACCGACAGTAATGCAATAATAGGAGGGGACTTTAACACCCCACTTTCACCAATGGACAGGCCATCAAAAATAAAAATAAATAAGGGAACACAAGCTTTAAATGACACATTAAATAAGATGGACTTAATTGATTTTTATAGGGCATTCCATCCAAAAACAACAGAATACACTTTCTTCTCAAGTGCTCATGGAACATTCTCCAGAATAGACCATAACTTGGGTCACAAATCAAGCCTTGGTAAATTTAAGAAAATTGAAATCATATCAAGTATGTTTTCTGACCACAACACTATGAGGCTAGATATCAACTACAGGAAAAAAAACTGTAAAAAACACAAACACATGGAGGCTAAACAATATGCTACTAAATAACCAAGAGATCACTGAAGAAATCAAAGAGGAAATCGAAAAATACCTAGAAACAAATGACAACGAAAACACGATGACACAAAACCTATAGGATGCAGCAAAAGCAGTTCTAAGAGGGAAGTTTATGGCAATACACTCTTACCTCAAGAAACAAGAAAAATCTCAAATAAACAACCTAACCCTACACCTAAAGCAACTAGAGAAAGAAGAACCAAAAAACTCAAAGTTAGCAGAAGGAAAGAAATCATAAAGATCAGATCAGAAATAAGTGAAAAAGAAATGAAGGAAACGATAGCAAAGATCAATAAAACTAAAAGCTGGTTCTTTGAGAAGATAAACAAAATTGATAAACCATTAGCCAGACTCATCAAGAAAAAAAGGGAGAAGACTCAAATCAATAGAATTAGAAATGATAAAGAAGTGACAACTGACACTGCAGAAATACAAAGGATCATGAGTGATTAAGAGAAGCAACTACATGCCAATAAAATGTACAACCTGGAAGAAATGGACAAATTCTTAGAAAAGCACAACCTTCCAAGACTGAACCAGGAAGAAATAGAAAATATAAACAGACCAATCACAAGCACTGAAATTGAGACTGTGATTAAAAATCTTCCAACAAACAGAAGCCGAGGACCAGATGGCTTCATAGGTGAATTCTATCAAACATTTAGAGAAGATGTAACACCTATCCTTCTCAAACTCTTCCAAAATATAGCAGAGGGAGGAACACTCCCAAACTCATTCTGATACCAAAACCAGACAAAGATGTCACAAAAAAAGAAAACTACAAGCCAATATCACTGATGAACACAGATGCAAAAATCCTCAACAAAATACTAGCCAACATAATCCAATAGCACATTAAAAGGATCATACACCATGATCAAGTGGGGTTTATCCCAGGAATGCAAGGATTCTTCAATATACACAAATCAATCAATGTGATACACCATATTAACAAATTGAAGGATAAAAACCATATGATAATCTCAGTAGATGTAGAAACAGCTTTCGACAAAGTTCAACACCCATTTATGATAAAAATCCTCCAGAAAGTAGGCATAGAGGGAACCTACCTCAACATAATAATGGCCATATATGACAAAGCCACAGCCAACATCGTTCTCAGTGGTGAAAAACTGAAACCATTTCCTCTAACAAGGTTGCCCACTCTCACCACTATTATTCAACATAGTTTTGGAAGTTTTAGCCACAGCAATCAGAGGAGAAAAAGAAATAAAAGGAATCCAAATCAGAAAAGAAGAAGTAAAACTGTCACTGTTTGCACATGACATGATACTATATGTAGAGAATCCTAAAGATGCTACCAGATAACTACTAGAGCTCATCAATGAATTTGGTAGAGTAGCAGGGTACAAAATTAATGCACAGAAATCTCTTGCATTCCTATACACTAACAACGAAAAATCTGAAAGAGAAATTAAGGAAACACTCCCATTTACCATTGCAACAAAAAGAATAAAATACCTAGGAATAAACCTAGCTAAGGAGACAAAAGACCTGTATGTAGAAAACTATAAGACAGTGATGAAAGAAATTAAAGACGATACAAACAGGTGGAGAGATATACCATGTTCTGGATTGGAACAATCAACTTTGTGAAAATCACTATAATACCCAAAACAATCTACAGATTCAATGCAATCCCTATCAAACTACCACTGGCATTTTTCACAGAACTAGAACAAAAAATTTCACAATTTGTATGGAAACACAAAAGACCCTGAATAGCCAAAGCAATCGTGAGAAAGAGAAACGGAGCTGGCAGAATCAGGCTCCTGACTTCAGACTATACTACAAAGCTACAGTAATCAAGACAGTATGGTACTGGCACAAAAACAGAAACAGATAACAATGGAACAGGATAGAAAGCCCAGAGATAAACCCATACACATATTGTCACCTTATCTTTGATAAAGGAGGCAAGAGTATACAATGGAGAAAAGATAGCCTCTTCAATAAGTGGTGCTGGGAAAACTGGACAGCTACATGTAAAAGAATGAAATTAGAACACTTCCAACACCATACACAAAAATAAACTGAAAATAGATATAAGATCTAAATGTAAGGGCAGACACTATAAAACTCTTAGAGGAAAACATAGGCAGAACATGCTATGACATAAATCACAGCCAGCCCAGGGATAGCTTGCGTTGTTTTAAAAGTTCACCTTAAAATGCTTCCTGCAGAGCCTGTATTTCTAGAAGAAATGACAAAGTTGTCATCACAGCTGGAAGAAAACTGGATCCATTCACAGTCACTCTTCAATCAAAGCATGTGTGTTTTAAATTACATTAAAAGTGCTTTGTTGTAAAAATAAACTTAGGTGACTAAATAAAGACTTTTATAATAAAGAGGTTGAGTTTAACTTATAACCTTGTTTTCCAAGTTTCAATGTGAAAAGAAAATAAATACCAGCACTACCAATTAGTCATTCTCCCCTTTAAATGCTAAATACTTTCTTGAAATAAAATTATACTTATTTTTTGTTTTAAAGGCGTAAAGAATATTCTCAAATGATTTATTTTCTGAGTCTCTTCACATCAGTTACTTGGATATGACTTCTTTTGAATTGTCATCACCAAGCTCATGTTTTTTGAATATTTGTAACATATGAGGTGCACTGGGTGTTTCACGTAGAACACTGCTGAACTAAACTGAAGATCAAACCAATACATAAAATAGTTATAAAAATGCCTTCATGTTATGAGGTAAAAAGGCATGTTTCCTTCCTTGGTGGCCTTTGATGAAAACACAGAGCCAGAAGTTGTGTCAGACGGTGCAGACCTCTTGCATTGCAGAAGAGGAAGCTGCTGAGGTCTGCTCAGGATCTCGGGGACAGATGCAGATTTTCTAACACTGGCCTAGTTAGTCCTCTCTCCATTGTAGCCTTTCTAAAGGAACTTATTCTTTTATTCTTTTATATGAAAGGCGCTTTCACAAGGCAACTTGCTATAGGAGGCAGTTGCTAAGATAGGTGAGGGAAGTTCCAAATTCCACTGAAGATACCCTTCAGAGGTTTTTCTTCCCCACTGATGACCTTTTCATTTGGGAAGAAACTGCTGACTATACTTTTCTGTCATAACCATTGTGAAGCCAGATAGCTCTGGCACGTTTTTTTCCTCATCATCGTTTTTGTGGTTCAAGATTTCAATATGTGAATTAAAAATAAGTAATCCTCAAAAGCACACTGTTCTAAACACTTGTTAGTACACTCAAAAGTAGTGTTGGGGGACTTCCCTGGTGGCACAGTGGTAAGAATCCGCCTGCCAATGCAGGGGACAGGGGTTCGCGCCCTGGTCAGGGAAGATCCCACATGCACGGAGCAACTAAGCCTGTGCGCCACAACTACTGAGCCTGCGCTCTTGAGCCCGCGAGCCACAACTACTGAAGCCCATGAGCCACAACTACTGAAGACTGCACGCCTAGAGCCTGTGCTACGCAACAAGAGAAGCCACTGCAATGAGAAGCCCGCACACTGCAACGAGAAGTAGCCCCCACTTGCTGTAATTAGAGAAAGCCCGCACGCAGCAACAAAGACCCAACGCAGCAACGAAGACCCAACGCAGAAAAAAAAAAAAAAAAAGTAGTGTCGGGCTTCCCTGGTGGTGCAGTGGTTGGGAGTCCACCTGCTAATGCAGGGGACGCAGGTTCGAGTCCTGGTCTGGGAGGATCCCACATGCCACAGAGCACTGGGCACGTGCACCACGGCTGCCGAGCCTGTGTGCCACAACTACTGAAGCCCGCACACCCGGAGCCCGTGCTCTGCAACAAGAGAAGCCCGCACGCAGCAGCGAAGACCCAACGCAGCCAAAAATAAATAAATTTATTTTAAAAAAGAGGTGCTCAATAAATATTTTTTTAAAAAGTAGTGTCATTCATAAAATTCAGCTGGTTGTATTTGAACCCCAATACCATTCTAATTAGGATGTAGTTTTACAGAATAATCTTCAGAAGGAATAGTCCTCACAAGCAGTTGATCAACGATAACTTTAACTATCAAAGTGTTTCTGTTTAATGGTGAAAGGTAGAATTAGTAAACTGCTGAAGAATTAAGCCAATCTGGTTTTGTACTTTGTTCTTTTAGAAATGTATATAAACTTAAAGCCATTGACTTAAATGTTAACAATGACTTAGGTTCTAACTTTAAAAACTGTATTTCCCCTTGCCCCAAATACTATATTCTAAAGATATGGCAAAATTTCAGTATACAATTATGTACTTTGTGAAGGTTGTAAATATCTAAAACAATAAGAGTTCTAAACTGAAAGTGTATCGCTGTGACAAATCTTGAACTGAGCTTTCTCTTTCAGGAGAGACTACAGGAGTTGAGTGTATTGTTTTTATTGGAGATAGTTTTAGACAGTATTAAAGCATCCTTTCAACAGGTTTTAAAAAAAAATGCAACAGTTTCAGCCAAGGAAGTTTTGCGATGAAAACAACACGCTACAACCCTATGACTCAGCGATTCTACTCCTAGGTAGAGTACCCAAAGGGACTGAAAAGAGCTATTCAAAGAAAACCCTGTTCACCGATATTCCTAGCAATACTATTCAAAATAGTGCTATTCGCAATAGCCAAAATGTCCATCAGCAGACGAATGGATAAACAAAAGTGATGTATTCATACAATGGAATATTGTTCAACCATGAAAGGAATGAAGTGCTGATACAGGCTACGGCATGGATGAACTTTGAAAACGTTATGCTGAATGAAAGAAGCCAGGCACCATACATATTGTATGGTTCCATTTTAGAGACAGAAAGCCGTTTAGTGATCGGGAGGAAATAGGGATATAGGGGAAGGGAGAGTCACTCAGTGGGTATGGGGTTTCTGTTTGGGGTGATGAAATGTTTTGTAAGCAGATAGAGGTAATGGTTGTACAACATTGTGAATGTACTAAATGCCATTAGATTGTTCATTTTTAAAAAGTTTAAAATATGAGTTTTATGCTATGTGAGTTTTACCTCAATAAAAAATACACATTAAAAAATAAATTGTACCAGTACTTGAAGACTGTAAAATATTCCAGTGAATATTTTGGCGAACCCTACCAAGACGTCTACATTCTTTTGGTTAAAATATAACCTAGCATCAAAACACTATCATTTGTTTCAACTGCTCTTTGTATTTACTAAAAAGACAGCAAAGATTTAAAAAAAACTCCCAGAGGGATATAAATACTCAGATACTGATAAGATTTCTTTGAACACTGTAATAATCTAGTGTGATGAACTGTGCCCCAGTGGTCTATGGAATAATGAATGCAAAAGATATCTCGGGTGAAAAGAGAGTCTGAATTATGCAACATACATTTAAAAAGCATTCTTTTTATTTGCCTGAGTCTTGAAATTGCTTAGTCATTTAGGAATAACGATGGGTGCCTCATACTGTGGATTGCTTTTCTCAACATCCATGTCAGTCCTCTGTTATCTTACAAAGCCTGGGAAGCTTTGAAACAACTACATTTCCCAGACTTCCTTGCAGCTAGGATTCTCTTCACCTAGTATAGGTGCTTTGGGTTCCACCAATCAGATGCATTTTCAAGAATTTTTATTGGCAGAGAGGCAGAATGCATGCATCCATTTTGTAAGTGTGGTTCATGGAAGAGATGGTCTGAAGTTGAAGTCTAGAAGTTGTCCTGGCAGCTTCCTAATTTAGCAGGTGTTTTCCCAGTTCAGTAGTTTCAGCAACAGTGATAACATATTCAGAGTCAGGATTGTTCTGGTTATCTACTGCTGTGTAATGAACCACCCCCAAAGTTAGTGAATTAAAACAACTACTTAATGTTATTACTCATGCATTTACTGGGCTCAGGTAAGCAATTCTCCATTGGGGTCTCTCGTGAAATTACATTTAGATGTTGGCTGGGCTGCAGTTATCTGAAGGCTCGACTCGGCTGGATGTCCAGGGGGCTCACTCACATGGCCGGCAGTTGATACTGGCTATTGGCTGGGAGTTCACCTGGCAATGTTGACTGAAGCACCTACATGAAGCTTATGCAGCTTCTCCATGTTGCTCGGGATGCTCACAGCATGGTCTTTGGGCTTAAAGAAGGAGCACCCAAGGGCAAGCATTCCAAAAAGCAGGAAGCCAAAGTCACCAGAAGCTACAGGTTATGACAAGAACAGGCATAGCATCACTTCTACCACGCTCTGTTGGTCAAATGATGTCACACAACCAATCCAGGTTCATGAGGGTGAAGATACAGACTCCATCTCTTGATGAGGGAGTGGCAAACTCATTGCAAAAGAGCATGTAGGATGGAAGATATTGTTTATGCCGTCCTTGGAAAACATAATTTGTTACAAGGGTAGAGTGGCTTGGAGGGCTAAAATTACTCTTTCTGCTTTTCTAGCCATTTTATAAGCACCCAATTCCTCATGTGAAATCTCCTTCTGCTTGACTTAGCCAGAGTGGGATCCGTTGTCTACAACTGGATCCTGACAATACTGGAGGGCAGGACTTCACTGTTCCCAGGCAAATGACATTCCAATATATTACTCTGTATACAACTGAAATACAGCAATGATGCTCTGAGGTTTGAGTATCTGGAATTGGAAAGTCTTGATCTTGCCTAAGCCACTTACCAGTAAGTCATCTACCCTCACCAAGCCTCAAGTTCCCCATGTGGAAAATGGAAATGATGATGGTAATAACATGGTATCTAACCACATATAATTACTGTGCAGATTAAATGAATCCAGGTGCAATACTGCCACAAAGCCTAGTCTGTGGAGATGATGCTAGGCGAAGCTTGTTTTGGTTGTTTACTCAGCTCATACTGCCTCCCTGTCTTTGGGAATTGGTTTACCTGCAAACACGGTGAAGTTAAGTAGCTGGCCCAAAGGCACACTGCCAAGAGTAGGGAAGATAGGTTACGAACCCACATAGTCTGGCTCCATGGTCTATGCTCCTAACTCTTAAGCCTTCTCTTAAACTGAAAATTGAAGTTGATTGCAAGTTATCTAGGTGAGAAGCAGGTGCTGCAAATGGTGATCATGCCATGAAAATGGGGACGGAGATGAGGGTAAGCAAAGGAGTATTTTAGAAGACGGAGAGAACAGCACACAGCAAAGCTCCAAGGAGGAACAGATGTGGGGGGCATTCAAGAAAATGAGAGAAGGCTAACGTGGCGAGAGAACTTTCTCCCCTTGTTCACACTGTGGCCCACCTAGAAGATGATACTCTTTGTATGGGCCATTGGAGTAAGTGGATGAGCTCTTTGTGGTTGGAGGCAACTACCCTGGGGTCTGTGGGGCTCAATCTTGGGCACACCTGTAACGTATTTGTAGGAAATCTGGTCTAGAATGTAGGGAGCAAGAGGAAAGTCAACCAGGAGACTGGTGTGGTGAGACAGACCCAGGACATGCACAACCTCATAGGCCATGAGAAAGACTTGAATGTTAGTTCGAGGGCGTTGGGAAGCCACTGAAGGATTTTAACTAGGGGGGAAGGCGTAAGTCAATTTGCTTTGGGCCTTCAGGAGAACACCGATCACTGAGAAGAGAATAGATGGGAGAGCACGGTATAGAAGCACAGAGCCAGTTAGGAGGCTGTTGCAGGGGTCTTGGCGAAAGAAACGAGGACAACTGAGACTAAGATGGTGCCGGGGGAGGTGCAGACAAGAGTACGGGTTTGGGATATATTTCAGAGTTGGAACTACCTGGGCTAGAGATGAATTCAATATAAAAGGTGAAGGAGAAAGGATAATAATGTTGCCTCTCTCACGTTGTTCTCAAGGGGGATTAAATTTGATTACATACAAGTTCTTCAAAAAGTTAAACATAGATTTACCATATGACCTAGCAATTCCTCTCCTAGATATATATCCAAAAGAACTGAAAGCAAGGATTCACACACATACTTGTGTACCCATTTTCATAGCAGTATTATTCACAATAGCCAAATATGGAAACAAGCCAAATGTCTATCCATGGACAAATGGATAAACAAAATGTGTTATATTCATACCATAGAATATTATTCATCCATAAAAAGGAATGACGTACTGATACATGCTCCAACATGGATGAACCTTGAAAACATCATGCTAAGAGAAATAATCCAGACACAAAGGGAAAAATATTGTATGATTCCACTTACATGAAGTACCCAAAGTAGGCAAATCCGTAGAGACAAAGTAGAATAGAGGTTACCAGGAACTGGGGGTTGGGGGGGTGAAAAGGAATGAAGGGTTGTGACTGTTTAACGGGTGCGGAGTTTCTGTTTGGGACAATGAAGGGTTCTGAAAATACAGAGCAGTGATGGTTGTACAACACTGTGACTCTCCTCAATGCCACTGAATTGTACTCTTAAAATGGTTCAAATGGTAAATTTCATGTTATGTACACTTTACCCCACAAAAAAATTGATTATGTACATGGAGTGATTAGCACATACATGGCCCACAGTTGTCTGGGCTCAGTGAATGAAACTATTGTTTTCACAGGTCTGGCACACACTTGCCTTTTTCAGAGAGGAATCTCTCTCATTCCATAAGGCCGAGAACCTTGAACTTAGGAGTCTGTCTGCCCTGCAGCACTCTTCGACATCCTGAGTCCTTTCCCATCACACCTGGGTCTCCTGTGGACACTGTCCACGTGGAACCCCAATTCACAGTCTACTTAACAGGATGAGGCCCCTCCTCACTGGAACCAGCAAGAAGACATCCCAGGAAGGCCTCCCATCCCTCACCATCTTGCCCTTTTGGTCTTTCGAAGGCTACATCGCTAAGCGGTAGAGGTGGGATAATTTCAGAGTGAAATCATTATAGAGAAGAGGAAAAGGTAAAGATCAGTGTATCTTAAGCCTTCCCTGGAGTCTCCAGTGGAAAGAACTCAAAACTTAAGTCCTTCATCAGGACAGGATCCACTCCTGTTGCTCACACACCCCCACATATACCTGGCTCTCCTGGCCTTTGGCTCGCCAACCATCTCCCGTATGGGCTTCTTCAAGTGTCTGAATCTCCGCCCACCAATGATTGGCCTTTATAGTGCTTCCGGTCTGAGTGATTCTCTCTGGAATAGTGCCCTAGTGATTAAGTGACACCTTTGTCACCCAAGTCTTATAGAAGAGCTGGGTCCCTTGAACAGGAGTGGACTTGGATCCTCTAGGTCTAATTTCCTTTACTATAAGCTCCCATGAGAGCTGCAGGGAAAGTGGTTCCTTTCTTTACTGACCCTGTTAGATTAAACACATGCTTACCTCTCAACACAGACTTTCATTTTCAGGTTCAGTACAGTTTAAACCATACGGAAAAAAGAAAATATTTCTTCAAATAACAGGGCATCTCATCCCTTTCTGGTGTCTGGAACCCTGAGCAAACTTATTCCTTGCTCCCCTGGTGAGTCCTCCCGAATAATAAAGCATGTCCTTTCAGTGGTAGCCGTCATCATTTTTCAGGAAGGGCTCCAGCTCAATAACATTTTTCATTTATTTCAGAAGACTCTCTGGAATGGGATACCATTGCCAATGTTTTCTTACACTATTATTACTGTAATTGCAACATAAGGGAAGTTTATTCAATAAGTGCTACTGTGCAACTGGACAATTATTTGGAGGAAAAATAGCTAGATTCATGCTTTATCTGAAACTCTCACACTAAAATCAATTCCAAATAGATTAAAGATGTGGGTATTAAAAGAGAGAGAGGAACCATATGAATTAAAGAAGGAATTTAAGCTTCCAAAAGTCAGGCAACCAGCAGTTGGTAGCCTCTCCTGATTCTCATCAGAATACCTACAAAGATACAACCATAGAGCGGGATAACTATCAATATTAAAAGATGAAGACTGATAAAGAAATGCCAAATATAGTAGAAATTGAGTCCAATTTGATGGCAGATGCAACTGGACTAGAATGGAGGGGTCCCTATTGTCTTCAGCTCATGCTAGAGAGGCTCCCTGATAAAAAAAAAAAAAAGGATGAAGAAGCTCGGGCTATTTCCCACCATTTATCTCTCAACCAGAGACCCAGGGTCTCAGAAATCTGGGCAGCTGGCTCTCTAGAGCAGTGGAGAACGTTAGACACATACCAATCTCCAGATACCACCCCAGACTACGTGACTCAGAATATTTAGGGGAGGTACTCAAGCATGGGTGTTTCTTTTAAAACTCCCAAGGTGGGACTTCCCTGGTGGTGCAGTGGTTAAGAATCCACGTGCCAATGCAGGGGACACGGGTTCGAGCTCTGGTCCGGGAAGATCCCACAGGTCACAGAGCAACTAAGCCCGTGCACCACAACTACTGAGCCTGTGCTCTTGAGCCCGCGAGCCACAACTACTGAGCCTGCATGCCACAACTACTGAAGCCTACGCGCCTAGAGCCTATGTGCTACAACAAGAGAAGCCACTGCAATGAGAAGCCCACGCACTGCAACGAAGAGTAGCCCCCACTTGCCGCAAGTAGAGAAAGCCCACATCGAGCAACGAAAACCCAACACAGCCCAAAAATTAATTAATTAATTAATTAAAAAATAATAAATAAAACTCCCAAGGTGGTCTGAATGTGTGGCCAGATTGAGAACCAGTCTTTTGTGTATATTTCTCAGATACCATTCTATAGGGCGGGAAGGTAATCAAGAGATTCTGTCTCCCCCTTTTGGCCAGTCTGGCTCTTTTGCGACATTTCTTTCCTTCCTTACAGTCTGGGATGTCGCTCTTCACTGTTTCTCCTCCTATCATTTTGATTTCACTTCTTCTGTTTTCAACATTACCTTCTTACTTCTGCCTGCCCCTTAAATATTGGTCTTCCTAGAGCTTGGTATCTTGAAATATCCTCCTAAATTGGAAATTTCATTCAATTCTAAGACTTCAGCTGACACATATGGACTGAAGACTTCAATTCTTATACAGTAGGGTGAACATTTTCACCTTCATAACCCTCTTCCTGGAGTATATACCCTCCCACTGATGGAGCCCTACCCAACCCAAGCCAGGATAACTGCAGAGGTCTTGAGGAGGTGGGGGAAAGAGAGTCTTTTTTTTTTAAATAGTGGCACAGAAGTTATGTTAAAAAGTAGTCTTGTAGAATCCCCACTAGTCTAGACCATTCATCCCCTCTCTCAGTAGTTAGAACATAATGATGGACCAGATGCCAAGAGGAAGAAGTTAGATGCTGGGACAAGAAAGGAGAAAGAAGAAAGTAGAAGTGCATGGAGGAGACCACTCTTCTGCCCATTAAACATGAACTTGAACAAGCTAGTGGGGACTGAAAAGGGAAAAGAAAGCAACTTTGGACCATCTCTCAATTCTCTATATGCGTGACTATCTAATGATAAAACTTTTCCAATAATGAACTGTATCATTTTCACAAACAATGACATCTGCCTCTCTCTACCAAGCTTCTAACTCCCTCCTGATGACCCAACAATCATAGGTACCTCAAACATAACATCTAAAATAAATCCCTCCTACTCTCCCTTGCCCCAATCTTCTCCTCTCCTGTGCCATCTCTGTGACTGGAACTACCATTTCTCTACCTGATATGGGTTAAATTGTGTCCCCCCCCCCCAAATCCATATGTTGAAGTCCTAACCCTAGTACCTCATATGTGACCTTGTTTGGAAATAGGATCATTGCAGATATAAATAGTTGACTTAAGATGAGGTCATTAGAGTGGATCCTAATCCAATATGACTAGTGTCCTTATAAAAAGGGGAAATTTGGGCACAGAGACATGCACACAGGGGGAACACCATGTGAATATAAAGACAAAGATCAGGTGATGCTTTCACAAACCAGGGAAAGCCAAAGGTTACTAGCAAACCACAAGAAACAAAGTGAGAGGCACGGAACAGATTCCCTCTGCAATGCCCAGAAGGAACCAACCTTGCTGACACCTTGACCTTGGACTTGCAGCCTTCAGAACTCTAAGACAATGAATTTCTGTTGTTTAAGCCAACCAATTTGCAGTACCTTATTACAGCAGTACATACCACCCAACAAAGTATATAGCATATATGTATACGGCGTATAACACCCAACAGACTTTCACCCTCCATCTCTCATCCAATGTCCTATGGCTAAATACCATCCCGTTATTCTCCAAGATGTCTCCTAAATTCAGCTACTGCTGTTTCCACTGCCTCTGTAGATATTTTGGGTAATTATGTTAGGAGAAGGTAGAAAACTTAATCCGCCAAATGGAGCCAGGATAGGCTGAAGCTGGTGTAAGAGAGAGGGTTTAGGATTCAAAGCGGTTATAGACATGGTGGGGCTAGCAAGCAGAGGGGGAGAGCACACGTAGCTGTGGGTAAGATAAACACCAACTTAACTGGTTGGGAAATGCTGAGACCACAGAGCCTACGTCAAATGTCAAAGAGGTGGGGCTGGCTAGAGGCCAGGGCTCCCCTGGCTCTGTCCCCACAGTGACTTTGGGGCTGGGCTTTCTCCTGAGTTGCACACTGGGCGGTGAGTGGAGGTCTCAGGGGTACCTTTGCTACTGGGTCTCCCTCTGCCCGGATGCTGGTGCATATTCCTGAGGCTCCAGCTCCTTTTCCAACTGCCAACCGAACAGGCAGGTTTGCTGACAAACATCCTGTTCCAGTTCCAAGGGGTGTGAACCAAGGCGGGCACTTGGCATCCCCCAGCACTAGCTCCAAGGGGTGTGAACCAAGGCAGGCACTTGGCATCCCCCAGCACTAGCTCCAGCTCTGCCAGGAAACAGGAGGCTTCACTGTAGCTCCTGGAATCGTATTCTACACTTTCGGATCAAGCAGTGAAGAACCTGGAATAGGATACTCCTTGGACCCCAAAAGGCTCCGAGCAGCTCTGCTTGTCCTTCTCTCTGTCCCTGGCTCCTCCCCTCACTCCCTGCCCATCAATTTCTCACTTTCACTCCCTCCCTGCCCCCTCCCTCCTCCTGCTGCCCCCCACCCCGTGCTCACTCTTCTCTCCCCCCATTCATCCCCCGCGGCTATCACCTCCTTCCTCCATTCTTAATCCCCTCTTTGCACCCCTTCCTTCCCTCCTCCCCCTCCCAACTTTTCCTTCTCCTTCCCACCCGCTCCCACCCTTCTCCTTCCCCCAATTTCTCGCTCTCCCTCCCTTGCTCTTCTCCTGATCTTGCCACCTTTCTCCTCACTTCCCTCTCCTGCCTCCTCTCCCTGAGCCCTACCACCTCCCCCGCCAGCCCTGCCCATCAGTGTTTGCTTTGCTCCCGGAACCGGATGAAGGGGTTGCCCTGCCCATGCCCTACCCTGCCCCACTTCTGGCAGCTGGGGTCTCCCTTCATGGCCGACGGCTCTGGGACTCAGGCCCCAGGGAAAGGGCCCCTGCTCAGCATGCAGCTCCTGCGAGCGCAGTATGCAGGCCTGAGACAGCAACAGAAGGCCCAGGCCCATGTGGTGGTGCTCCCGAAAGGTAAGGCTGGGCAGGTGCTGGGGGCAGAAGGGAAGGGCACGAGGGCCTGGCTGTGGGCAGAATGGGTGGCTGAGCCGTGGGCAGCGCAGGGCCAGGGCTCTGCTGGCCTCCTGGTGGGGAAGGGCAGGGAGGTGGGCTGGCCTGTGCAGGGCCGTTCCGCTAGGGCCTCAAGCCAGCAGCCGGCAGGCAGCCCGCTGCTGGGGAGAGAGGACACGTGATGTTCCCAAAAGCTTGAGCGCTGGCCAGAGGAAACGCAGGGCTCAGGGACCCAGGAGGCACCCAGGCTCCCGGAGCGAGCTCTGCACCCCCTCAAACAGCATCTGGGGAGGGGGCTTAAGACACAGAAGCCCCGCCTCCAGGGGAGCAGCCTCCTCCCTCTGGGAACTCAGACTTATTCCAAGAGGAAGTTAGGAGCACAGGGCTCAGAAAGCAAGCGATGGTCAAGTCCCAGCCCTTCATCCTCTAACCGCGAGGGCAAGTC
Source organism: Aethalodelphis obliquidens (assembly GCF_003676395.1). Taxonomy (NCBI): domain Eukaryota; kingdom Metazoa; phylum Chordata; class Mammalia; order Artiodactyla; family Delphinidae; genus Aethalodelphis; species Aethalodelphis obliquidens. The sequence continues at coordinate 22,943,339 of NW_020837951.1, forward strand.
AAGAGAGGTAGGAAGACCCCCTGAAAGGTCAGGGCTGTGCTCTGGGAACTTCTGTGGCTGTTTATACAGTTCAGGACTCACTGAGCAGCCCACCCCACTCTCAGCAAGTCTGGGAAGGAACCAGGGGCCAGAGGGTCCTCACTGTCTGGGACAGGAAGGGCACTGCCTTGGGGTAAAGGCACCCACCTCTCACAACTTGGGCTGTTGCCAGTGAGTGGGGTCCATTTGAACTGAACTGGTTCAGCTGAATAGCCCCTCTCTCTGCAGGGCAGAAGCTGGGAGTTTCCTAAAGCCCTATTCCATCCTCAAGGGTATTCACTCATTCAGTTACTCAGCCAGCATTAATTAAACCTGTATCGAATGAACACAGATTTAACACACCTGTGGTTCAGACTCACCCATACACGTGATGGGTATGTCCCCAAAGACACCTCAAACTCAGCACGCCCCGTAGAATTGACCACCCCTGCCCCACCCCTCCCCGCTGCCCCTTTCTCCTGCCTCCTAGAACTCAAACCTCCCTCCTCCGTGGTCACCACTTGATGAGTTGCGTCATGGACATGAGTTACATCATGAGTTACAACAGGGTAATGCGAGGGGGAGTGCTCAGGCTCTGCTTCCCCGGGGAAGACTGCTCACCCGCAGGCTCAGTCAGAGTCTTTCAGGGCATTTCTAGCAGTTTGCAAGCCCACATTGTTGCTGTAACTGTGAGAAGTAGTGTGCTGTCTGATGGAGTGTTCCTGTACTTGGTCTCTGGAGAAGGGCCTGAACCTGAGTCCCAGCTCTGCTGCTGAGTTGCTCTGTGCAGATTTGAACGAGTCATGTACGTTACTCTGTCACTCAGCTTCCTCGCCTTTCAGCTGGGAATGGGAACTAAATAAATTCATACATATAAAGCTCCTTAGGGCTTTCTGTGCTAATTGGCTGAGGACCAGATCGTTACGTCACACAAGTCTGAGTTAGAAGGACATTTGAAGCACTTGGACTGGGCGTGAGGAATAAGGTGGTTCTCCAGGGAGAAATCAGAGTAAGATTACAAAATTGAGGTGAAAATGATGCTGGGGGAGGGGGCAAAAAAGCAATTTTGCCTGCACATTAGCAACAGGCTGGATGGTGGTACCATTCACTGAGATAGAGAATATAGGAGAAAAAGATTTCTGATTAGGAAAAGATGAATTTGTTTGTGAATATGCTGCATTTGAGGGAGTTGTCTGTAAAACTTCCAACCAGCCTGGATCTCAGGAGAGAAATGTGGGCTGGAGATATAGATTGGGGGTCATCAACATATTGGTAGTAGTTGAAGCCATGGGCACGGATGAAATTGTGGAGGACCAATGTGTAAATTGATAAGAGGCTGGGATGACAATTAGAGTTCTACAATACTCAAATACTGAAGGGACAAGCAGAGGAAAAGTCAGGGAAGATAGCAGTCAAAATGGTAGCAGACGAATATTAGCCCGAAAAAGGGAATTCACACATGCTGAATCTTGGATGAACCTACATGGACCTTGAGGACATATGCTAAGTGGAATAAGCCAGTTACAAAAAGACAAGTGCTGTAATGATCTCCTCATATGAGGTACCCGGAGTAGTCAGATTCACAGAGACAGAAAGTAGAACGGTGCTTGCCAGGGTGGGGGAGATGAAGAGTTGTTGTTTAACGGGTATAGTGTCAGTTTGAAAAAGATGAAAAAGTTCTGGAGATCGGTTGCACGACAATGTGAATGGACTTAACACTATTGAACTGTACACTTCAAAATGGCTAAGACGGTAAGTTGTATGTTGTGTGTCTTACCACAGTTCATTTTTCTTAAATGATAGGAGAAAACCAGGAGATATTAATGCCATGCAACCAAGCAAGTAGAGGGAGGTTAGGGATCCTCCGTGTCCAGCATAGCAGAGACTCAGGAAGACAGAGTGGCCATTGAGATTGGCTCCCACTAAAACTAGATCTCAGTGTCTTAAGACACTGGGTTGTATCTGGAAGGGCACGTGCTCTGGGAGCTGATTAATGGAAGGAAGCCCTCTGGAATTAGCTTTCTTCATCCTTAGTGTCATGGAATGAATTTAGGTTCTAGAGACGCAGTGGCAGGTGTTCTGGATTCCTAGCACTAGAGTTCAAGGGCTTCCTTCTGGCTTTATTCCTGCAACACCATCTCTCCACTCACACCATGTACTCTGTCACCTAGGGGCCTCCAGCAGGGACAAACGTCAGAATGCTCAAGGGAGCTTCACTGCATTTCAGAGGGAATTCCAGGCTGGCCACAGGTCTCCTTTCTATAGGAAAATGCCTTTCAGTCATTTCTCTAACCCTCAATGCCACCAAGAGTTGACAAGAAACTATCATGTTCCACAAGGTGGCAAAAAGATGTCCCTGAGAAGGAAGAAAGACATCGGTCTGCCTTCTCATCCCTGAAGCCAGTTCAGGGAAGCAGTAGGTGCTGCAAACATGTTCCCAGAACAGTGGCTATGGTTCAGAAAGATAAAGACCAGTCCTCCAAAAGGAACTGCCTCAAAACACAGTTCCCCTCTCCTCTGCTTTGGGTGCTAAACCCGTTATCAGAATCCCACAACACAAAACCCTGTAAGTTAAGAATAACCCTTTCCACTGGCCAGTGTTATGTGAATCACACATGTGGGTGAACACATGTTGTACCCTTGGTCCCCGTTATTCTTTTAGTCTGAAATGCGAGTTCCCTAGTTCTTCCTAGGGTTCACTCCCTCACTGCAGTCAAAATCTGAAGTCTCCTATCACACTCGAATGTTTTTTTCCATAGCATTGATTACCACCAGAAACTTTATTATAGTATGTTTATTTGCTTATTCTTTGTCTACTCCACTAGACCACGTCATGAAGAGGTAGATTTTGTCTCAGTGTTCATTACTGTATTCCCAAGACCTAGAATAAATAATGCCTGGCACATTATAAGGGCCTAATAAATATTTGTTGAATAATTGCGCATGAATGTGTGTGTGTGTGTGTGTGTGTTAGAGATAATGCAGTGTGTTGGGTACCTGGCCTCCTGATGTATTTGGCATGTCCTTCCTTCAGTTTGAAAGCTCTGAGACCCCCAAAATGAGAGCCACCCATGTACTTTGCAGTGGTGACCCTGCTGGTGCCTTGCTTTCTCAGGAGGGAACATGCCTGCTCCTGCTGAGGCCATGGTCAGTGCTGTTTGGATTAACAAGGAGAGAAGGCATTCACTGTCCCTAGAAGAGGCGGATCCTGAGGCAGAGGAGATGCTGGAGGAGGCTGACAGAGGCTGTTTCCAGGCCCCCGGGTCCCCATGGCACACGCACCTAGAGATGCACCGCTCGGTCCAAACCTTCCACCAGGAAACCAGTCATCAAGTAAAGCACAAGGACAAGTTCATGGGGGCTGAGCAAAGGCTCCCAGGCTTGTTTGAAGACACTCAGATGACTCAGCAAGGAAGCACGATCCCAGAGGCAGCCCCGCATGAGTGTCAGGTGGGCGATACCCAAACAAAGGCAGTGGGATCTGGCTTAAACATTGGCGCTCAGGGCCCTCCTCCCATAAAGAAGCCACACAGGTCTGGAAGACCAGCTCACTATCCATTTCCCCAGAGGAAAACTCCCAGGATCTCCCAGGCGGCCCGGAACCTGGGCTTATATGGCCCAGCCTGAAGGTTTCCACCCAAAGGTCTCAACCTTGAGGCCACCTATGGCCTCACCTAAGAACTTAGGAGGCAGAGGCACAGCTAGGGCCTCTAGCTGGGAGCAGAACTGGACTACATCCATCGTCGGGATGGTGGGACATGAACTTTGCAGTGGGCACGTAGACTTGTCCTTCAAAAAAAAAAAAAAGAGAGGTTGCCCAGACCAGACTGCTCACAGCTCAGGATGAAAGAGTGCTGTCTGATCAGTGCAGCCCCATTCTGCTTATATAAGAAGACATTGCTATGGACATCGACTCAGTCCTTAGAACTAGAGAATTTTAAAACGTAAGACAGAGACCCTAGCCAGGGGATGCCTTTGCAGTGCCCTAGAGTCGACAGGCGTGGGCCATCTTGTTTTCAGTAACTTCTGAGGATTTCTCACATGTTCTGGAGAAGAGAGGGGCTCTGAGAATTTCCTTTTTCTGGTCGCTATGCCTGGAGACCAGCTCACAAGTCTCTACATTCACTGGTAGTGACCACACCATTTTACCTTGAGCCTCCCAAAGTATGGTCACCCTGGGTAAAAAGGGTCAAAACAAGAACACCTACTGTTCTGTGTGTTTAAGTGTCTTTAGGAAGGGTTGGTCATCTCTCCCCTCTCATTGAGACTGCACATTCCGGTCTCATTATAGATTTATTTCCTTTCATCCTTCTCTCTCCGTCCTTTCCGTCCTTCCTTCCTTCCTCCCTCCCTCCCTTTTCTCCTATTTGCTCTCTTCTTCCCTTCCTCAATCTCTCTCTCTCTCTCTCCAAATTAAACACTGCCCATCATTGAAGATATATAGTAATAGAAGCCTGAAAGAAGAAGATAAAGAAATGTTCCTGCTTGGAAAGTATGTGTTCCTCAAAAGTTGCTCCCTTTTCAGCCAAATTTGAATCATTCAGATCCTTCCTGGTATATTTTAAACCAATGACAAAGTGAAGCAGGTATTACTTGGGTGGTGGGGAAGAAATTATCTTACCTGGTTAATGTTTAACTTTAATAAACACACCTAAAGTGACTTTTCCTCATGCCAGATTCTCTCTCTCTAAAGTTTTACCCACATCGTCCTTTTGTTCCCATGGTGATCCAGTCTTGCCCACCCACATCGAGAGATGTTACCTAGGAGTATCATTTCCTGTCAAAATATGAATGTGCCTTCTCCTTGGGCCATCCCCGAAATTCCCTCCAATTTGGGGATTGTGATTCCTTTTGTGAATAATTAATAAGAGCCAGTTGTTAATTTTTTTTAATAGTCTAATGAAAAACAAGGAAATTTTCTGGAAAAACTTTTCCTTTGTTTTTGTTTTAAAGAGGCTTCTCAGAAGTAACTCCTCTTTCTACAGTGTATCAATCAGGATAGGCTATGTTTTGCTGAGTAACAAACAACTCCCAAACCTCACACAGCAGCTTTTTTTTTCCCCACTCATGAAAATTCCACTGTGGATTTGGGCAAACTTCCAGGGCAGCTCTCCTACATTGTTGCTACCAATTCAAGCTGCTTCAATCTTGTGGCACCACCATATCAATACTGGTTTCCCTAATCACTGTAGCAGAAGAAAGTGCATTAAAAGTCACATACTGGCTCTCAAATCACTTTGCTTATGTTTCATTGTCCAAAGCAAGTAACACGGGCATATCTCCACTTCAAGGGTATGAGGAAGTGCATTCATTTCATGTGCCCACAAGGAGAGAAGGAATGGAAATATGGATGAGCAGAACTAATGGCTAACACAGGTAGAGAGGGGCCAGGTCATAGTACAATATTAGATTTTATTTTGAATACAGTAAGTAGCCATTAAGGGATTTACATATGAGACCAAAATGATTGGATTTGCAGTTCAACCAGATGACTCTGGTCGTTCTATGGAGAATGAGTGGATGGTCATGTTAAGAGGCAATGTCAGGGGAAATTACAGCCAGGGGAAGTTCAGTGGGAAAGATGTTGTTAGCTCAAGCAAGAGTGGGAGCAGAACGGTGCTTTGTGACCACCTAGAGGGGTGGGATAGGGAGGGTGGGAGGGAGACGCAAGAGGGAAGAGATATGGGGATAGATGTATATGTATAGCTGATTCACTTTGTTATACAGCAGAAACTAACACACCATTGTAAAGCAATTAGACTCCAATAAAGATGTTTAAAAAAAAAAGAGTGGGAACAGAAGAAGGGGAAAAAGTAGATACATTTGATATACATACACTTTGGAGATAGAAACAATAGGATTTACTGAAGGAAAATTACAAGTTCAGTTTGAAGGATACTGAGTTTGAGGTGCTCAGAGACACACCAATAAAGATATCAAATAGGCAAGTGGATAAATGAGACTAGAGTTCTGGGCTAGACATAAGAATTGAAGTGTCATGAGTATGCAGAGGTACTTAGAATGAGAAAGGATGGATTCACCTATGCAGAGAATAGAGAGAAGACCGGGTCCAGAATGAGTCCTGAAAACTCCCAATTTACATAGTTGAAAAATCTCTAAGGATTCTTCCAATTCTTACTGAGATGACGTGGGGTCAGGGAGGAGGAGACAGTGAGGGACACTGAAGAGGAGTGACCAGGAGAGAAGGGGAGCCTGGGATGTGGGGTCTCAGACCTCAGAGGCAAGAGACAGTGCAAGACTTTGCCCAGGTCACTCCCCTAACTGCAAACCTTCTACAAATCCCCATTTTCTAGAGTCCACATTCTTCTGTCTGGAGTTGCTTTTCCTGAAGCACCGGTTCAAGAGGCCAGAGTCCAAGAGGCAATGCCGGATATGGGAAAACTTTTCAGCCAAGGGCAGGCCCGTTCAAGTCAGAGCCAGCTGACAGCTACCGAGGCTGAGGGTGTGTTTGCCCCAGAGACATGGCCTACTCCTGGGATGGGGTCATTCTCGTGCCTGGGGTGGAGCTGAGGATTAAGTGTTCCCTGTGGTAGAGCTTGAAGGGAGAGGGGCAAGAGGAAGCCTGCTTTTGAATCCTCCCACTCCCTTCCCACAAGGCTGCTTCTGCCAGGAGCATTAGACCAGAGCAATCTCTGTTTCTCAACCACACTCACATGCTTCTCCCAACCCATGGGTGGTCAAACCTGTGGGGCAAAGAGCTCAGATTATGTCTGGGCTGTCACGCCACCCACTCTGATTGTCTCCCTCGACAGGACTGGAGCTAATCTTCTTTTCCCACACTCTCCCCAGGGTTGGCAGAAGGTGGTTTTCCTAAACTAGACAATAACCAGATCACATTGTAAATCCTGCCTGTGGCAGCTTACCTCAGGGTCACCCAGCCTTCCAGCCCACAGTGAGGACCTGCCCACAGGGCTGCCGTCTTGCTGGGCTTGGAAATAGGTGCACCTGGGCTCCAATCTCAGCACTGCCATTGGTAAACCTGACCTGAGCTGAGTCACTTAACTCTCAGAGCCACAGATTCCCCAGCTGTAAAATGAGGCGATAATAGCCCCTCGGGTGTGGGGCTAAGGAAGGGAGGATCCTTCTCATTATTTGTCCTTTTTTTTTTTTTCTTTTTGTGTTACCCGGGCCTCTCACTGCCGTGGCCTCTCCCGTTGCGGACGCGCAGGCTCAGCAGTCACGGCTCACGGGCCCAGCCACTCCGCGGCATGTGGGATCTTCCCGGACCGGGGCACGAACCCGTGTCCCCTGCATCGGCAGGTGGACTCTCAACCACTGCGCCACCAGGGAAGCCCGGCAAATGCTATTTTGACGGAATGGGCATGACCCTTTTTCTTTAGGGATATGAGGCTGGCAGGAGGCTGCCCTTGGGACTGATATTCTCTCCTTGACCAAACTCTAGCTAGGCGCCTCTGAGTCCTTTCTCTCTGACTAGCCCTCAACCTAGAAGACTAGAGCCAACATGAACATGGTTTCTAATAGGTCAAGGCAGCACCTCCAGGATGACCCAAGCCCCCCCTTAAAGAAATCACAACAATGCCAGAAGAATTTGCCGTTTTGTTCCAGCCAGCACCTGAAGGAAGATAGGCTCCCTGTCTCCTAGTCTCTGTGGGAGGGTAGGAACCTAATTTTGATAGGTACCAGTTAGCAAACCGGGATGGGTTTCACATGGACCAATCCCACCTTTCCTAGTTTCTGTAATTTTCATCTCCCTGACTTCTGAGTTCCTACTTGCCTCCCTCCCTACTCCCCCATTCTCCCTTTAAAACACACAGCCACCTCTGTACCAATGGAAGTTTTCAGCTCCCTGTTGCAGTAGTATGCTAGTGATGAAAATCTGTGCTTACCACTTTAAGTAGTGTCCCGCTTTGTTGACCTTTGACAGGACATTCAATATTTGTATAGAGGCCATTCCCTCTTCCCCTATCCACGGAGTGAACACAAGAAGGAGAGGCAGGAAGGTCAAAGAGGTTTTTTTTTTTAAAGTTGGTAGTATTTGCAAGAAAGGGGACGGGGCAACACATTATCCCCCAAGTTGGATGACTGTTTGGCAAGTAGGCTTGCCCCAAGAGATGAAGAGAGACCTCAGTGGGAAAATGTCAGTATAGAACCATCAGGAAGATAAGGTGTTAAGGGTAATCACGGCACATAGGTGCAGAAAATACCCCCGTCCCTGTCCACAGGCCTAAGTTGGGCCAGCAGAGGGCAGATAAGACGGTGGCCACAGACGAAGAGAGATGGACCTCTATAGCAGAGTTTCTCGTCTGCAGGAGCCCGTGGGGGGGGGTGCCACCTGTCCACACCGAGCCTGCAGACCCTCAGCGAGGTCGGTGTACACGGTCAAGGCCAAAGAGACCAAAACTACGCCACAGCCAGTCCACACAAGCTGTGTCCTTCTAGCCTAAAGCCAAAAAGGTGTGGCGCACAGAAGGGGGAGGGTTGTGTGAGCGAGAAGACCACGCCCCTCCCTCTAATCTTAAAGGTATAAATCAAGGCTGTGCTTGGGGGTGGGGAGGTTGGTGGGATCTGACTTGAATATGCGTGACACTTTTAAATTCGAGTCGTTTCAAGTCTTAAGAACTGGGATGAAAGAGCTTTAATGATGGGGAGTACCTGATAAGTTAGGGAATCAGGCTGAGCTGGCATGAGGGGAGCCTGCCCCCTAGCGGGGATGGATTAGAATTGACAGCCAGGGACTTCCCTGGTGGTCCAATGGTTAAGACCCCTCGCTCCCAACGCAGGAGGCCCCGGTTCCAAACGTGGTCAGGGAACTAAATTCACATGATGCAGCTAAGAGCCCCCATGCGCAATTAAAGGGCCCGCGTGCCACAGCTAAGACCCGGTGCAGCCAAATAAATAAATATTAAAAAAAGGATCCCACGTGCCGCGGAGCGGCTGGGCCCGTGAGCCATGGCCGCTGAGCCTGCGCGTCCGGAGCCTGTGCTCCGCAATGGGAGAGGCCACAGCAGTGGGAGGCCCGCGTGCCGCAAAAAAAAAAAAAAAAAAAAAACAGCATTTGTCTCGCAGCCATCTCCAGCTTCTCAAATGTGGGTGGACATCAGAATCACCTGGAGGGCTTGTTAAACCACTGATGGCTGATCCCCATCCCCTCAGCTTCCCACTCAGCAGCTGTGAAGGGGCGGGGCAAGAATTTGCATTTCTAACAGGGTCCTGGGTGATGCCGATGCTGCTGGTCTGGGGAACACACTTTGAGAACCACTGCTCTTGGGACTATGGCTGACCTACAGACCTGGCAGTTCTTAAAATGTGGGGTTCTTTGTGCCTTTGGTTTTCAGCTGTGGATTACTGATTACCATTTGGGGGAAAAGAAGGATTCCATGGGCACCACGCCTCTCCTATTGTAGTAGCTATTCAATAATCTACACCCCCCGTCCCTACCTCACCTCCAGGCTAGACTGAGGGGGGCTGTAGGCAGAGACAGTAGACTATCACCATCCTCACTGTGTCTCAGCTAAGTGAGAGGACTCTGCTTCTGCTTTTCAGTAGGAAATTAATCTTACAGTAGACCCGCAGTGGGAAGAGAGAATTCCCCTCCAGAAGCTGAGCTGTTGATTGGGTGCAAATACCAAAATCCCCGGCCACTTTTTAATCCAGAACTTCCCAACATCTGGATTCCAGACAAACGCAGGAAATGCGGCATCCTGCCCGAGGGTCCCTCCGGCCCCCTCCGTAAGCATTCAGGCTGCTCCGAAGGCGCCTCCAACACGCCTGCTGCACCAGCTGACCCCAATTTAAGCCACTGGCTAGGAAGAGGGCTTCTTCCATGCTCCCTTGCTCTCCAATAAATTAGGGCTTTTTTAGCACCTCTGTGTGGTATATGGAGAGGGGCTCCGCCACCGTGGCCGATGGAGGAGGTTGGTGGAGGGAAGGGCGCTAAGAGTCTAGTTCCTCCCCTCCTTGGGGAGCTAGCGTCAAGTTCTGCCTCTGAATATCACACCGATCCACCGTGTGAGAAACAGTGCCTCACAGGGGCATTGCCATGACCACTACCTAAGATGTCTGGTCTCTTTTTTGACCTTATATATTATTTTGAAAAAAAAAATTTTTTTAACTGGGTTTTCTTGGGTTTTGAGAGAGGCGTCGGGAAATTCTTTCAGCTTCTGGACAAATTTGAAATATTTTCTGGTGGTACCTCTAGGATTAGGTCCTTCCTGAGGGGATCCTTCTTCTTTGGGGTGACTGTCCTATTTAAGAACTCTGCATCTCAACTTGTGGGTGGGATACCCCCAGATTGTGGGTGGGGTACCCCAGATTGAAGGCCAATAGTTCTAACACGGTTATATAACTTGCTCAAGGTGACACAGCTAGCAAATTGCAAAAGGAGAAGCAAACTCAGGCAGCCACACTCCAGAGCCGCACTCCAAACTCTGAACTCCTATTCAATTAAACAGGGAAGCCGTTAGTCGGAGCTGGCTCTAATGCCTGGTTGGCCTGCGGTAGCAAACCAAAATCTATGCCCATCAATGCCTCAAGGCTACAGAATGAAAGCTAAGGGCAACCAATCACAAGCAGCCGACTAGGCTTTAAGCTACAGCCAATTTCCTTGCTTTGCTTTGGAGTCTTCGCTATAAAAGTCTCCCCCCAGCTCCTGTGGATGGAGTGTTCCTAACCATTTCCGGTTTTGTGCGGCTTGATTGGAATCGATTTTTGCTCAAATAAACGAAGGCACATTTTATCTTTTAACACTACTATGTTAAACCACCTCCTTCTGACTCCTTCCCCTTCACTTATTTCTGTAAGCATCATAGCTGGGAAATCCCCTTCCAGCGCTGATGGTGAAACTGGTGCTTCCATCTGGAGGCCAGAGAGAACTGTTTGACTTTTTCTAAATACTCTTCCTAAAACTAACCTTTCCCCAGGCATTGGTTATCCCTACTCTGCAAAAACAGCCCTTTAGGTCACTTCCTTATTGTCGAGAAAGACCCAGTTCACCACCTTCAATTTTTTCCGTCTGCATATAAATTCCTAAAGTCTTTCACCGGCTGCAATTGTGTTTCTCCCACAGCTAATGAATAATACGCTTCCTAGAAACAGTGTTCAAGGGACTGAACTTTTAATATTATGTCTTGGCCTTGGATTTGCGGCAATTACATTGTTTTCCCCTCAACTTCCATCCAGAAAGATGATGCACCCACTATGTCTTAGTAATCCTTTTGTCTCTCCTTTGTCTGTTCACCGATGAATCCGCCCCCTGAATTCCCGAGTCCAGGACGATAATCAAGACTTGACAGCATGTCAACCCCTTTGTCCTGGCCGAGAAATATTGGGTTGGCCAAAAAGATTCGTTTGGGTTTTTCTATAAGATGTTACAGAAAACCCAAACTTTTTTTGGCCAACCCAATAGATGCAGGAAAAAGCTGGTGGTGGCAAAACTGCATCTTCTGCCAACCCAAACTCCAAGTGTTTGTAAGATGAGCCTAAGCCAGCCCTCAAAATCAGTATCAAGTCCAGATCCAGGTTAGCAAATCTCCCAGGGCAGGAGCTGCTCCCCTTCCTAAGAAATGCAGGTACTTTTGTGGTTGGTGGGTACTGAGTGTCAACCAAAAAAAAATTAATAATTATAATAATAATGCAGGAGCCTGCAAATAAGAAAAGGGTTTATATGGGGTCTTAAGAATTGCAGTTTGGGGGCTTCCCTGGTGGCACAGTGGTTGAGAGTCCACCTGCCGATGCAGGGGACACGGGTTCGTGCCCCAGTCTGGGAAGATCCCACATGCCGCGGAGCGGCTGGGCCCGTGAGCCATGGCCGCTGAGCCTGCGCGTCCGGAGCCTGTGCTCCGCAATGGGAGAGGCCACAACAGTGAGAGGCCTGCGTACCACCAAAAAAAAAAAAAAAAAAGCAGTTTGGGAGGCTGATTCGGGTAACCCCGAAAGAGTGTTCCAAGGTAGAGAAAGAGGCAGGGGCTTATAACGACCAAGAGCCACAAGGTTGTTCAAAGTTGCCTGGCAACACATGAAAAGATGCTCAACGTTGCTAATTATTAGAAAAATGCAAATCTAAACTACCATGAGGTACCACCTCACACCATTCAGAATGGCCATCATTTAAAAGTCTACAAATAACAAATGCTGGAGCGGGTGTGGAGAAAACGGAACCCTCCTACACTGTTGGTGGGAGTGTAAATTTGTGCAGCCACTATGGAAAACAGTATGGAAGTTCCTCAGAAAACTAAAAATTGAATTGCCAATATGACCCAGCAATCCCACTCCTGGGCATATATCTGGAGAAAACTATAATTCGAAAAGATACATGCAACCCAATGTTCACAGCAGCAGTATTCACAATAGCCAAGACATGGAAACAACCTAAATGTCCATCGACAGGTGAATGGATAAAGATGTGGTACATATATACAATGGAATACTACTCAGCCATAAAAAAGAATGAAATAATGCCATTTGCAGTAACATGGATGGACTTAGAGATTATCATACCAAGTGAAGTAAGTCAGACAAAGACAAATACCATATGATATCACTTATATGTGGCATCAAAAACATGACACAAATGAACCTATCTATGAAACAGAAACTCACAGATATAGAGAACAGATGTGTGGTTGCTAAGGGGTGTGGGTGTGGGAGGGATAGACCGGGAGTTTGGGATTAGCAGATGCAAACTATTACATATAGAATGGATAAACAACAAGGTCCTACTGTAGCATAGGGAACTATATTCAATATCCTGTGATAAGCCATAATGGAAAAGAATATGAAAACTAATTTATACATATGTATAACAGTCACTTTGCTGTACAGCAGAAACTAACACAACATTGTAAATCAACTATACATCCCCCCCCAAAAAAAAAGTTGCCTGGTGAGAATTGTGATTGACTCTGACACAAGTCAGAAAATATTTGTCCTTAAGGAATCACAAGTTGTTTTAGGGTAGGAGTCCTATAAGTAGATAGACTGCCAGGAGTTATTTTAGGGTAAGGGTCTGATATGTACTCTGAGTTTCTAGCAGGTGTTTTGGATAACTTCATCAGGTCAAAAGGTCAGGTTCCATACAGGCTGAGCCATGCAACAGTCACACACCTTTCATGGCCTCCCAGCTCCATTTTACAGAGCTCTCTTAGCAATACCGACCCCATTTTGATTTTCTTTTTGCATGAGAGAGCCCGACCTCACTCCCTTCCCAGCCACGGGTTCCTGCCTCAGACTCCACCTGCCCGATTCTCCAGAGGCTTGCTCTCCTCTTAAGGGGCTGCCCACAACATGTGTGGCCACACTCACAACCTGAGGTCTGAGGGAGATTGCCCACCAAATCCCAGACTCCTCTCTGCTGACCCCTACCACGGCCTGGCAAGATCCGTGGGAAGACCCCTGACCAGCCACCTGCCAAGGAGGTGCATGCCAAGGGCGTGCCCAGTCCCCAAAGGGTGTGTGTACCATGGAGCCTCAAGGGCCAAACCCCAGTGAGCTGGACCTTCCATGAGCTGCGAGGCCCCTTTGGCCTCTCTAGCCTGAGGCACATGCCAAGGTCGGCCCTGTTCCCCAAGACAGTCTCCTCAACCCTGACTGCACAAGAAAATCATCAGGAACCTTGGAGAACATTCCATTAAATTACAATCTCTGGAGTAGGGCCTGAGCATTGGTATTCTGTATTTTGCTTTTTGATCAAGGCATAAAATATGAAAAGTATGGGAAGTGCACTAATCTTGTATTTATTTTCATGTATATATATGCTTATTTTCACAAATACAGATATACACACACTTATATAATGTAGACCGATATAATTTCCAGCATTCTAGAAAGTTCACTTTAGCCTCTTCCCAGTAATTACAGTTTACTTTTTCTTAGACCTATTTCTTTCCATTTTTTGCCATTATGAATAAAGCTACTCTCATTATTTTTACAGGTCCTTTGGTGGACATTTGTTTTCATTTCTTTGTTCATTTCCTGCCCTCTTCTTTTTACATTTGCCTGTCTAGGTGGGCTTGTCTTGAGGATGACCACGAAAGCTTCCTCTGGGTATGTGAGGTCAGCATTCAGACCCACTGCCGTAGGACCACTCAGACTGCAGATGGGAGGCACTGACTAAGCTGCTCAAGGGGCAGAGTCTCTCGCCGCCGAGCACAAGCGGCGCCCATCAGAATCTTCACGGCCTTTCTCCTTTGGGTCCCACTGTTATTCTACCTGACTTTCCAGGGACAGGGAGCAGGGCCGGGGCACAGTCCCATGTAAGAGGCAGCTGATGCCTATTTGAATCTCACCAGCTCTGCGGGTGGAAAGATGAGGAATGATCTGGTCTCTCAGAAAAAGAAAGTTGACCAGAAGGGCCGTGGTTTCTCTTAACGACACGCAGGCTCAACTGTATCCTCTTGTGGGGCAGAGTTATGGGGAAAGAGAAACCCTTGAACTTCCTCACTAGGAGCTAGCTGTCTGCCTTTCATTGTACCTGAACCAGAAACACTGGTCACCTCCTGTTGGAAGGCTCTCTACTCAGGATTCTTCTAGAGAAGAACTAGATACCATAGCAGATGAGGGCGTGCTCAGGCATTACAATGAGGAACGCTTGCAAGGCAAGGGGCTGTAATAGTTTGGGCAAGAAGTTCCTATATTACTCAGCCATCAAAAAGAATGAAATAATGCCATTTGCGGCAACATGGATGGACCTAGAGATTATTATACTAAGTGAAGTAAGTCAAAGAGAAAGACAAATATTACATAATATCACTTATAAATGATACAAATGATACAAATGAACTTATTTACAAGACATAAACAGACTTGCAGACATAGAAAACAAACTTATGGTTACCAAAGGGGAAAAGGGGAAGGAATAAATTAGGAGTCCACGATTAACAGATACACACCACTGTATATAGAATAAACAACAGGGACCTATTGTATAGCACAGGGAACTATATTCAATACCTTGTAATAACCTATAATGGAAAAGAATCTGAAAGAGAATATATAGATATGAATCACTTCGCTGTACACCTGAAAATAACACAAAATTGTAAATCAACTATACTTCAAGAAAAAAAGATTTTTTTAAGCATTAAAGAAAAAAAGAAAGAAGTTCCTGAAACCCCTCACCGTGGTATTTAGCCAGAGGTGAGGAGGGAGGGCAAAAAGTTATTTTCAGAGTGTTTTTCAAGACACTTAAAACAAATTTCAAAATGATTAATTTCAGAGTGGTTTGAGGTCGCCAGTGGCAGTAATCAAGCCAGTCTCCCGTAATCTAGCTCAGCGGTTCCAGAGTGTTCTGTGGTTGAGCAGCATCAGTGTCACCTGGGGATGCGTCAGAAATGCAACTTCTCCGGCCCCGCCCTTAACCACTGACTCAGGAAGCCTGCGCGCGAGGCCAGCAGTCTATTTTAATGAGCCCTCCAGGTGATTCTGATGCAGGCTCAAGTGAGAGACCCCCTAGTCATGATACAGGTTTTCCCCTGCCTCCATGTATGATCAGTATGGATGGGTCACGCTTGGTAGATTTCCTCTTGTAGATTTTTTTTAAGCAAAAATCATCCCTATTAGTGTCCTAAGTATGTGCACAGAGATGTGGAGAATTGCTCACTGGTTCCGGAGAGACTACGCCATTTTGACAAGTTCACTTAGGAAATTTCAGCCCCACTTTCCTATTCTGGTCTAAAGAATGGCAGTCCTATTAGCCTCTGCTGAAGAGGGCAAGGGGTGACGGGGAAGAACAGTTGCCCCCGACAAGCCCCACAGGAAAAGCCTAGAGCCCCCCAACCCGCTTTACAAGAGCCCCCGGGCTGATGGCTGTGAGATGCTGCAGCGTGTTCCCTTGCTGAGTCCAGGCTGGTGTGGTGTGATTAGCAAGCAAGCAGTTACAGAGAGAACACACCTTTTCCAGGCTCTGAATGCCTCCCGCAAGCGAGACTTACAGGAAAGTCACATGCTCTGTTCTTAAGGAACGTTAAGTAACAACATTGAAACGCATTGAACCGCACAACTCATGGGAAATTGTCACACACAACTTTGTTTGCCTTCTGCAGTCATGGGTGAAATTTATGGCTGGGCCTGTTTCTGTTCTGACCCCTCAGAGAAATGGAAAGAGCTCCTGGCCATTCTATGTCACAAAACACGGAATACACCCGCTCAGGTGTAATTTACAAAACAAACAAACAAAAAGTCTGACTTTGTTCAACAGTAACACGTCTTCCTCAGCAGCCCTGGGCTGGATGTACACAGTGGGAGCCGGTGGGAAGCTCCTTGAGTTGCTCTCCCACCCGGGGCTCTAGCTCCTGTCCCCAAATTCCTTCGAAAGTGTCTGTCCTCTCCAGGGTTGGCAGTGGGTAGGGGCTGGGAGGGAGGGAGGGAGGTGAGGAAGGACCTTACTTGATTAATACCGTCATGAGACAGGCAGGGACGGAATTAACCGCCGACACGTTCTCTTTCCTGGTTTTGGAGACTCACCTTCTCATCGCCGGGATCTTCCTTTGACCTGGAGGATGCATCTCTGCTCCAATGGTTGCTTAAGACCGGTCTTCAGCTCCTCGGCAGGCACGGGTAAACCTCCAGCTTCTTTCTGCCGTTTTTCCCTCCCCGCTCCAGGCAGCCCTTGTGTACGGGCTCCAAGAAAACCTCACGCCATCCCTCTTGAATGGGAAGCCCATCTCTGCTCCTGGGGAAACAGGCACCGTGCTTTGTGCCCACAGTTCAGGAGGGAGACCAAACTCACTGCAACCTCTCTTTGCTGTGCTCCTGGGGAAGCTGCCTCCTATAACCTGGAGCCCTTCATAGTTCTCAGGTGTGCTGCATCCCAGTTCCCGTTTCCCCCGCTCTCCAGAGAATGTTTAACAAGCTGTTTGAGGGCTTCTTTAAATCCCTTTTCCCTCAGCTTAAGGAGAAGCAGCCTCCCCTACTCTCTCCTCTTCTAATTGCCAACTCTGGATGTGGGTACCGTTAAAAGTTAGGTATGAATACAATGGAATACTACTCAGTAATAAAAAAGAATGAAATAATGCCATTTGCAGCAACATGGATGGACCTAGAGATTATACTAAGTGCAGTAAGTCAAAGACAAATATCATATGATATAGTTTATATTTGGAATCTAAAAAAAATGATACAAATGAACTTATCTACAAAACAGAAATAGACCCACAGACATAGAAAACAAACTTACAGTTACCAAAGGGGAAAGAGGGGGGAGGAATAAATTAGGAGTTTGGGGTTAACATATACACACTAAAATGTATAAAATATATAATCAGAAAGGACCTACCATATAGCACAGGGAACTATACTCAATATTTTGTCATAACCTATAAGGGATGGGACTTGAAAAGTTCTGACATTAGATAACTTGTACTTGCCTCCACCTGCCCAGTCCTCACTTTCCTCTGTCTGCCTGGAGCGGGCTTTGTGCTCTTACCTCTCACTTGCAAGTAAAGAAGATCACCCGAATCCTTTTTGGTAACATTTACAAAGCCCAGAGCGTTACTGTTGAGAGCCCTCCTCATTTCCCTTATAATAAGCCTTTGCCTTTCCAAGTCCCGGGACTGATTGCCAAGGACCAAGTGCACCAGGCAAACAGGTGGTTTAGGTGCCATTAAGATTAGGAGCATGAAGGTGCATCGAGAAGATATGTGTTAATTACACATTAATTACCTTAAATGTTCTATTGCTGAAAGGACTCACAGTTCAATTTATACTCAGACCACCTTGTTAAAGGTCAAGGGCGCAATACAGCCACTACAGGAGAGAGAGAGATGCATCGGAAGGGGTCTGGCGCTCCCAGGCACAGGCTTCTTTGTCCTCCCAGCGCCGAGTGGTACAGGTCTCATGTCACCACCATCAGCATACAGAAAAAAGCGCCTGAGAACCAGAAGCCCCAAGTCTACTTGTGGTGGGGGATTTTTATAGTGAGAGCTGGTCCTCTAAGCACATTCCAGATACCTTGCCAGCCTTAAATGTCAAAAGCCCCCAGATTCCACCAATACCAGGTGCATATCATAAACCCAAGTATTACTACTAAGCACTGCTGGCAGGCTAGGCCGGCCCATCCCTCCCTGAAACAACTCGTGAACCTATGGGAAAAGAACATCACTTATCTTGAGTTAATGCATTCTACAGTGTCAGCTAAGGGTCACTGGCATGCTCCAGCAGCTCTGGAGATAAGCATGAGGTCATTCCAGACTCGCTGAGATTAACCCAGACTAAGCAACATGGCAGCCAGCAGAATCTTCTTCAGGTCAATCCGTATGGCTTGCAACCAAAGTCAGAGAAACCGGTACAAGTAGAAGCAGCTGCATGACCCCGAGAGGCTCCGAAAAGCCCTCCTCAGCTGCCCTTGAGTGAGATGCAGGTCATGTGACTGAGGGATGTCTGAACACTGTCAGCTTATTTGTATCCGTGAGTGACCGTCCTTGTGGCTTCAAAGCCCAGGATAAACTCCCCGTTAGTCCCCATTAAGCATGCCAACTCTGCTCCCGTGATGTGCAGGATTTGTGGAACGTGGGTATTCAAGTGATATTTGGGTAGCAAGAGAAGACATGCGTTATCCTTTATGCTAAGATACAGGGGATATCTCGATCCATCCAGAGGACTTTTCAGGACTAATGGACAGTTATTCTATGTTCATCTTTCCTGATAACTATTCTTCTTCCCACAGTTTGTGCAATTGTAAATATGGGAAGAGATAAACCAGACGTGGACTGTGTCATGAGGGAAGACGTGCAAACTTAGTCAAGTTTTAACAGCTTATTCCTTTGGACTTATTGGGTGTGGTCACAGTGGAATCGCTAAACTTACTGGTGTTTTTAGAATTATTTTTATTTATTTATTTTGGGGCTGTGTTGGGTTTTCATTGCTGGGTGCAGGCTTTCTCTAGTTGCAGCAAGCAGGGGCTACTCTTTGTTGCTGTGCGCGAGCTTCTCATTGCGGGGGCTTCTCTTGTTGCAGAGCACACGATCTAGGAGCGCGGGCTCAGTAGTTGTGGCACATGGGCTTAGTTGCTCCACGGCATGTGGGATCCTCCCGGACCAGGGCTCAAACCCATGTCTCCTGCGTTGGCAGGCAGATTCCCAACCACTGCGCCACCAGGGAAGCCCCTAGAATTACTATTAATTAATCTCTAGAAGCTGGTCAGCTGTCTGTCCTAATTGATGCAGGGAAGCCACAGCTACTGAGGAGCCAGGGAACGGGCACACCTGGGTTTTCAGTAAATGGCTTTACTGCATCTTACCATTTCCTAAGGCTGGACCATGCCCATGACAACAGGTCCTGAGGGTGACAAGAAACAGGATGGAAAGAGTTTGACTCTATAAGAGGCTTGAAACAAACTGCCCCCGGATTTCAAATGCTTCCCCCTTGGACTGTACTGTGAGAGAGGAATAAACTTCTGTCTTTTCAGCTGATGAATTAATTATTGGCTCACTTCGTTGAGATCTACCTGTACCCTACCCGATACAGAAACAGACACCTGGAATTGGGGTGATTCCATAAAATGTGTGAACAGTGAGAGCCAAGGAAGGCAGATGCTTCAGGCTGGAGATTATTTCTATGATGCTCCAGAGCGTTTCCATAACTCAGTAGGTATTTGGGAAAACTCAGAAGGCAGACCACATGCCTATGCGCTCAGGGAAGCAGTTGGGAAGAGCCAGAATTGTAGGGTGTGCTGGCTTTTAGTGACAGTGGCTACTTTTAACAGAGACTGTCCACATCCCACTCATATCCCCACACCTTTGCCACTTCAGCATACAAGCCCAATTTTCAGCTGTCATAGTACCATCTCCCTCTTGATGCTGGTCTGTGCTAAAGATGGGCTCTACTGAGAGAACGCAGAGCTGGCCGAGGACAACGACTGGAGGTTTGTTTGCTACTGAATCAAGTTGATGAGAAGGAAAGTTTGGGAGGTCAGAGTACAGGCTTCGGCGCAGAATCCTGCCTGGCTTTGAATCCTCCCCTCACCCCTGATCACATCACCCAGAGCCAGTTATTCAAACACCCTGAGTGCGAGTTTCCCCATTTGTAAAACGGAGCAGATACTAATAGTAGGTGCCTCAAAGGAGTGTTGTAAAAACTGAAAGAAAGGGCTTCCCTGGTGGCGCAGTGGTTGAGAGTCCGCCTGCCGATGCAGGGGACACGGGTTCGTGCCCCGGTCCGGGAAGATCCCACATGCCGTGGAGTGGCTGGGCCCGTGAGCCATGGCCACTGAGCCTGCGCGTCGGGAGCCTGTGCTCCGCAACGGGAGAGGCCACAACAGTGAGAGGCCCACATACCGCAAAAAAAAAAAAACTGAAGGAAATAATCCATGTCAAGTGCTCAGCACAGTGCCTGGTGCAGAGCTAGCCCTTAAGAACTATGGGCCATGCAGTTCCCTGAAAGATTAAACAGAGTTACCACATGACCCAGAAATTCCACTCCTAGGTTTAAAGAGAATTGACAACATATGTCAACACAAAAGCTTGCCCATTCAAAGGTCAACTGATGAATGGATAAACAAAATATGGTATATCCATAAAATTGGATATCTTTCGGCAAAAATAAAGGAATGAAACACTAATACATCCTACAAATGGAGGAATCTCAAAAATCTTATGCTAAGTACAAAAGAAGACATATTGTATAATATTATTTATTTGAAATGTCCAGAACCGGCAAATCCATAGAGGCAGAAAGCAGAGCCGTCATGGCCTAGTACTGGGGCGAGGAGGAGTGGGGTAGGGCGAGGCATTGGCAGTGATGGCTAAGAGGGTACAATATTTATTTTGAGGGTGATGAAAGTATTCTAAAATTGGTTGTGGTGATGGTTGCCCAACTCTTCAAATATAGTAAGAACCTTTGAATTGTACACTTTAAATGGGAGAACTTTATGGTCTATAAATTACATCGTAATAAAACTTTAAAAACAACAAAAAACTATGGGCCGTGAATGGAGGAAGCGTGCAGGTGTATGCTGCCATCTGGTGGCAACCATCAGTTTTCCACTGAAGTGTAAACGTAAATGAAGAGCCACATTTGACCTCCACGTCTAATTGTGCAAGTGGTGTTTTCATTGTGGGTTTTGGGGAGTAGCTATATGTAGGTCTCAACAGATTCCTGGCTTGTGTGAAGAGTGGGAAACCTCCTCCTGACGCCCTAGGAAGGTTCTTGGCTGGGGCAGCTGCTTTTACTTTAGAACCACTGCCACCTAGTGGCCACATTCCATACTTGCAGGCAAACGTGAGCATCTTGAAGTCAACGGAAAACATTGAAAACAGTGAGATGAACTCCACCTTCCCCGTGATCAATGAGGTGCTTCTGTACCCTTCGTGTTCATCTTGGGAAGTTCCTTCCTAAATGTCTCCTCGCAAGCTTCTAGCACCCTCTGACTCTCCACTGATGCAAGTCAGTCTGTCTGGCATTTACTAAACATTTAATCACTTGGATATTTTCTCTTGCCCCAAAGAATACAAGTATATGGGTTCCCCAGTGAGAAGGCAAGTTAAAAGCATCTAAGACAGTACAGGTGACCACTGGGTGGCCCTATTTACTAGGCAGATGTGGAAACATTACGTGACCTTGGAAGAGGTTTGTCCCCACAAGCGCAATGTTAAGGAAGAGCTCCCCCAATTCCAGCTGAAACCATCCTAACAAACCCCATTTTAATTTGTTCTCATATACACAGAGCTTGACACATAGTCGGCACTCAGTAAGTGTTTGCTGACTGAATGCAGGGCTTTAGAGGAAGTGAAGTCTGGAGGTGTGCAGAAGAGGAGTAAATAAGTACTAGGGATGTAACGTACAAATGATGCATGGAATTAACAAGCTAGGGACGTCACATACAAATGATACGCGGAATTAACAAGCTAGGGATGTAACGAACAAATGATACATGAAATCAACAAGCTAAGAGTAGCTCCTGAGTTCTCATCACAAGTAAATAATAGATTTTCTCTTTTATCTTGTATCTATAGGAGATGATGGATGTTCAGTAAACTTACTCTGATAATCATTTCACGATCTATGTAAGTCAAATCATTACGCTGTACACCTTAAACTTATACAGTGCTATATGTCAGTTATATCTCAATAACACTAGAAGAAAATAAATAAAATAAAAAAATAAAGGGAGGAAACTCTGAGCACATCTATACCAACCATTCACCAAGCACTTTACACCTAACATTTAATTCTCATAGCAACTCCGTAAGTCAGGAATCTGATCTAGAGAATGCAAATAATCAAATGTCACTGAAAGAGTGGTGCGCCCAAACCTGAATCCCCTGCCTGATCCCAATGGCTGAACGCTTGTCAGACACTCACACTAAAAATGGAATTGCTCAGAGATACTGGGAAATTGTCTGCAACACAAACTGTACTGTATCACACATTTGGTCATCCCAGCAACTCTTCTTCCCCTTCCTCTGTCGCATACCTTGGCAACATGGGTGGGCACATGACTTAGGTTGGGTTTTTGTTTTGTTTTGTTTTTTCTATCTAGGACTAATCACGATCATCAGAAGAGATGGTCAGAATCCTGTCATCTCTGATGCCTACCTGCTGTGACAGGTTCATAAGAGCCATTCCAAGCTAAGAAGTCTCCTATTAATTAGGCTCTAGCTCCACACTTCTAGGTCCTGTGCATCTTCTAGTCACAGTAGTTTTGTTCTCCACCAATTATTAAATATTCAGGAATTCTGAGAACCGGTTGTTAAACTGTTGGTATCTTGAAAGTAGCCATCATAGGAATAGTTACACCACGGAAATTGACAAACACTTATCAGGACAAATGGGGGAAATGGTCATGGCTTCACCTGCCAGAAATAATTTTGTGGCGTGTTTGGCCTTTTGTCCATTCCGGCTCTTACTCCGTGTGCACCTGTTACAGGTTAGAGCACGCCTCTGGCGCCCCCTTGTGGCTTTCCGTCCCTCACTTAACCTAAAAGGTTTACCACCTGGACACGCCATCAGCCTGAGCGTGCAGGCTTCCTCTAGGGCAGAGAGCTAGAGTTCCACAGAAGTAACAACAAAGCCCCTTTGCAAAGCCCCTCCCTCAGTCACCAACACTGTGCTCTGTCTCCTGGGACCAATGAGATGGGTCAGTTCATCCCCTCAAGAACCTTTACTCATTTCACTTTGATGTTACCCCTAAGAGTTTTCTGAAGGGGGTCAGGTCGTGAAGCAAGCACATTCCTCCCCTAGTCTACCCCCTATTCTCAACCCTGGCTACACATGAGAAACACCTGAGGAGCTTCTAAAACCAACCCATGTTCTGACCCCCTTTTAGGTAAAATGACCAGAATATCTAGGGGTGAGGTCCAAGCACCAATATCTTTAAAAAAAAACCCACCCTGGATGATCCTGATGTGCAGTGCAGCCAGGGTTCGGAACCACTGGACAGCGGATGCTCAAATCTTGCTCTGTATTAGGGTCCTCTGGGGTGCTTTTAATTTCTATTAATGCCTGGGCTCCAGCCCAGACGAACTGAATCCAAAACGTAAAGCTCTCCAGGTAATGCAGATGGAGTCAGAATTGAGAAGTGCTGCTCTAGACCTAAATCAGAATGACCTCTCGCTTTGCATCTCATCTTAAATTATGCAACCACGTTATTCAAACATTTGCCATTGAGTCCTGACACTGTTATCAGCCTACACGATAAGACCTTCTTCCAATACTCTAAAGAATCCTTTGATCTCACCCTGAAATTAAAGTCTGAACATACATACTTTCTTCCTTATCTGCTCAGCCCTGGTCAGAGGGTCCTCACTCAAGAGTCTGAGTGAAATCCTGGTCCTCCTTCACCAAGACCCACAAAGTAGTGAGTTGCTGTGCTGGGCAAACACTGCCCCCAAGAAATATTCAAAACCAGCCCCAAACCACATGTGATCGTACCTGCAGCTTATAAATCCTGCATCAATTCCCCAAGTTTTCAAACATAAATGGTATGCTCAGACCCTATTCATTACTTACACTCCAGACCAGTGAGTCTCAAAGCAAGGTCCTTTGGACCAGAAGCAGCATCTCCAGGAAACTAGTTAGAAAATTCTTGGGCTGCACCCCAGCCCTTCTGAATCAGAAACTCGGTATGGGTCCAATTCTGTGTTTAACAAGCCCTCCAAGTGATGCAGGGGTCCTCTCAAATGTTTGACAACAGCTCTCCTCAGAGGCAAATCACTGTTACTAGCCGAAGACCACAGCAGAGGCCGAGGCCGAGGTTGTCTAAATGAGAGGGCAGAGAAAAACCAAAGAAGGGGAAGAAAGATTTGTGATTGTACGTCTCTAGGGGACCAACAGATCCACTTCATTTGTTGCAAGCCCACCACACCTGTGGACTTGGAGCAAGTCATCTGGGTAAGTCTACCATCAAGATGAACTGACAGTGAGATTACTGTATCTTGGTGGAATTTAAAAAAAAAAGTCTTTATCAGGCAAATGTTCTGAGAGAAGGCATCTGAACGCTTGGGTAACGCTTAGAAATTGCTGGTGTGGTACCTCTAGGTATTTCCTGAGGCCCCATTCTTTGCCTCAATGTCATCTTGTACATTTCAAACCTTTTGAATTCTTCCTTTTAATTCCCCATTTGTTTTCTGTCCCCCTAGCAGCCCAGTTCTGAATTTTGTGTGGGTTGGGTGCAGGGAGGGATACAGTCACCACCCTCTTGTGACCCAAGGAGCCCATGATTAAAAGGAGCAACATTCCAAAGGAACCTCATTATTAGTCTCTTTGCCACCAATAAAACCAGGGGAGTTGATGTGGAATCTAAAAAAAAAGAAAGAATGCTACAAATGAATTCATATACAAAACAGAAACAGACCCACAGACATAGAAAACATGGCTATGGTTACCAAAGGGGAAAGGGGGGAGGGATAAATTAGGAGTTTGGGATTAATATATACACATGACTACATAAAAAATAAACAACCTACTATATAGCACAGGGAATGCTACTCAATATTTTGTAATAACCTATGAGGGAAAAGAATCTGAAAAAAATAGAAATTATGTATAACTGAATCACTCTGCTGTATACCTGAAACTAACACAACACTGTAAATCAACTATACTTCAATTTAAAAAAAAAAAGGAAAAAAACCACAGGGGAGTTGAACTAGGGGGTAGTGGCCACAGGCCCCCTCCAACGCCCCACTGATACTCGACATCGCAGAGCAAAAGGCCTGCATACCTGTCCTCTGCTCAGAGGTTAAGGCCTCACATTGGTGGGTTTTCGGGGAGAGCCTCCTCAGTAAGAACCACCCCTAAATTCTTTCTACTCTGACCGTATCAGACTCTGCGTACCGCTCTCTTGCGTTTCCAAAGCCTGAGTGCCCACCAAATCTCGGTCCTTTGTATCCTGACTCACCTAGCGCTGCCTGATGTCCCCCAGGTGTTAGCAGTGACTGATGGAAAGAGGACCAGGACGCTGAAGCCACAGCCAATCACAGCTCTACTGCTCCTGGTTCCTGGGGGGCACCCCTGGGACAGCAAGATTTCTTCCTGATTAGCTGGTGAGCTGGTGGCCGAATGTTGGACTGAATGACTCCTCTCACTCCTTTCATCCTGAGGCTGTGTGGCCTCCTTGACTCCTTTCCCTGGACTCCGTTTCTGGTTCCTCGATTCCCTCATCCCTTTGTTTTTCGCTACAGCTTTCATTGTGGTGTGATTTACATACCAGAAAATGTACTCATTTCCAAGTGTACAATTCAGTGATTTTCAGTAAATGTAAAGCTGTGCAACTGTCATCATAATTCAACTTTAGCACATTTTCATCACCCCATTTGCAGTCGCTTCTGGTTCCTTTTTGGCAACAGGGATGCCTCGGTCATCTTCTCCCACCATCTCCTGGGAGAACTGATCCCAAAGGAAAGAGCCCAGAGGGAGTTCGTTCAAATAAAGACACTTCTTTGCTGCTGCCACCAAAACCCAGCTCTCCCCCAAGATCTGAGCCCCTGTCACGACCTCAGCCTCGGTCCATGAGAGCCCCTCGTCCTGGAGAGCATAGTGGGAGGAGGTCACCCAGACCCACACACATCATCAGATCTACTGGACCTTGTATGTGAAGTTGCCGATGTGCATTTTTACAGGAAGAGTGGGTAAGAGTAACAGTTGAATCAGAGTGCCCAGGTTCAACTTCAAGCGCTACTGTTTACCAGCCCCATGGCAACCGTTCCCTGACATGTCAAATGGAAATCAACATAGTACACCCCAGGGAATTCCCCAGCAGTCCAGCGGTTAGGACTCAGCGCTCTCACTGCCAGGGGCCCGGGTTCCATCCCTGGTTGCTGGACTAAGGTCCCGCAAGCCACGTGGTGCAGACAAAAATATCCCAACCCCCCCCAAAAACCAGAAGAGTACATCCCATGGAGTCGTAAGAAATAGATTACATTTGTGGAAATCACGGCAAGTGCCTGTCACATTCTCAGTGCTTCATAAGTGTTACCCGTTATTGTTAGAGTTTGATCCAGTTTTCAAAGGGGCCTGTCACCCAACCTAACCTCTTCCCATCAAAATTCAGAACTCTCACCAGAGAGAGACTGCAAGATGATGCCACACGGAAGAACAGGAGAATACAGTTGGGAAGCCTGGGAGGTTTGGGGCGAGGGAAGATTGGAAGAAGTCCTGTAAGTGGGGAGAGACAGAGAAAGAGGCAGCTGGAAAGGAGACCCTAGGAAGAGAGATGGGCCAGCGGGTGGTAAGGAAGGGCAGGAGACTGAAGGTCTGGGTGCAAGTTAGCTCCGGGATGGAGCGGCTGGAGACTGTGGGGTTGGGGGGAGGAAGCTTTCTGATTCACCTGTGGTCTCAGATGCTCTGTGAAGTCCGAAATTCTCTATTCCTCAGAGGAGAGCCAAATACAGGTGCTGGGAATGGAATGAATAATAAAAATTAGAGCCTAAGAGCCACGTGCAAAGCTTGACCTTTACTGTTTGTCCTACCGTTTGCCCCACCATCTCTTTGACCTTGGAGTCTACCTACCTCAAGAGGCATGTGTATCATTTCTGTGGGTCCTGTCGGAGTTTCCAGGTCTAGCCACGGCAGCTGGAGACAACATGGCCAAAGGAGGCACTGGGAACAGCCTGTCAAAGGTCTGCCCCGCCAGCTAGTACTGCTTTCTTGGTTCCAAATATGCAAGGAGCAGATGTGGCCCCATGGAATTAGAGGCGAGAGCGCTGGCATGCTACCCTCGGGCTGCTCGGTCCTCCAACCTCCCCCGACAGTCAAACAAGTGGCCCTCGTTTATAAAAGCACAACACACACTGGATTTTAATGAGAAAATAATTGTATACTTGCATTGAATGCCTCACAATCACTATAAAACCGAAGCAGGATAGTAACATTGAAGTGGTTAACATACACAGGAGAGCCAGATACAGAGAGTATCATTTTCAAACACAGTATTGCTGCTTTGTGCCCCCTCCTCCAAAAAAGAAAAAAAAAAAGTCATTTGGGTAAAGAGGAACACAAAATCAAAATTGGCAGCTCACTCACTGAATGCTTAAAATTCAGGAAATTGGTTCTGTTACTACAACTGGATATAGTCACCATCTCTAAACACTTAGGCTATGTTTTTCAATACATAGTTTAATTACATCCATTCTTTAGTTGGAAAAAATGTTTAATTATTTGTCTTCTGAGACGAGTCAACACTGTCTTAGTGTTCCTTGTTATGCCTTGTGTGTGTGTGTGTGTTGTATATATATGTGGGCACTGATCTATATACTGCTTATATGTCACTGTCTAGGGCGGGCAGCATGCATGGGTGTAAAGAGGCAAGGAAACTGCATGTGTCATGCACGTAGGACACAGCCCAGCCTCCTGCCACTGACAGACCCTGTTTCCATAATTTCTGGATGAGAAAGCCAAGGAATGTCAGTCATCAGTTCCAGAGGAAAGTGAACATCTATCAACACTGCGGAATGGAATACTTTCAGGAAAGCTTTTAACATCTACAGAATCTAAACAACTGTTCGAGCTGAGATTAACAAGCTTGTGTGCTACCTGGGGGCAGGGATGAGCATCGGAGGCCAGGTTTTGGACAAGCCTCTTCTTCTCGACGGATTAGGCACGGATGACGTTCCGCCAGGGGTCCGCTGCATCTTCACAAAGTTAAAGGGGTTCATTTGGGATCCCAGAGCCTAGCACAGCGCTATGTACAAAGCCATGGCCCAATGTTTCTTAAATGAGTAAAAAACTCAAGAGCACAGAGAAAATCTGGCTCTGCTAAGGGAACTTTAATTTACATTTTAACAGGATGATACGTGAGTGGAACAAGGAAATGGACAGCAGTCATCAGAAGGCAGCAGAAGGGAACAAGCAAAGGATGGAGATGTAGGGGCCACAGTTAAACGGTTTTGTGACTGTGAGAGAGTCACGGAAACGCTGCATTTGTTGCCTATCCAAAGTGCGAACCAAAGGATCCCGGCTCTGTAACTCTACATAATAAGTGTGTCTGGGTCAATCAACTGCAGTCAAAGGCCAACTCATCTGCCTCTAAAGCGATTCCAGGAATTGTGTGGTCTCCTAAGCTTTCTTTTCAGCTGCCCATTCTCTTCTCAAATGTAGTTTTAAGGTGGGTACACAGTTTTCTTCAAAACAGAACCAAAAACTTCAGGGAAGTCCTGAGCACTGTTTCCTCTTGCAAAAGATGGGGAGTTCATCTGTATCAAGTCTATGGTCCCTACCAGATCCAGAGTTAGTCCAGAAATCATGAAGCATGTTTCACTTTTTGTGCAACCCACAGAACCATTCTGTTCTCCAGGCATCCTAGCAGCTCCTGCATCCCTGGGCCACACGATGCTGCTGCCCCAACTGTTTTCATTCCCGTGCCTGTCTTGGGAACGCTGGAAATCCTCAGACAAAGCATCCTTCTCTCCCGGGTGCCCCCATTTCACCTGTCAGGACTCCTCAGCTCATTTTCCTGGGAATGTCTGTCTCCATGCCAGCCTCTCCCACCTGAAAATAAATCCCTAACGGCAGGGATCTTATCTGTTTCCTATCCCCAGCGTCTAGCACGTTTTGTTGACTATTCGTTCAGAATGTTCAGGAGCATGAACCATATAAAGATGACGCCAATTATCCATCTGTAGAATTTGGCTTCAAATTGCAAGTTCCCTTGGCAGTTCCAAAGGATCCTTGTAAGTTATCAGAGTTCCGTTTTTTACTGTGTGTCCACCACTCGCTTATGAATAAACTTTCCCCTAACGTTGACACTAGTCTAATAAAAGAAGATAACGTTTATGAATCTACGTACAAATTTGGTGGGACTGCTACTTGTCAGGACAACACATTAGTGCTTATGACATAAAGACATAAAAACAAAAATGCATTTTAGTGAGGTCTGACTTACTTATTGCTTTTTTAAAAACCACAGTTTTAAAACAAAGGGGACGGAAAAAAAGAAGGCTGGTCAGTTTTTTTCTCACGGCCAGGACTGAAAAATTTCTCATCCAGAAATTGAGGGCATTCAATGATTGAACACCCTTATCATATTGCTTTAAATGACAGAAAGAGTAAAGCTGGTGTCCTTTAGCGTATACTAAGCATGGATACAAAGCATGAGAATAAATATGGTACTTTCCTAAATGTCAAATTACAAAACTGCTCAAAACTTTGCCATTGTGACCCATGCAAATACCATGTTAGGTCAACTTAATATTACAAATACTGCATCAGCTCGGAGCCTCTATATCCTTTTCATAAAAAAGAAATTCTCACTCACTCCTGACGCTGGCAAACAGCTTTGGAGGAAATAAGTGAACACCCTTGTCCCATGATCATCCTGGAATTTTAATCCTCACACACACACACATACACCCTTACTCATGAGCACACATGCGCTTTGCATGCATACACAAAGGCATGTGTACACACACACACACACTCACACTCACACACGCACGCACGCACGCACACCACCTTTAGGATTTGTAGCTGAACCTAAGCCTGCACTTAAGTTTCTATTCTATATTTTTCTCTGTATCATCCTGAAAAATACTGGTTGCTCAGAAAAAATAATCTCTCTAACTTCCTTACCTGCCCACTCTTTCCCCCTCCCTTCTTCTCTGTCTACCTTTCGTGAGCTTTCTTTACTGTCTCTTTCTGATTGATCCAACGTATCATTCTTCCTACTCCCCTGAAGGTCCACTTTACATATAAAATATAGTTATAAACACCTCTTTATTTCTCATCGTCTACCTCTCTAAGGCAGAGTTCGCCCTTTTTTCAATTATTACCACTCTAAAAATACCCCTCCCCTCTTGAACCAAGCTGTTCAATGTGTATAGGTTTTATACATGGATATATTCCCCCATCCCATCATAAAAATAGTTGTTGCCCACTAAATATAGTTTTCATATAAAGAAACAGAATTGTGAAAACGTGTTCTCATAAACTGCAGCTCAGTCAATATCATAAGCAGACAAGATCCTAAAGCTAAAATAATCCATTTGGTTTGGCTTTCTCCCCCCCTTCCTAAACCTCCTAATGCAGAACAGGTTGTGTTTGCAACATGAAGAAATCTTGTCTTCAAAATTTGGATTGCGATCCTCAATTGCTCCCAATTCAAAACAATTAAACGGAATAGACATGGAACCATAGTTGCCTCTTCTGGGCAAATAGAGAGAGAAGCATTATTTTATAGCTGCTGGAGTAAATGGGGTTAGTCCAACACCTCTGATGCTATGATGGGTGGAAACCGGTGCAGGCACAGGGAAATATCCTCTGCTGGGTGGATGGCATCAGCTCTGTGGCTTCTCCAAATGGCCACATTACCAATGTTTTCCTCATCACCCAGAGAGGCTAGTCTTGGTTCTGCCTGTAGCAACCATGTCAATTTGCTTGTAACTTCTTTGTCCTTTTGGATCAACTGTGGTCCAAACCCAGGGGAGTCTTTGAGTTACAAAAAAAAAATCCTTTCTCTTCTGACTCCCGGGAGTTCGTGTTTGATGGGTGGACTTCTTTTTTCACTTGATTTTTCATCATTGTACATTGCAACTTCTTCTGGTCTGCATAAGGATTGCCGAGTTTGTTTGCACTTTAATAAATATTCTATTAAAATGCTTTGATGTGTTGATTTCTTGGTTTCTTGGGAACCCAAGCACCAAAGAAGCTTCCTGGGTGGAAGGATGTTGACTATTCATTGTCCTCTTCCTCTTGGTTGGCATAGATCCCCGCCTCCCAGCGCAAGGCCAATGCGCTCTTTCTTCGATTAACCCGTGTGGCCTCAAGGACCTGAAGAGAGAGGGAAAAAAATTACGCAGAGTTCATGATTGTTCATTATGAACACAAACCAACTTCTCTGTTTCCTTCCTCCTTTCCCTCTCTCAACAGCATCTAATGAGGGGGAAAGTGGTAAAGCGTCTGGTACAGCTGGGAGGTAGGAGAGACGTGAAAGTAAAGGTGGCGGGGTGGGAGGTTCTGGGTAGCATTCACCTCAGAGCCAAAGTTCACTTTTGACCCATCATTTTCAGTATAGAGAGACTGAATTTTCCTGAAATGTTCTGCAAGTTTCGTTGAACTAGACCTGACTCTGCATCAAGTTTTTAGATAACAAAGTGGATTGCTACATGCTATAGATCAGTGCAGTCTGGTGGCAGTGATCTGTATCTGCGCTATCCAATATGGCAGCCGTGAGCCACACGTGACTACTGAGCATTTGAAATATGGCTAGTGTGGCTGAGAAACTAAATATCTGATTTTAACTAATTTTCATTTCAATAGCCTCATGGAAATAGTGACTACCATACTGGACAGCACAGCTATGGACAGTCTTGGTCTCTTCATAAACAAGCAGACGGGAAAGTAATTCCAAACAACTGAACCAGTGTGAATTCATTCCACCAAGCTTTGTGGACCTACATAAGCTGTGATCATATTTATACCACAAAAATCTACTTTGGTATAATTATGCTTGAAAGAGGAATTAAGTGAAAAGAAAAAGAGCTTCTCAGGCCACTAAAACATGGAATCTGAGCATTTTGATGTAACTTCAGGGCCACAGGTGCTGGTAAAGGAAGTGAAAGGTGACAACATCAAGGACAAATAGGCTCACCACCATCGGGGTGAGGCCACCCTCCCTCCGGCTCCCCAGAAGAGTCTGTGGACCCCAGGGGGGATCCTTCGCCAGTCTGCTCCAGCTTGAGTTTGGTCCAGATGACATCCAGATGAATGACATTTAGGTTGCCAACGCAGGAGAAATGGCTCAATTTCATGACACTGCACCGAAAGCAAGCCCCTGCATGCCAACCAGTTAAATGACTGTGGCATTAGCTTAGGATGTGCAGTTTCTGAATTTAAAGTCTAGCAGAGCCAACACTAGTTGGTTATCCAACCAATAGGCGATGAAGTCTTTGCTTATTCTGAGAACAATCATTCTGGCAAGGGACAGAGATGCTGGCAACTCCAGAGAAGCAAGGAGAGGCAGGTTTACCGGCAGTGATGGGAGCCCAGACGTAAGCAAATTCTGGTCAGATTAAAGGTCTGGGCAGGGAGCGGGCATCTCAACTTGCTTCTCTACACCTCTGACAAATGCATGGACTTCCCAGAGCAGCAGTGTCTTTCCTCCAGGAAGGCTTCCCCAGTCCTCCTAGCAGGGACGGCTTTGACCGGATGTATAGGACACAACTCAATCATGTCTCCTGAAGGAATGTTCACCAGGAAGCACGTAAGCCATGCCCTGAAGTGTTGGTGTGTAAACATATCATGGTCACCTAGTCAACATCTAAGAATAACAAATCAGTAGGAGGAAAGCATGTTTCCAAGTCTGGTAGAGTTAAACAGTAGAATCTTCTGGTCAAGCCCTGGTAACATGGTACTGGAAGGCAGTGAGGAACTGGAATTGCAAGTCCTGAGCTTTGTTTCCAGCTCTGTGCCTGTCGTTCATGGCATCTTGAGTCTCAACTTCCTTTATCTGTAAAATGGACACAACACCTGCCCTATCTCACAGGCTCTCTCAGGAAGCAATGCAGCCTCTGAAGTCCAGGCAGGTCTAAGTTTAAATCCTAGTAACTATGTGACCCTGGGAAAGTTTACTACCCTGTGCCTCAGTTTCCTTATATGTAAAAAGAGAATAATAAAAACCATAGTACCGAGGTGGTCTGAGGAATAAATGAGGCAAATAAATGAGGCAAAGAATTTACCAAAGTTTCCAGGGCATAGCAAATTCTTAAACAATAACTACGTATTTCTCTCATCATGTGAAAGGGCTTTATAAGCAATCACGTGGTATTCAAACATAAGACGTTTCGACAAGGAGCTCTACATTGTGTAAAACAGTCATATGCTTGCCTTGCAGACTGTACATACAAACTGAAAGGTTTACATAAGAGCCAAAAATAAATCTAAGGTTCTGAAAAAAATAGTCCCCGTCAATTTCAGATGTCCCTTGTCTTGTATTTGGGCCCTATTTTAATTCTCAATCATCTTGAAATTTTTAATTTACTCTGTTCTTTGGGAACTCATTTCAATCCATCTATCCATCCATCTTACAGCTATTTATTGGGTTCCTACCAAGTGTCGGGCACAGGGCTTCATGTGCAGGATAGAACAGTCTCTTCCCTCCTCCAACAGGCCTTTTGAAGATTCAAAAAGCCAAGCCCTGGGCTTCCCTGGTGGCGCAGTGGTTGAGAGTCCGCCTGCAGATGCAGGGGACACGGGTTCGTGCCCCGGTCCGGGAAGATCCCACATGCCGCGGAGCGGCTGGGCCCGTGAGCCATGGCTGCTGAGCCTGGGCATCCGGAGCCTGTGCTCCGCAACGGGAGAGGCCGCAGCAGTGAGAGGCCTGCGTACCGCAAAAAAAAAAAAGCCAAGCCCTTGGGGAAGGTATGTGAATGAGCATTTATTCCACAATTCAGAGTACTGTGTGTGTGAGTGAGTGTGTGTGTGTGTGTGTGTGAATAAAGCTCTAGCAAATCTAGAACTTTTCTTCTAGATTTCTACATATTAACTTTATTTCCTAAAGTCCATTCCTCTCCTTTCAGGGTTAAAAAAAGCACTTGCCTCTGGGGCTCTGGTAAACACTTACATCACAGGTACCATGAACCAGCTACGGGTTTTAATCCTCGCCTCTGTTCTATGGGATTCACACTATGAATTTCACATATGAAGAAGCTGAAGCACAGAGAGGTTTAAAATAATCTAACGTCAGTTAGTAGGAGGAAGAGCTAACATGTGAGCCCAGAGCTCTGGGTGCAGAGTCGATGCTCCGGGCCGGCATGTTCCACGGCTGCTCAGTGGCGGGGGGGCGTATGGAGGAAGAAGCATCAGAAAGGGCAATAAATACACTCCACAGGAATGGAGAGAGAAAAACATAAAAAATAATAATAATACAAAGACCTGATTTAAGGTTTTATCGTTTTCACAAATTAAATCAGATTTAGGTCTGCTGGGAGAAAAAGAAAATCAATTCTCTCTGAACAATCCTCTAGTATTAATTTTTCTCTCCAGTGCTTAGGGAATTCAAGTGAATCACTTCAGTTTGAGCAGCAATCAACCTAGATAATTTTATTCTGGGATATAAAACAAGAGACAGATACGTTAAATAACATTTATATTAATATTTTATCCCTCAGATCTTCCACTGAAGGCAGACAGGGCCCAGTCTTATCTTCCTTGGATGTATTTGACCAGATTTTCATCAATCTTACGTTGACTCCAAGGGGATGTGGGCTCCTAGGGTCTAATTCTTAAACCAGCATTTCCTCCCTGAGACCCACAATTAGACACTGAAGAAGGTCCATGTAATGATATTTTCAATATTCACTTTACAGTTTGTGAAAAGAACCTACTGATAAGAATCAGCTCACGTCTACAGTTAACCATAATTATTTTGCTAAATATGGAGATGTGAAATATACATTGTGCTATAGGTTAGCACAGCCAGTTTGAAGAGTAGTTTGCAATAGGTAGTGAATGGGAGGATGGGTAAGCCCTATAACCAGTACTTTTACCCCTAGATATGTTTAGAGACTTTCTTCCATAGGTCGCACAAAGAGCTGTGTAAAATAACATTCATTGACTCATTGTTTGTAATGGCAAAGAAAAGGTACAACCTACATTTCCATCACTAGAAGAATGAATAAACAGATATGTATTCATTCAATGGAATACTATATACGGCAATTATAATGAGTGAACTAGAGCCATAAGTATCAACATGGACACATCTAAAAATGATGCAGACAGGATAAAGAGTACAGGATACTACAATATGATCTATTTATAGAAAGTTCGAAAACATGCAAAACCATTAGATATAATTTATGTACATAGACATACGTAGTACAAGGATAAAAACATGCATGGAAACAATCAACACCAAACTCCAGAAAAATTCCCTCTCAAGAGGGAAAGAAATGGGAGCTGGGAGAGGTAACAAGAGGGCTTGAATGGTATTTGCAATATTAATTTCTTTTTAAAATATTAAGCAAATATTATGAAATGATAAGAATGCACAAAGCTGGCTGGGGGCTTTATTATTTTACTTTGCCATATCCTTGACACATTGGCATGCCAGCTCCATGGCATCAGGGACATCGTTCAGGTGACTGCTGTCTTCTCAGAACCCAGAAAGTGCCTGATGTGTAGTAGGATCTCAATAAATTGTCAACCAGGTTAATGAATAAATGATTCTCTACAATTCTGTATATTTACAATAATTCTTTTAAAATAAAAATACAATGCTCTAGAAATAAAAAATATAAAAGCCAGTATGCTTTCTCATAGCATATAAATAAGTCAATATATATGTGGAAAAAATAAAAATATTGTGCTTTTTCATAGCACAGGTTTGTGAAATCTGTGTAAAGGGAAGTTGTAGGGGAAAGGAGGCAGCTTGGGGGAAATTCAATGCTTAAAAAAGCTTCCAAACCAAAAGTACAGGTTTAAAGATGGAGGCGGGGGGGGGGGGGGGGGGGGGCAGGGTGGACTGCGTTGGTTCGCGGTAGGAATAAGTTATCCTAAAGTGATGGCATGGAGCTCTCTGGGTTTGTGTTAAGGTAAACAAAGGACTGATCCCAACCGACAGCCCAGTCCTCTTGAGCTGCACGGTTTTCTAACCAGACCAGAGTAGGTTTGCTGTCAGCGCCTGAAGAAACAAACAAACAAAAATCCAAACAGCCCATTGGTCGTACCCTCTAATGCAAACGTCTTCCAGATCCATGAGCAAGACAGAATCTTCTCCAACCCAGAGCACAGCACAGCAAAGCACAGCCGCGTGTACCACTGTTGCATGGACACTAACATTTCAAGGCAATCACCCCATTCAGAAAAGGCAGGGAGAAAACCCCATGAAGAAATGGCAAACCACGACAGCATGCACCTGCGTCAGGCATGCAAGAAGACCAAGACAAACAAGTGGAAAAGTACCTCGGAAGTCACCTTGCAAGACAGTAACTTAGAGGTGTACTGGCAGAGAGGGAAAAACCAGGGTTAGTACATGGCAGAGACACACTCACAAAACGCCCCCCAGCTGGGAACTGGCACCACGCCGGTGAGGGGGGAGGGGACACAAGAGGGGAGGTAACATCAGGAGACCAGGACACACCCACACCAAGACTTGCTTCATCTGATATTCGTTTATTTAAAAGTCTGTATCTTTTGCAGCAAGTAGATACCCTATTATTCCTCCATAAAAATATCAGATAAGCCATACTTCGTTAATTCAAGATTTGTCGCTTCCATCTTCTGTGCTTTGAATTAACAAGATTCTTTCCCCCCTGGGTTGTATGCAACCAGCTGCCCACCAGCAAGATCCTTAAGGGCATTTTGGATTTGTTAGAATCTACTGCCATCTGTGGACAAACAGCCCTTCCCCTACCTGTAGGCGTCTCTGAACCCCAAAGTAGTCTTGTAGTCTGTTGTCCCGTGAAAAGAAGACCCTAACCACAGACAGGGACGGTCTGAATGCGAGGTTTGCAGAGGCAGATTCTCTGGAGCTGCTCTAAGGATGGCACTGCCAAGGGAGACCAAGTAGCCTCCCTCATCACGACCTCGCGGGTCCTAAATAAGTTCCTGAAAGTGGAGTGATTAAGTAGGAACTAAAATGATCCTTTAGTTCCTATAAAGGAAACTAAAAGTCACTACAAGAAAAGCTCAGAGAAAAAATGTCCCGGCTGTGGGTAATGAGTTAGAAGGACTGACTCTGGACAGCCTCCTCCAGAATAGTGGTCATGACCTTGCATTTACCCTCACGACCTTAGAGGCACTGATTGGTTTCTGGCATGGTGACCATGCCAAAGAGCCCATTGGACTGGATAGGAGGGATCGTATGTCTGTGATCACTGACTGCTTCTTAGGTACTGCACTTAAAAATCACAGCTCTGGGGCTTCCCTGGTGGCGCAGTGGTTGAGAGTCCGCCTGCCGATGCAGGGGACATGGGTTCGTGCCCCGGTCCGGGAAGATCCCACATGCTGCGGAGCGGCTGGGCCCGTGAGCCGTGGCCGCTGAGCCTGCGCGTCCGGAGCCTGTGCTCCGCAACGGGAGAGGCCACAACAGTGAGAGGCCCGCGTACCGCAAAAAAAAAAAAAAAAAAATCACAGCTCTGTAATGATCAGACTGATGACCGGGGGCTGATCAATGTGGAGTGCTCGTCTCCTTTGCGCCTTCCCAGGGCATGTGTGAGAACCCGAGAGAGCTGGGGGCACAAAACATCACTGATGTTGCTGAGCTTCCCATACAGCCTGCGGTGGCGGGGGTGGGCACTGGAGCCAGACGGCCTTCCTCCATCCACCCAGTGAGAGTTTGGCTAGAACTCCCAAAGGGTGTCCTGGTCTAGAAGGAAGTGTGTGCCAGGAATTCTTGGAAAAGCAGTGACTGCCAGCCCCCAGCTTGGACTTAACCCAGGAATCAAAGAGGTCTTCTTTTATTCCAAGACAGGCAGGGAAGGCTGAAAGCCCTCTCAGTAACTATTCTGGGGGCAAAAGAGGAAGAAAGAGAACACAGGAAAAACCCACCTAGATTGTGTGCTAGGAGGAAGGATGGGGCTCAATGTCCAGGAGGCTGTAATCTGGACTCAGCCCAGCACCCCCTCAACTGAGAAAGGGAAAGCAAATCTACCAAACAAGTTCAAGAGCACCCCTGACTCAAGAACTCATTGTCTTCTGAGGCTCAGGTCAGACTGCGGGGGAAAACTGGCCAGAAAAACAGTGTTGCCTCAGTATCCTTCCTTTGCAAGGTACCAAGAAACCCTACAGGAAACTATGATTCATCAGGCCATTATAAGTTGCATGACTGACCAGAGATGGCATCAGGCCCAGATAAGGGGACATTTCCACTTAAGATAACGTTTCCAGATAAAAGAAACCTCCACTGAGAGCAGGACGGTTGCATCTGGGTGGGCAGCGTGTGTGTTGCACAAAAACACCAGGCTGGGGGGATGGATGGGGTTGAAGCTCAGACCCCCGACTCCCCTCACCACCCGTGTAGCTGGTGCAGGACTGCATCCACACAGAGTTTTGAAAAAGGGTGCCTCTTGCTAATTCTCACAAAGGCCCTGTATAGGCTGGGAAACAGCCCAGGGTAAGGCGTGTCGGCGGAGGTTAGCAATCCTCCTACCCCCAGGTTAGCCAAGGGGTCCCTTAAGAGGTGGAGCCTGGCTCAGCCTTGAGCATGGAGACACTCATCAGGGACCACCCCATGCAGAACAAGGAAGCCAGCCCCGGCGGATGAAGACTGTCGCTACTCAAGGGTTATCTCAAGGCCTGAGCTGGGAACGAGGATGGCCGTTTGGGGGCAACCTTTTCAGAAAAGCGGCTTTTTCTGGTTCCTTGTCATTGACTTTGTCACCAACTGCAAAAGGAAGCGAAACATCCACAGGTGACTTCATACGACAGGTGACTTCATACGACTACTATAGTGACTCCTGGGCAGACATTCCCAGAGAGAGATTCATGATTTAATGTTCCATCTTCCATCATTCTCTGAGCCCTCACTGGGCTTCCAGCAGGAGAGAGGCCGGCTAAGAACATGAAAAAGACCACTAAATACTGCACGGTTGTCCCCACCCCATCCCCTGGCAGGGATCCCGTGAGCCAGAGGCCTCCCTCCTGTCCTGCAGGTGATATTTTATCAAATGGGAGAGTGGAAGGGTCCTGAACTGGGGACAGGACTCCAGACACCGTCGCTGCTCTGGGGCGGAGGGATGTGTACCTGTTCTGCTGGTGAGGATGAGGTCTTTTTCCCCAGGTAGGTTGGTGAAAGCTACTCATGGAAACGCGGGCACAGCTTCGTTTGCCTTCCCTCTCTTTCTCTTTCTCTCCTTCACGCTCACTGACATCATTGTACCCAGCGTATCACTATGCATACATCCCAATTACCCCACTTTGTTTTTAAGTCTACCTTCTCCTTGGGAAGTACAGCAGATGAGAATGCTTCTCAGTCAATTCAGAAAGAGCCTGCTGCTTCCTATGCGTGAACACGTGGTTAGGTCCTGCTCACGCGTGAGGGACTCATAAATGCTGCCAACTGACTTTTTGGAAGGAATATTGGCAGGTGGGAGTGCCGGGTTGACACTGGACCCAGGTGAGCCAAGTGAGGTTCATAGCGGGTGGAGGATCGAAGAAGCCACAGCTTGCCCTGGGGACAGTGTATGTGGACGAAGCCAGGAGAGCGGAACTACCAACCTCTGGAGCAGGGAAGCCAGTTACAACACAACTCAAGCTTCAAGCCATCCAGCTGCCCCCTATGACTATCCTTCTGGTATGAGAGACCATTAAAGAAGGGGCCACGGATCAAGTAGGAAAAGAGATGAACTTCAACATATTCTCCAGTGATGGATGACGACACAACAGAAAGATCCCCTGAATCAAAAGAACTAAGACAGGTTAACAGGCGGCTCTGAAATGAAGTCTCACTGATGAGCATATATTTGCTTTAGAAGCAATTGAAGTATGTTTTTTTTTGGGGGGGGGTGTTTTTTCCAGATTTGGGTCTCTTAAAAGAGGATATAGTGGGTTGGATAGATTATTTTTTCTGTTCCTAAGAATTTTCAACAGCAACAAACTTGGTTCTCTTGTAATATCAACAACAGTGCAAAACACTTGGCCTTGAATTTGAGATCTGGGGATAGTAACAGCTTGATTAGTTAGGTTTCTTTCTTACCCGAAATGTTAATTTACTTGAGAAAAATAGAGACAGGAGGCTATCACTTCACTGTGTAAGTGAAGGGCAATCAGTATGTTAAAAGGCTGATTCTAGGGCTTCCCTGGTGGCGCAGTGGTTGAGAGTCCACCTGCTGATGCAGAGGACACAGGTTCGTGCCCTGGTCCGGGAGGATCCCACATGCCGCGGAGCGGCTGGGCCCGTGAGCCATGGCCACTGAGCCTGCGCGTCCGGAGCCTGTGCTCCGCAACGGGAAAGGCCACAACAGTGAGAGGCCCGCGTACCGCAAAAAAAAAAAAAAAAAAAAAGGGCTGATTCTAAGCAGCTTCCTTCATGAAAGGGAAAATCCAACCTGGTTGACATTCACCAGGTGGCTGCCTGAGTGTTAGTGGGTCAGCCTCTGCCTCTGAAATGAGTAACTTCACTTCTGGGTACGGTGTTTTCCCCTAACACCTGCACTTCAACACAAAAGGCATGCACAAGAGATACAGAGAGTGTGCTTCCAAATCACTCAGCTGGGTCACAGGCAAGTGGTCCATTGGTTCTTCCCCATCTACACATCCCAGCTAACTTCCACCAAAGCTGCTGATGTATGGTGTGGAATCATTGAAGAAAAGCCCCTTATAGCCCTAAGCTTCAAGGGGGTCACAGACTCCAGCAAATACCTA
The DNA here is from genome assembly GCF_003676395.1 of Aethalodelphis obliquidens. NCBI lineage: Eukaryota > Metazoa > Chordata > Mammalia > Artiodactyla > Delphinidae > Aethalodelphis > Aethalodelphis obliquidens. The sequence goes on from NW_020837951.1 coordinate 22,984,067, forward strand.
AAAAAGGGCTGAAAAGAAGAGCCAGATAAAGTGACTTCGTGGACAGAAAAGGTCCTACAGGCTCAGAGAAGGAGCCCCGGCAGCTGAAACCTCAGCAGCAGCCATTAAGGGCCAGGCCCATCCCACTGTACAATACAGGGAACAGCCCAGAAATATTCCAGCCCAACAGAGGAGCTGGGCCAGTATTCCAAGCAATTTAGGCCTCAAACCCAAGTGAGAGGAGACTGAGACACACCAAGTGGGTCATTCAGCTGCCATAGGTGTGTTTGCTTACTTTCTTTACCACTAAGTGTTCAGTATCTGGCTTCAACTCCAGAAAACCTTTAACTCAGCCAGCTTGGATACGAGAGGCAGTGAATCAGCATGGAGTTCCTACTGTGCGCCCCATCGCATTCAAGTGTAAGGCGACCAAATAATTTAGCATCCAAACTGGGGCGCTTTTAAGAGGGAAAGGAGATGATGCTATTAATAATTACTCCAGGACAACAGGCATAAACCAGGACTGTCCTGGGTCAACTGGGGAGTATCCTCAACCAAACCAAGCTATTTGAGGGGAGGAGGTAGTTACCTCAATAAATGCTAATGGATTCCAAGGAGGTTGGCACGGACCCCTGAGGCTGATGCCCAGGCTCCTGGCTGTGCAGGCTGTGGACAGCACTGGCTCTTAAGCCGCTTACTGGAGAAAGAAACCACAGTGTAGACGACTTCCTTTGTGGTTGGTGGGAATGTCACGTGCAAAGTTCTCGGGGTTGAGGGTAGCAGGGTAACTATGCGGTTTTTAACTGTCATTTTAAGTGCCTCTCTCCTGCCAGACTGTACACACCGGCTTGGTAACAGCCCAAAACATACTGTCTTCCGAGCACTGTGTACCATTTATAGGGATCGCCCAGAGCAGACTCTGAAGGAATAGCATCGTCACAGTTCTCTAGAGAAATAACATCTCTACAGAACAGGCGAGCGATGGCTGAGATCAGCTCCCCGGTGCCTGCGGGTGATTTCAGGGAGCTCGTGTCCTTCCTCCCGCATTGCCCCTGCGCGGTGTCTTTCTACACACACACCCCACACCTCACGCACTAGCCGTACCAGTAGACTCAAAACTAGAACTTGGCAGCCAAAAGACCCACTCTTTGCATGATCAAAGTTTTTGAGAACAAGGCAAAACCCCCAACCCAACTGCAGGCATGTTAAACCACACATTTGAACATTGGTGCTGTTCGGAACCACAGTGCCAGCCAGACAACCGCACACACATCCATGCCTGAACCGGAGTACCGTACGCCGTACTGAAATTCACCCTTGGACACGCGAAAGAGGAAAGGAGGAGAAACTTACACTACTATCATCCATTCTCTCGCGCCTTTTAGATTTGTGTGTCTCATAGTCTTCCATGAGGGTCTGCATCAGATTCTTGGGCCGCTGTGATCCGGCAGCCTCTTCGGGGGCTAAGTCAGGCTGCAAGCTGGGACCTTCAGGTGTGGGGGATGGAGAAGGTTGGACTTTCTCTATTTTCCCTGAAACAACACGAAGAGAACACCCTTTCTAAGCTTGTCTGGTCATGACTGCTTTCGAAAAGAAGAGAAGAACACTGGCAAAAAAAGCAACCTCTGACATACCGAGGGGTACCAGAATGATGGTTAAGTGCAGGTCATTTTATTACAGGGAACAATGTGCTTAAGGATTAATGTCACAAACCCATCCAACAAAGACCTCAAGGAAACCGGTTTTAAAGTCAGTCAGACCAAAGAGGGCTCTCAGGCACTCTGCAGATATATGCCAGACAGACAGACAAACAGACAGACAGACAGACAGATGCTGCCTCCAGTTGTTTTGGGGACAGTATTCTATCACAGATCATACAATCAGACTGTCAGAGGTGGCGGTGCCTTTGAACCTTAAAGACCCATTTCTTACAGATAAGGAAAACTTAGGCTCAACAAAGGGAAGGCTGTGCTGGGCCACCAGGAGTTGGCGATGGTATCCAGGTCTCCTGGTTCCCTTCCCTCTTTCTTCTCTTTCAGAGGTCACCAATGGTCAGATGACCAGCCTGGGTTTTTTGTATGGACAACACATGTTGTAAAACCTCTGAACGAGAACTAAGCTGTTCTTCCCAGGTCACTCCAGTCTTACACTGGCCAGCTTCATTCTTTACCTTACCTGCCACGGTCCTGAAAGCACTTAGGTTTGAGATCCCGGATCTTAAGGAATGAATGCCAACAACAGCAGCTTCAATGTTGTAGAAAAGGGGTGCGTCAGACTTGGGAAAGGTGAGGTTTTAGTTTTTGAGATGCCATACAGGTATTCTCAGCATGAGAAGATTGGGTCCACAGTCATCCACAGTGGTGTGGTGATGCTAGGCACTGTCACTAAGACTGCCTGCATCCCACCCTCTTGGGAAATGCCTTCTGGCCAATGAAGGAGTGGGTTATATTGCCAGAGCCCCAAACGCACCTCTGAGAAGTACCTTCAGGTGCAACAGTCATGATTTTTCCAACTATGCCCCTTATGGGAGACACAGCTAGGGTCTCCGAACAAGGAATGTGGAGAAAACACACAAAATAAATGGATATTTCAAGCACAAAAGTTCAGAAACCACCAGGGGAGGGTAAAGACCCATTTGACCTCCTCCAGACCCAAGATGAAGACAGCTCATCTTTCTTTGCCTCACTCCCCGCAAGACTGCCTGATGGAGCTGGAATCACAAGTGAAGCCTGGGGTCCATGTCTCTGAGTGGGTGGCTATAGGACTTTACTGGGCATAGGTCCTTTGATGGGAGTTGGGAAGCCCCCCAGAGTTCAGGAAGCCCGAGTTTTAATTTCTGCCCTTCCATGAACCAGCCATGAGGTTGGCTGTAGACAATCATGTAATGTTCCCCCTTTAATCTTGAGCTGATCACTTAAGTTCTCCAAGTTTCAACTTCCCTAGCTAGAAAATGAGAATTTGGGGAAAAGTTGTCTTGGAAGTCCATTCTAACTCAAACATTTTGCTATTCTACCAAATACATTTGGCAAGAAGATCAACCTTTATTGATTAAAAAATACATATATATGGCCAGCACATTTGGCAGTTAGGTGGGGAAGTGGTTTTTAATACACAGACACTCCATTTAATACACAGACACCCACCATTACATTAGTGAACTTAGTGAAACTCATTGCTTTGACCTCAATTACCCAGATCATTGATAAAAAGTCTTTTGATATTAACAGTAAGGTTACAAATATTTTAAGGTCTTCAATCTTCAAATTCTCTAGAAACGGTTTCTATTTTTTATTACGGAAATCGGGGAATGCTATCATGACACTATGGACCCATCAACTATATTAAACATTTATCAAGATTCTACCACCCTTGCTCCACCTGTCCTGCCTGCCTGCCTTCCTCCCACCCTCCTGTACTAAAATATTTAAAGCAATCTCAGACCTCAGGCAATATTACCCCTGAATACGTAGTGTGTATCTCTAAAAATTCTGATTGACTTTTATTTTATTTTTAACTTTTATTTATTTATTTATTGGTTGCGTTGGGTCTTCATTGCTGCACATGGGCTTTCTCTAGTTGCGGTGAGCGGGGGTTACTCTTCGCTGAGGTGTGCTTGGGCTTCTCGTTGCGGAGCAGGGGCCCTAGAGCGCAGGCTCAGTAGTCGTGGCGCACAGGCCGAGTTGCTCTGCGGAATGTGGGATCTTCCCAGACCAGGGCTCGAACCTGTGTCCCCTACATTGGCAGGTGGATTCTTAACCACTGCACCACCAGGGAAGTCCCTGATTGACTTTTAAAATGAAGCTTTGAGGAAACAATACAGCCCAGTGGTGAGCATGCAGTTCTAGAGCCAGCCTGCTTGGGTTTGAGCTCATTAGTTAGCAGCCAAATACCCTTAGGGCAAGTTACTTGCCTTTTTTTTGAAGTTTTTCTATCTCAGTTTCCTAATCTGTAAAATTGGTATGTTGATAGAAGTACCTACCTCATACGGTTGGTACAAGAACTAAATTAATATTTATAAAGTTAATATTTAGAATGGCACGCATCCAATGAGTCTAGTTAGTATTTATTTGGAATCTCAAAGAACAATATGTCTATGGAGTAAGAATGAGCAATTTCATGGGAAATTCTGCATAAAAATTTCACAACTCTTCTAAAACTAGAAATAGATACCACATGACCAGGTTGGTCACTTTCTAATTGACCTCTCAAGTGTCCAAATCATCTCCCACCAGCCAACCCTCCAGCATTAAACTTCTAGAAAGCATAGTACATATTCAGTGCCTCTAACTTCACCCTTTCACATATACCACCCCTGCCTCATAATACTTTGTTTATACTTCTGGGAAAGCCTTTTTCACATACTGACTGTATCAATCGGGTTGTTTAAGCATTTCTTCTCAATAAAGCTGTAAAGTCACCTGAAGATAGGGACCATTTCAATCGGTCTGTGAATCCCCCTAACTCATCTGAATGTAAACTCCATTAGAGGAGGACCTTGTCTGTCCTGGTCAATGCTGAATCCCACAAGGCAGGAGTTCAGGCTGTTGAATGAATCAGCAAGTCCATTATGAAATATACAGAGCAGCCACTTATTGAATGCTTGTGGATTGGGACAGAATTCCCAATACAGAATCTGAGCAAAGTGTTTAAACGCCTTCACCAAAGCACATGAAATAAAACCATCTTGGTCTACAGAACCACAGACGCGATGGCTTTGGAGTAATAACAAACACGTTTATATGGCATTTCATTGATAGGCTTCATGTCATTTGATCCTTACAACCACCCTGGGATGTAGTCAGGGTGAATGTCATAACATCTCTGAACAATTTAGACCATGGAGGCTCAGATGCTTAACATCAATCCAAATTACATTAGTTAGTAACAATCAGAGTCAGGTCTGGAACCCAAATTGTGTTGACTGTTGCTAAATTATATAATTGGATGTGTGCTGAAAGAGCAGTTACTATAAAGAAGTGGACATTTCCTGCTCACTTCTTAGTATGCCAGCAAAATGAAACCCATCCCCGGAGCAAGTTTTGCCGGTTACAGCCGCTAGAGGTCACATGAGTAACAGGAACCAAAGACTAGCTTAGCGGGTCTGGAGCAGTGTCTTCCAAAGAGAAGGTGGCTGAGAGGTCCTGGAGAGAACAGAAGAGTTCAGATAACCAAGGCCACATCAGAGCCTCAGGAGAAGCTGTCACAGGTCTCCAGAGAAAGGGAGCCCCAACCCCGGACTTCTGGGCTGGTTGACATCTGGGGAAGTCGGCTTGGCTGGCCTTCTCTACCGTGATCTCCAATCACCCTGCCTCCAGGACGGTTCCAACCAGGACTGGAATTCTCACGCAATCTTAGGAACCACACAGGCCATCAAAAAGCTGGAGAGGGACGTAGCTTGCAGCTTAATCAAGTTTTCTCTTTGATTAGGATGGTGAAAAAACTTCTCGTGCTCTTCCACCAGTAACAGACACTGCAGACACCACCACTGTTCGGGCCAGGGGGATCATGACATAAATGTGATGCAAAGCTTGGGAAGTCTGTCTCATCTTTTATGGCCTTGGAAAGCACTTTGAAGTTCCTTGGCCCCGAGGACAAATCTCATTAGAATCCCCAAACAATGATGGTTATCTTTGGTGTTCCTTGGCGTGCATCCAGCACTTCCCCAGTACCCCCAGGTCCCATCCCCACTTGTCCCATCAAAACTTGTTCTCATATAAGTCTATTCACCTGGTGAATGACTGCATAGCTGATGGCAGCTGAAAGTGGCCTCTATTTTCAATGATAAACATCCTGCTATCTAGTTTCTCACCTGGGCTGAACACTCTACAAAATAGCTCTCTTGAAGGATCCCAGAAACAACATGAACAGTAAGTGTCACGCAGACCTCAAGGCAGACCTGTGGTGGTCCTGGCCAAGGCCTGGTCCCTGACATTTACAGAGCAGGGAGCAGGGACAACGTGAGCTTAACTGACATAGGAACCAACAGAAGAAAGCTAGACTGGAATTCAAAGTGGACGGCAGAAAACGTACTCGAGTTTACTTCATACGTATGATCTTGTCCAAACTGTTCCATCTAGAGTCATTTTAGACTTAAGCATTTAAAGATGTTTGAGGATAAGCAGCTTCACCTGGCTGGGATGATTCCAAAGCCATGTTTCTAAAATCACATCCTATTACCTTAGCTTTGTAAGGATACTACGCAACACTGCAAACGGTCAAAAGGTCATTGGTCAAATAAGTTTGAGAAACACTCGACTAAAGAAAGCTTTAATGATAAAACAAGATAGATTTCCTTACCAGGGGACTTCTCTAAGGTTTTAGTGCTAATATGATTGTGAATCTCTAGTTTAGGAATGGGGGTGCAGCATTTCTCAAATTTATTTAACCACAGAACCTCATTTCATAGAATCCCTATTAATATCTTGAGGAAAACAATTTGGAAAATACTATTCTCTAGTGTATACTAGTTAACCACTAACTACTAACTTATGGGCACAAGTTCAACTAATAAGTATGGGCACAAAGCTTACGTACAAGAACTTTCACCATTGTTCGTTTGTTTGCTTATAATTTACATATGTGGAAACAACAAAGGCATCTGACTATAAGAGAATGGTTAAATTAGTTGTGGCTTATTCAGATGATGGAGTATTATTTAGCCATTATAAGTCATGTTTTAGTCTCTCAAATTTAGAGGAATAGTTATGGACATGGGAAAATATTCAAAATACATTAAGAGAAAAAGCAGGTTACAAAAGCAGAAATACTGCAGGGGTTTAGGAGAGCAGGCTCCGGAGTTGGACTGCTTGGGTTCAAATCCTAACTCACTACTTATTAGCTGTGTAAAAGAAAACGAAAGTGCACACATGACACATGGTAAAACCTAGTCAGGATAAGATGAACAGTCTTGTGGCTGGCAGAATAATGGCTTCCACAAAGATGTCCAAACCCTAATCCCCCAAACCTGTGAATATTTACCTTACATGGCAAAAGGACTTTGCGGGTATGATTAAGTTAAAGACTGTGAGATGGGAACACTATCCAAGATTATCCAGTTGGGCTTGGTGTAATCACAAGGGTCCTCATAAAAGAGATGCAGGAGGGTCAGAGAGAGAGAGAGAGAGAGAGAGAGAGAGATTTGAAGATACTATACTGTTGGCTTTGGATATGGAGGAAGGGGCCACAAGCCAAGGAACGTAGATGGCCTCTAGAACTGGAAAAGGGAGGGAAATGGATGCTCCCCAAGAGCCTCCAGAAGAAACACAGCCCTGCCAAGATCTTGATTTTAGCACAGAAGGACACTATTTTAGTGTGTTTGAACTGTCATGACAAAATACCATGGATTGGGTGGCTTAAAAAACAGAAATTATTTTCTCACAGTTCTGGAGGCTGGAAGTCTCAGATCAGCATGGGTACCAGCATGGTCAGGTTCTGGTGAGAGCTTTCTTCCTATCATGCAGATGGCTACCTTCCTGCTGTGTCCACGCATCACAGAGAGAGAACGAGGTCTCTGGTGCCTTTTCTTATAAGGGCACTAATCCCATCATGAGGGCCCCACTCTCATGACCTCATCTAACCCTTACTATCTCCCAAAGGCCTCATCTCCAAATACCATCACATTGGGGGTTAGGCATTCAACAACATACTGAATTTGGGAGGGGACACAATTCAGTACATAGCTGACACATTTCAGATTTCTGACCTCAAGAACTATAAGATAATAAATTTGTGTTGTTTTAAGCCACTATATTTGTGGTGATTTGTTACAGCAGCAATATGAAACTAATACACATGTAGACCCAATGTTATCTTCCAGGCACATGTGTGCATGAGAGAAACTAGGCAGGGAGTAGTTAGGATTATGAATCACTTTGCCTTTTACCTTTATTCTTTACTTTCCAAGTTTTTTCCTACAATAAGCATGAATTAATTTTAAATTATAAAACAAACCAGAATTTTTTTCTTTTAAGTATTACCACACATGCTAATAAAAGCAGATAAAGCTGGGGCTTTAACCTTCATGGACCAGGCAGATCCGGAAGCCTTTCTGTCTCACCAGGTAGCACACACAGGCCCAGGGGAGCTACTGAGCTGACACCTCCTGGGGTCTTAGAGAAGCACTGGTCACATTCACTGGTGACTCTCACAGGCAGACTAAGGAGCAGAGTGGGGGAAGCAGAATTTCACTCCAAATTAGTAAATGCTGTCTCCCATGATTAGTGGAAGAAAAAACTAGGAAACATGAATTTGTGTTTCCTGTTTCTTTAAGTAGTTAAGCCACGCCCTGTCCAGAGAGAAAAAGCCACGCCTTGACTGCGTTTCTGGATCCTCCAAACAAGATGGATTTCCCTGTGCTGATGGGGGCAGAGAGAAAAACCCGCAATTCTTCCCACCCAAGGGAAACTACAGCTAGGGCTGCATGTCCTCAGTACACAGCTGCTGCCATCCATGACAGCCCACACCCTCCCTCTATAAGAAGAGGAGTAACTTCTAAAAAGCCAAGAGGGTGGATTCCCACAGTTAAGAAAATTATTTTGGTCAAACATTAGGATTTTGGTGATTATCATATTCTATACACATGGCAACTGACGTCTTAAAAATCAAAGATCCTTTGTTTCTACATTTCTCAAAAGAAAGGAAAAAGCCATCACCCACTCTTATTTAAAAACCAAACCGAACAAAGACGCCCACCAGATAACATGCTTTGGCCCAAGGTCCCTCAATGATCTCCTTTCTTCACGGAGCCTTGGGGTGAGCTTGCAAACATCTAAACGACTCGCAGATCACCAGAAAGAAAGGGGCTCAGACTTGCATTTTAAATTCCACTTCCTGCCAATACAAGGGAATATCCTGCCTGTCAGATCCGGAGTCCATGGGCTTGTATGGTTCCAGCTATGACCCACACACCAAGAGCTAGTCCCTGGTCCTTTCATCTCCTCCTTTGAAGGCCCCAGGGGTGGGAGAATGCAATGATACGCATCTTCAGAATATAAGCCTAGCTCAGAAATGAGAAACACCCCTGCCTGGCGACACAAGTCTGAGAAACTTCCAAATATTATTACTTCAAGGTACGGTGGGATGTTGGATGAGTTGTCGATATTGGATCATTCCTCTGAACAGAACTGGAAAATGAAAACTGGAGAAGGAAAGAGTTTTGCATCTGCAGGGGAAGCATAGTTTAAGACCAAAAAAAGAAAAATATTTAATTAAAACAGTAAGGATAAAAATCATGGTAAGTAGCAATTGCCCCACGAAGATCTTTTGGTTAAACACATTTCTACCAACACAGTGAGCTTAGCTCTATGAATATTATCACCCCCCTCCCCAAAAAAGAAAATATTTTCACGGTAATTTGTAATTTCACTGTCACCCAACATGCTTAATAATGGCCTTTGTTTTCTGAAATCACAGCTGACTACTGAAAGCTAATTCTTGAACTCTGATTTTATATGAGAAACTTTAATTCTAAAGAAGTAACTATGAATAAATCTCAGCTGGGACTAGAAAGCAATTTTATAAAAGCATGTTGTATCATTTGCATCAGGGCTCCAGTAGCTGCAGAAGAATAACTCATAAGTAACTCTGCTAAGGTTTTCTAGGTCTTTTCTTAGAACAAAAACTGCAGTAATGGGACTTCCCTGGTGGCGCAGTGGTTAAGAATCTGCCTGCTAATGCAAGGGACATAGGTTCTAGCCCTGGTCCGGGAAGATCCCACATGCTGCGGAGCAACTAAGCCCGTGCACCACCACTACTAAGCCTGCGCTCTACAGCCTGTGAGGCACAACTACTGAGCCCTCGTGCCACAACTACTGAAGCCCGCGCGCCTAGAGCCCGTGCTCCACAACAAATAGACGCCACCGCAATGAGAAGCCCGCACACCGCAAGGAAGAGTAGGCCCCACTCGCCGTAACTTAGAGAAAGCCCGTGCACAGCAACAAAGACCCAATGCAGCCAAAAATAAATTAATTAATTTTAAAAAAACCTGCAATAAAAACAACTCTTATTGGAAGCCTTTTGTGCACAGGCACTGACTGTACTAACTTACTGATGAGGTTGGTACTATTTTATTCCCGTTTTACTGATGAAGAAACTGATGTTTAGAGAGGTGAAGTAAAAGTTAGTTACACAGCTAACAAGCAGTGGAATCAGGATTCGAACTTCAGATATGAATCCAGAAAAATGACTGTCATATTTAAGCATGTTTAATTCTCCTTGACCAGCTTTGGTATGAATTTATATTTGAGTAATGAGAAATAAAGACAGAGAGACTGAGAATACCTGTGATGTCAGATGCATACAACTTTTGGGGAAACCTTTGACCTTTACATTCAAGGTCATGAGAAATAAAATACCATTACATGTAACATGAATGTGTTCTTTGGTGCTCTAATGGCCTGTCCTGCACTCTCTTCCCACCACCACCCCTAGTCCTCCCCCCCTAAGTAGCAAGTTGCTTATTTACAAAGATGAAATGGCTCTGAAACATCAATCTCCCTAGGGAAGCTCACGGCAAGTTGCCATGGTTAGTAAGAGACTGTCATATCCTGCCCTAAACTCCAGCAGTCACGGGGGCCATCCTGCTCCCAGGCCTGGCTTAGATTAGCTCGCATTTCTTACCGGGCGCAGAGCAGGGATCTTACAAGAATTAGGTCCTTTGATCACCTTTTCGTTCTCAGCTCAAGACTGCATGTTTCTTTGTATGTAGGTTCACACAGTTGTGCAGTTGAGTCTGAATTTTTGGAAGCAGCTCTCCTAACTTGGAGCATGGGGTAACCAGGCATCGGTAAAGGGCAAGTAACCAGGCCACCATGTGATGTCCCCAGCAAAGCAAGGGACAACCCAGACGCTGTGTGTACCAGAAGACCCAGCACAATCAGCAGTGACAGCAGAAGCTGTTACGAAACGGAAAGGTAGGAAGTGCTGTTCTTCTCCAAAGTTCTACGTCCCAGAAGCCATGACCATAGGCTTGTCACAGAAGAAAGACCACAGTCTGTATCTTGTCAGGAGTGAAGGTGATGGGTTTAACCATGACAGTTGCCCTTTTCAAACCGCTGAAGGCAATGTCCAAAAAGAACTTTGAATTCTGTAACTTGAGAAGTTCTGACCTCACTGAACACCTTCAACCTTCACCCCTCGCCGAACCCTACTTCGACCTAACCTTTTCTTACCAATTCCTTCCCAAATGGCATGTGTTTTTAAAAATGAACATATTTGCTGGGTTCAGATAAATAAAAATACAGGGAGTTTCTGATCCAAGGTAGAAGGAACAATCTTACAGAGCAAAGGAGAACAGCAGAGAGCAGACGTGGTGTTCAATGACCACCAGTAAATGAATTTGGCCAGCGTTGGCCCTACTCCGCCAAACCTAGTCAGGTAGTGGAGTGAACACTTATCCCTGCGCCTCCTCAAATAAAGAAATGGATTCCTTGCTTGAGCTCCCAGTCCTTTCAACGTTTTCAGGCAATGAGCCTGTCTCCAGAGTGAATGACTGAGCTTCCTCCTGGGGCATGAACTTTCAGAAAGAATTCACAAAAGCAGCCAGGCTAGATGGCTGACATGGATGACGCTAGTCCCTCGCCATCTGCCCAGATCTTTGGACAGCACCAGCAATTCGACTGTTGTAGTTTGGAGCACTGAAATTAAGTTCTGAAAGCACAGAGGAACCATTAAAACTAAGTTTTATCATAACTTATTTGGCAGCAAAACCCGAGGTGAACCAGCATGAGGTTCTTCTTGGTCTTTATTGATCCCACTTAATAGAACAAACTCTTAAGTTTCACAGCAGAAATCGAATTTGATGACAGGTGCAGCCCCAGACTCCACTGGGTGTGTTCAACAATAGTACATGCGTTGCACTGCTTTTCTAAATAATGGTATGGACACTTCATGGCCTTTCTAAAATCAGAAAAATGTGGAATATATCTGGTCTCAAGAGTTTGGGTCATTTGGATTCTATCCTAGATAGCTGTTGGGAGGGTTACATGAGAAAATGAGAAATAACTGTGTGTGAATTACAGGACTGGGCTTTAAGGTCTCGGTGAGTTGCAGCTACTGTGATTATACTTCGGTCACCAGAGAATGTTCAAGGAACTTGGCGGTATACATAATCATCTGTAGGATACTCCACGTTCTGCTTTAGAACCTTCACACAGCCAGCTGTGCCCCTATAAGATACGCAATTTGTACCTGCCTGCAGCAAAGGGAAACACTGTACACTCCTGAAGAAGCGCTCTCTCTTACCTGGGCCTGGGAGGGAATCCTTCTGTCAGTCACCCACACCAAGGTCTTCTACTGTGGAGGACTGAGGCTGTCTCAAGTGAGACTTGGCCTCATTCAGCTCTAATTCAGCATGGAACAAAGGCACCAAGCTCTGAATACTGTGCTGATATAAACATTTTTTTTCTATCTAGGAGTTTTCTTTGTGATATTGGGAGATAATGAAGGGAAAATGACCCAGTCAATAAGCTTTATAATAATGTAATGAACATCACATGTGCATTCAATTCAAACTGACAACAGAAGTCAAAACACCTTGGAAATCTTATTTTTATAAGAGGTATAACTAACGTATCTTTCCACATATTAAAAGACCTAAACAGACAGGTTATGGGACTCAATACCCACATCTTTTCCTTGACAGCTCTCCAGAATGTCCCACTGGGCAAACTGTCTGACTTGGTAAATCAACTTGACACCTGGCATGAAAATGCAAACTAGTTCCAAAACCTAAGCTAATCATCACCTAACTAACTGGGTTTCTCCGGCCTGCCTAGAACTTGGAAGTGAAACCAGGATATCTAATAATAGACACAGGCACTAAAGAGAGAACTGTCTGCTGATACCCCTCCTATGAAAAGACATTTTAACAGGTCTAAAGTGTAACTTCGGTAAAATGTTTGGGTTTTCCTCCCAAACTCATTCCTCAAGGGGGTTTTACAAAAGTGCGTGGGTTACACCTTCAAATCAGGCTTGTGCACCTGCCTAAGTGCTTCCTTTATTCTCTACTTCTAACCATCAAGAGGAGGCCCACGTGTGTTCATTCTTGGGAGCATGGCCTCTCCCATAACCCAGGGCACTCGTCAAGATGGCGGCCGGCCTTTAGACGTACATAGAAAAAAAGCCGGTGGAATGGACTCAGGAAAGCAGGAAGACTTTTAATTCATCAATTCATGGCTGAAGGCAGGACAGCTTGGAGATTTGTGGAGATAATTACCCCTTGGAAAATCCTCACTGGCTTCCCACTGACCGCAGGATAAAGTCTAAAATCTAAAACCTTTGACATGATTTACATAGCTCTTCACTGGCTCCAAATCAACTGTCTTTTGTTTTGTTTTAAATCTCTTCCTTTAACCCACCCTAACTTTATTTAGGCACCTCAAACATGCCAAGTTCTCTTCCTCTGTAGGTGCCCTTCCTTCTAACCTGAACGATCTCCCCCACCCCCTGAACCCAACCCAACTCCTTCAATTCAAAACTTAGACGACAGTTTCCCAAGAAAGGAAGACTTTCCTTATCCCCCCAGTGAGGCGGTCTTCCTTGCTCTGATCTTCCACAGGTCTCCACGCTTCTCTGTTATGAAACTGCCACCTTTCTCTGATGTTTCTGTTACTGAACTATAAGTTCCCTGAGGGCGGGGACTTTATCTGCCTTGTTCACTTCTGTATGAACAAATGCCACACAAGCCCTATTTAAGTGGACCTTCTTCTTTAAAAGTCATGCAAGAACCAACAAGATTCAATTTCCATATAATTTTTCCTAATAAACGGTCTTTGAAAATGATTACATCCTTTTAAAAATAGAAATCTCATCATCTTCCATCTCGAAAGGCAAGGGAACCAAAAGCAAAAAACAAGTATCTTTTCAACACCTGGGAAATGGTTGGAAAGCACTTCTCTTTCCTTATCACATCTTGGCTCTCAGTGGCTTTTACTTGCCTTAAGATTTCAGGATTCCATCATGTCACCAGCATAATTTCTACCAGAGGAGATGTTAAAAATTATATTTTTCATCACCTAATATCAAATTGTCACTCTGTGTCATGCAGTGACCCAGCTGAGTCACCTCTACTGGCATGAAATGGGGAGTAGTACGGTAGGAACTCAGCAACATCTCCATTCACAAAACCAGAGTTGGAGCCAGCGGTTCTGACCCTGGCCATGAAAGGTCCGGTTTGGCTGCTAAGAGTGATATGTCGGCCTCCTTCCTGATCACGAACTTGGAAGCTGGCTGGCTAAGCATTACTCTAAACGTTTCCAGGTATGGATAGAAAAAAAATTACCTTTTGCATTCAACTTCTTTCAATCAAGGTTGTAATTCTGGGAAGCCCTGCCACCTACTTTCAATGTTCTAGAGGTAAATGTGAAGAAGCGAGCTGCACACACGTTATCTATCATGACTGTGGTCAGTGTGACAACCAGACTCAAGCAGGGTGCAGACTTGCATGAATGAACTACCATCTTGCTAAAGGAGCAGAAACCAAGCCTATGCGGATGGGCTATGGGGGAGGAGATCAGCATTAGCACAGGAGGAAGTACGGGAGAAATCGGTATGGGGCTACTGGGATGCTGAAAGCAGACATTAGGACTCTGTCCTGTTTTAAGCCTGGCGGGAAGCATGACGGACCACAGCAGGTCAGGGAACTAGAGGAAACTGTGGAGATGTCTTAATTTTTGTTTGTGTGCTAGAAGTAAAGTATGGAGCCATAAGGTAAGGGGTTTAATTAGAGAGGGAGTGAAGAAAACTGAAAATACCACTGAGCATATGCAGTGTAGAGAAGGTTTTATAATGAAATAATATAAAGGGAGGGCTAGGTAAGTGGAGCCAGCTGTAACTGATAAGAGAGCCATGGAATCTGCCTGCCACGTGAGCAGAAGTTGCTGAGATGCCTGCAGAAACTTCCTCCACCAGTGAGGCTGCAGGTTCTTATGCAGGCCCTTTGCAATCACTTACTGGTGAAGCAGGCTCCCCAGACTGGGCTGAATTCAAGTGGTACCAAAACTTTTTTTAGGATCCCATATAGAAAGCCCAGCTGGCATCTCTGTGCCAAGCCATCCCACAATAAGACTTTAAAGTGAACTCAACAAGTAAGGATCTTTGGGAAAAGCCAACCAGTCACTGTTAAGCATAGACAAAGAGCCTCTTCTGAAAGTTTTCTTTGCCTCAAACACTCAGCTGGCCATTGCTCCATGACCTGAAGGCATTAAAAAACATATCAAGAGGGGCTTCCCTGGTGGCGCAGTGGTTGAGAGTCCGCCTGCCGAGGCAGGGGACATGGGTTCGTGCCCCGGTCTGGGAGGATCCCACATGCCACGGAGCGGCTGGGCCCGTGAGCCATGGCCGCTGAGCCTGCGCGTCCAGAGGCTGTGCTCCACGATGGGAGAGGCCACAACAGTGAGAGGCCCGTGTACCGCAAAACAAAAAAAACACAACATATCAAGAAAGTCACCATGCTCTCCCTCTTCCTGCTCCCTTCCCTTTCCTTCCTGAATAATTTAGTCCAAAAGCTATTAGGTGGGGCTGAACAAGATGAGTGTCTGCAGGGAGGGTGGGAGGAACCCCAGTGGCCCAGAGTGGTGTGCTGGAGCCAGAGCAGGGTGGGAAGGGACACGGGTGACCCAGCACAGGATGTTGGAGCACAAGCTGGGTGAAGAGGGTGTTGGTGACAGGAAACAGCAGTTGCCACCCAGAAAGTGACACTTGAACCCATGTTTGGTGAGGAAAATAGTAGATTGGTTCCATAAGGGGGGAGGGGTTTGATCAAATAATAAATATATTGAGGATAACAGGAACCAGGTATCTTGTTGTCAAGGAGGAGGTTACAAATATGGAAAGAGAGAAAATGAACCCAGTGGTATTAGAGTAGAATTAAAGGTATCAGGGTAAGCTCATGGTTTTCAAGATAGGTAGGTAGACAGATTAATTAATCAATCAATCAACTGACAGATAGAATGTGTATATATTCTCTAATTCTGACCACTGAGAGTGCCTGAGAGCAGTGCCTATCCAACAGCAACGAGCACATCAAACACTCAGACTTTGGTTTCTAAATACCACTCTCCACTGAAAGGAACTAGTGCTCTTTGTTGAAAAGGCTGATTTCAGGGTTAGGAAAGTATAAGATGAGACTGGAACATCTTGTGGCACCAGAAAGTAAAGATATGCCCAAAGAAAAATGGGGACATGTCAAAAGGACACTGAAGTTAGCCTGAAAGGCTCCTGTGAACTATATTTGAACAATTCAGGATAAAAATAACAATAGAAATGGATTATAACCCACTAAATATAATAGGAATCCATGAGACCATCTGTCATAGATAGATAGATTTAAAGTCTGAAGAGGAGTGAGATAAAGATTACGTGGTACCAAAGCATCTCACCACAAAATATTTGTTAATGGCAAAGGGAAAAAGTAACTATTGTACAGAAACCCTCAATCAAGCGATCAAAATTAGCATCATGTGAAAAAAGTTAACATCTGTCCCTGTAATGGGACAAACTGACACCACGTACTACCTGACTGGATGCTGTAAGAAGAATAAGCATCAGTTCTGTGGTATTCCTACCAAACATGCATAACCTGAACGTAATCATGTGAAAACATCAGGCAAACCCAAACTGAGGGACATTCTACAAAATTGGGGTGAGCAAGCATCATGCTGGCAATTTACTCTTAATTCAGAATAAAAAAGATATTTGTATTTAATTAGGGAACTTTCCTTTGGCTTTGAGATTATTTCAAATTTAAAAGTTAATAACGGGAAGAGTTAACTTGTGTTATTATAGATTTGATGGAAGCCAAGTGTCAATGGGCTTAAGATCTGGATGGACCAAGAGAAATGCCAGTAATTATATGTTAAGGCAAGGCTTCTTAAATTATCTCTAGTGAAGGAAGAGTTTTTCTGCCCAATCTATTATGGACCATCCATTAAAAAAATACAAAATCCCACACTTTCATTTGAGGACACTATCAAATTGTTCCAAGAGTTTTCAAATGCTCACTCCCTGTGTCTGTACTTAGCATGGATCAGGAAGAGTCATGAACTAGCGTGGACCACACCTTGAGCAGCTCTTCTCTTTGGTAGGATGTGTGGTTCCCCAAGTGCCATCATGTCCAAATGAGAAATAAAAATTACTCGTCACAGTGTTATGCATAATAGTAGCAACAATAATTCCCACTGTAATTAACGTCAACCATCTATACAAAGTATTCAAGATAGGGACTGTCCAGGCAATGGGAGAAGATTAGAGGACTGCCTTTACATATAGTAACTCAACTTCTCCAAAAGGGTCACAGGACACAAATAGATGAGACCACCTTGATTCCAAAGTAATTGTTTTATGGTGACTTAAAGAAAGATGTAAAGAAAGACAAATCCATAAAGATCAATTATACAGAAGATGGACCAAAACATCTTCTATGGGTCGATCTGCAACACCAACCCATAACTGTCGTTGCTGGGAAGACACTCAGCATTCAGAAGGGGTTAGGAGAAGACATCCCCAAATCAGACAGGTTTGATTTAACTGCAGATACTGACATCAATACAGTCCACCCAAGGGCCGACTCTGGGTCTGTGCCACACACAGCCTCTCCCTCAGACAAGAGAGAACAATTCTCCACAGTAAACCAAGACCACAGCAGAAGGACAAGAAAGGAGCTATTACATCCTTTGGGAAACGGCAAACACCATCTAGGCTCAGGGTTCTTCCAGAGGACACTCTGACACTCCCAATGTGTGTCTCCGAACACTGAAATCCCCGTTCCAGTGTCCCCCTGACACCGATTCCAGCCACACACAGAGGAGGGTCCACATATATACAACCCTGAAAGCTGCAATCAGCAACACCGATTTCTGCAGCATCTGTCGCTGGTCCGCGGCACTCCACTTACCTGGAGCAGTTTTGTAGCACGATGTTCGGGAGGGCAGTGATGGGGCATTCTTTGCCTTGGGGCTCTGGGTACTCTGCAAGACTTGTCTCTGCCTCTTCAGCTCCTCTTCCCTTTCTTGGGCTGCTCGGATCTCTTCTTCGATCATGGACAAAGTCCGCTGCTTCCTGGACCTCAGCTTGAAGGGCCCAACCATCACATCGGACTCTTGAGTGGCCAGGAGTGAGGCTGTGCTTCTCAACTCAGCTGCCTCTGAGTACTTGCTGAAGTAGCTCCCTTCCAGTCTGGTCTCCTCCATGTTTATGGGGCCACTGGTCTGCACTGCCGGCAGTGGCTGGGAGGGCCCCCTTTCCCTGAGCGCCCTGTCTTCAGTAGGCAGAATCTTTGGCAATACATCCCTTTTCTCTTGAACAGGGGAGGACACCTGAGGTGGTTCAAACATGCTCTGAGGCTTCTCTGAGCTGGAAGCCCCAGTTCCAGCTTCCTCCAGACTTGCTTGAGGTCCCTGCTGTTCTGCTCCACCCTTGTTGGTTTCAGACACAGCTCTGTCCACTTGCTCGGCTATGGCTTGTTGAATGGCATTCTGCACCAGGAGACCAGCCTGATATTCCAAGGGGTCATCAACCGATGGAGAGTCTCCCAGCGTGGACGAAGGGGAATAGAAACCATGATCACTGAATGACTTGGAGACACCTTCTCCTCGGCCCTCTGAGGGGTTGTCAGTTTGGGGAGTCTGGGGCAGAGAAAAATCAGCCAGCAAATTTTCCTGGAGGGCATTGGTTGTCTCGTTGGAGGCCCCACTGTCACTGATGTTGTCCATGCTGAAGTCATTGGACAGGGTCTCCAGGACGGTGGTATCCTGGGACCTCACCGACAGCTCATCCAAGCCGGAGTCAAGTTCCTCTGGAGTCAAAGAGACATTGACTGACCTTGAAAACTGATCCAAAATCCCAGGTTCGTCATCCTTGACCACGGTGAGGACAGCCCGGGCACTTGTAAACTCGCCGTCCTCTGCCCACAGTTTGGATAAGGGCCCGCGTTTGGACGGCTCACTGTACGGCCCTTCCTTCCCCTGAGGAGCTGTGCCGCCCTGGCCCCCTCCTCCAGAAGACTGGCTCTCCAGAGCACAGTGGGCTTTCTGTCCCTTGGCTGCTGAAGAGTCTTCGGGAGGTCCCCCGACAGAAGCTGGTCTCGAGATGGTCAGTGTCTTGTCTGAGTTGACTGGCCCCAGAGGTCTGTAGAAGGGCTTGATGGAGAAGAGCCTGGGTGTACTCTGGCCCTTGGCCACTGTTTGCCTGGAATTCTCCATCAGCTGGAACTGTTTGCGAGCCGCGGAGAAGTCTATCTGCTCCGTGACGATGTCCTCCTTTGCGCTGTCAGTCACGCTGGAACGTTCTCGAGAGGACGCAGGGGCCGGGCCGAGCTGCGGCGCGGCCGGCTGCCGCCATATCAGCAGCTGCTCTTGCTGCGCCCTCCTCTCCTTGCGCTCCTTGTACTTCTTGTGCGACTCCAGATGTTCCTCGTTGAGCTGCTCCTCGATCGTCTTTTCCTGCGGAGGGTTCCACCATTTGGCGGCGATGCCAGGATTCTTTTTCACGGCCTGACTCCGGATGAGTTCTCGCCTCTCTTTTTCCAGCTCCAGCATCTCTTCTGAAGGCCTCACTTTCCGGACGCAGTACTGTTCTTTTTCACTCTCGTCGTCCTCAAAGAGCTTGGAGGGCTTCTTGTCCTCGTGGAAGGCACGCAGCTCGAACTTGGCTTCCTTCTTAAGCGTGGTGAGCGTGAACTCTCCGTCTCGGGAGGAACACCGCGAGCTGGTGGAGGAGCTGGGGCTCACGGGCACCTGCAGGCTGTTCCCCAGCAGGTCTCTGGGCTGGTCGGGGGGGCGGCCGTTGGCTCTTTCACCCTCTGCCATGGTGTCAGAGGTGCTCTGATGGAGCTCCAGGGGAGGGGGAGCCTGCCTGCCAGCCACTCTCTCGGTGGGTTCCGGCTGGACGGCCGTGTGGGCAGGTGGGCTTGGGCTGCCCACCAAGATGGCTGCTCCAGGCTCTGGGGAAGACGTGCCGTTGTAGGTTCCGTCCACAGCAGAATCACAGCAGCTGGCCTCCAGCACCTCGTCTAGATATCGGATCTCTCTGGCCACATCATTATCCAGAGATTCATGGTGATCAGCGAGGAGGCCATTGTGGGGGGGTGAGTAGAAGGGGGAGGGGTGGTCCATGGAATGTGGAGTCGAGGTGATTCCGGGAACACTCTTACATTCTGCAACAGAGACCTCAATTTCCATGTTTTTGTGATCTGGGGGAAGAGGGCTGGTGGCAGGCTCCAGGGGATTGCCACTACAGTTGTCTCTCTCGTTTTTTAGCCGGATATCATCCTCGGAAAGCTCGGGAGCCTTCTGGGAAAAAGAGAAAAAACAGAAGTCAGGGTTAGAGACCACATCGCTTATGGATATGAACTTCAGACATTAGCTGATAACTAACTGGAAGGAAAACTGAAACCACAATGACGGGATCTTTTGAATACAAGTTTCTCTTCTAAAAAATCCTTTATATATTCATTTTGTTGCAGTAATGGGTACCTAAATCAATTTTACAGATTCCATTTTGCTTACCTGGTGTCCAGAGAACTTTCAATAAATGCTAGTCCCGTTTTTACATTTAAAATTAAATTAGGGGGACTTCCCTGGTGGTCCAGTGGGGAAGACTCTGCGCTCCCAATGCAGGGGGCCTGGGTTCTATCCCTGGTTGGGGAACTATATCACACATGCATGCCGCAACTAAGAAGCCTGCATGCCGCAACTAAAAATCCCACATGCTGCAACTAAACATGCCGCAACAAAGATCCCGAGTGCCGCGACTAAGACCCAGTGCAGCCTAAATAAATAGTAAATAAAATAAATATTTTTTTAAAGTAAATTGGGATTTGGATCATCTGATGATATTGCTCAAATAATTTCTAAAGTGGGGCTTCCTTGGTGGCACAGTGGTTGAGAGTCCGCCTGCCAATGCAGGGGACACGAGTTCATGCCCCGGCCCGGGAAGATCCCACATGCCGCGGAGCGGCTGGGCCCGTGAGCCATGGCCGCTGAGCCTGCGCGTCCAGAGCCTGTGCTCCACAACAGGAGAGGCCACAACAGTGAGAGGCCCACATACTGCCAAAAAAATAATAATAATAATTTCTAAAGTGGAAGAGATTATATAGCAATTGTATCCGAATTTTCAAAAAATTTCATAGCAAATTTCTGCAGAAATGTAAGAGAACTATTTGTATGTCCCCAACTATAAAAAGAAGGTCGTTTGGCAGGAACAAATCTTGAAAACATGATTCTCAGCCAGATGTAATGCAATTATTCTGTAGACAGGAAACTTTTTGAAAATTTTTTCCAAAATAAAATATTGGAAAACAGTAGATCTCTTCATCGGCCCCTTAAGAGCTTCAGTGCCACACTGCCATGGCTGTAATTGACCACGTGCATTATAAACACAGAACCAAAGCCACTGACCACCCAGTTCTGTTCTCAAAACAATGCTCCTTGGTTAAGGAGTGAAGAGCTAGTGGATGGTGGCCCCTCCCATCTAGTTGCTAAAATGCTCTGTATGTGACAGCTTCAATTTTGTGTTTAAATAAAAAAACTGTATTTTCTTAACGTTTTTAAATGCATCATATTTTTCATCAGTTATCAATCCCATGTCACTTTATTTGGCATTAGTTAAGATTAATTTTCAAACTCCAGGATATATATTTTTTTCTCAGACCAAAGGACTCCGGTTTGTCTCAGATAATTCAGCGGTAGGTCGTGAGCTTCATTTGAGTTCCCCTCAAGGATTTCACTAACACTTTCATCAGCTTTGTTTCAAGTCTCAGGTCTAGAGGGTACCTGGTATTACTGACTTAACACAATGCAAAACTGCAATACGGTATAATTTTCCTTTATTTAAATTTAAACATTGTTAAAGGCTTAGAATATAATATTAAAACACCACCTTAGGATGATTCTCAGGGGATTAATTTAAAAATCCTTTCAAGGAAAGTGAACAGTTATGGATTCGTTCGTAATATCTAGAAAAATGTGGAAGTTCATGCTATGTGCACTGCATTGCTGTCAGAATGTTGAAAAACTCTCATGGTCATCCATGAACTGGAAGGTTACCCATGACCTGGGGGTTTCCTTCACTGTGTTTCCCACATTCCTCTTTAGACTTAAAATCCATCAAGTAATATAAATTCCTTCCTTAGAAATAGGCAACAATAACGAATATTACTTCTTTGTCAGCACCTTCTGGTCTCAAAGGATCTTCCAGCCTTGATCTGGCCTTTGTCAAAGTCTGGTACTTAATATTTATAACTTCCACTCTCTTTATTTTGTTTTTACTTCATTTTTGACCAGTGTTAACTAGTGGCTCTTTTGTCTTTAGAATGAACTAAAGAGGCATGGCAAAAATGTTGCTACTGTCCTTTAAAAAAAGTTAACTAAACTTTCTTTTCGTAAGGAGATTCAGTAACTTCTATGTCATTCAAGAATTATAGGAGGGCTTCCCTGGTGGCACAGTGGTTGAGAGTCCGCCTGCCGATGCAGGGGACACGGGTTCGTGCCCTGGTCCGGGAAGATCCCACATGCCGCGGAGCGGCTGGGCCCGTGAGCCATGGCCGCTGAGCCTGTGCATCCGGAGCCTGTGCTCCACGGCGGGAGAGGCCACAACAGTGAGAGGCCCGCGTACCGCAAAAAAAAAAAAGAATTACAGGAAATTTGAATGCCTAAAACTTACTGGCTGTCATTCAGTCTTCAAGAAATCCTAGGTCAAAATTAGCCTACTCCATGGAAAGTTATTAATGGAATAAGCTGACCAACAAAAAGAGACACGGTATTGCTATGGTGAAGTCAGACTACTGAACCACTCCCCAACCCCCGGCCTCATTTGGCCAATGATTCTCTGCTAATATTCTTCATGGGAATAATAGAGCTTTCCTTCTATCTCTTTTGGCTTTTTTTTGGGGGGGGGGAGTGGGGGTGGAACAGGAAAACAGTAGGAAGCTGCTGAGATTGAAATATGGTTAAAAATCATTGCTCTACTGAAATGGAGAACGCTTCAATAGTTGACAGGAGAGGAAAGAGGGCAATGTAACGTTAAAAGAAGCTAAAAGGCAAATAATTAATTCTATAGATCATTTAGCCATTGATTCATTCATTAAAAATGCAGGAGGCTTGTTCTGTAGGGCATGGCGCAATTAACGGCAACAATAAATTCCAGGAGACAGCACCCTTTTTCTTAACAAACACTGGATTTCCCATACTTCCTAGGAAGCTGTAAGTCTATTTTGGGGTTTACTTAGTCTGGTCAGGTGAAGCGAAAAACTTGCCTACGTTCATGTCTTGTTGCTGATCACAGAGATTGGAGTAACTGAGCCTATCGCCACAGCATCCCGGAGAACACTTTGTCAGCATTGTCCCTTTCTCCTGGATGCTTCACAGTCCCAGTGTTGGACGCTGGAGGAGCTGATGCCCTACGGCTTTTTTTTTAAGAACTGAAAAAACGGTATCAACTTTTTCCAAGGATACTTTCTGAACTAGCAACAATTGTCCCAATTCAAAAGTTTAAATATCTGAGAAGAGCATTTGATGGTGCATTTTTGCAGTGTCAAGAAAACTAACTTTATCCCTGAGTCAGAAATGATGAGTTGTGTGTGGGATGTGTCAAATATTTTAAAAATGCTAATTACAGGCAAAGTTTGGAGTCCCAGTGTAATCTGAAGCGATTCCTTTCCAATACCTTAAAAAAAAAAACCTAGACACTGGAGGGTATAAACAGGAAAGAGGCTCTCCTTCCTGTTAGTTACATGGGGCCCCAGCTCCTTTCCACTAATTCAGAAAATTCTTACTGACTCTCGGTTCCATCCACCTCAGGAAGCAGCAGCTCTGAACCCTCATCAGGGTAGAAGTCCTTACAGAGGCAAACAACTCCGCATTGCTGACTTACAGTCCTGCCTCAGAGTTCCTGAGTTTTTGTAAAATTAGGGAACAATTATACCCAACGAGCAAATTCCTGAGTTCTGTCTCAGCAGGAAGAATTTACCTTCGCGCAGGATGACCTGATGTGATCAAAGCCGCTGTAACTATAGCAGGCGAATGAAAGTGGGCTGGGATCCCCACCGTGTGAGGATCTGGCAAGAGTCTGCGTTTGACGTCATTAAATGATGTCACGTTTAAACCAACAAATAATTATTGCTCCCTTTGAAGAGAAGAAAGACCAGAATTTTCTCTGTGTTTCAGATAAGGTAAGCTTGATTCTAGATTCAGACAAAATGTATTCATTAAATGGATTTTTAAGTCTTTTCTGAAATAGACTAGGCCCCAATGCAAAAAGCAGGAAGATAATGAAAGAACGAGCAAACTGGGTTTTCGAAGGTCAGAGAAAAACCAGGGTGCTAAGGGGCGGGTGGGAGATCCTTGGATGGCCCCAGCTAACCCTCCACGTGGAGCCCTAACAATCTGGCACGTGATACCTGCCGGCCTCCTGGCTTCCCAGAATAGCTAACAGCTGGTCAGGATGTCTACCATTTACTTTAAAATACTCAAGCAGACACAATGTAAGATAGCTGTGTGTGTCTGAAATTAGTTTAAATTACATTCCAGGAGCAGACAGCCATCCTAATCCGGAGTATATACGCTAAGAGTGTTCATCCAGGATCTAATCAGAAATCCCACCTTCCACAGGTGCCCGCCTTCCTCCCGGAGTTTAGCTCTAACTCCCAAGGGCCCCTGAGGCTTTTGCTAATGGGCATAATTAAGGTGAGAATAAAAGGTTCAGAGAACTTGAGAGACTTCCCAGGGTCCCCTGGCTAGTAAGTGGCACAGCCAGGACTTGAAGGCCAGTTCTTCCTAATTCTATCCCAGTATCGCAAAAGGTATTCTCAATGACTGGAAGCTTCCAGAACGACAAGGGAAGTCTTAAGAAGGTGGATGGATCTGAAGAGCATTTACTCGGCTTTCTGGCTGATGGTTTGCACACTTCAATCTGTAGAAGTCACGTACGATTCACAATTTGGCTTCAGAAGTCGAGGACCCCTTTCCCTCCTTATTCAGAATGGACAAGAGACAGATTCCCTGGAGACGTAGCTTCAGTTCCTACCTTCTGCTCCACCTGCAGGACCCTCCGGCTAGAAATGGAGGTGCTGGCCTCTTGCTCATTCTGGGAATTTGGCCTCTGAAGGGGGGGCCTCTTCTTCCTCTGGTGACACCCCAGAGGCAAAATACTAAATCTCACATCCCAGTCATGGCAATGGACAAGGCTGCCACTCCTCCCCAGCACCAGAGTCAGCAGCACAGGTGGGATTCTAGAAGCCTGTTTGATTTGCCCAGAAAACACATCAGGGCCCTGACGCCTGCCCGGCTTAGGTCATGGACGGCAGTGTGCGGTACCTGGGCCTGCAGCTAGGTGCATCACGCATAGAAAGAACTGGAAGGAAATGCATTCTCCTCAGCAGGTCTGGCTGGGCCCAGGGAGACTCCAGAAAGGTGTCCTTTGCTACAAGGTCAAGCGAGAAGCAGAAGCTTCTGCTCACTTCACGTGTCTGCCGTTTGCCTCTTCCCAACCTCCCTACCCTGCTCTTGACAATGTCTGTCACCAACTTCCCAGTCTCCTAGCCTAAATGCACCGTGTGACCCAAATGATTCAAACGTCAGGCGCCTACTGCACGAGCAGGTTTCTCTGCTCTGAATAACCCAGATTACTTCCTACTAAAGCCACAATATTTAAATTAGAAATGCATCTCCCTAGGTAACAGGTGACCTGACCCTTTAATCCAGTTATTTTTAAGTTCCACCAAAAATACAAACTCATCCTTGGCCTACGAACAGGGGCACGGCTATGAAAGAAAACGTCCTTGTAGCTGTCAAACCAGAGGGTATCTCTGTTTTTCTTTCTTGTTCTCCCTCTCTTTCCTAACTCGAGTTTTTAGGGCACAACTGCTGTGTTCCACAGGCCACGCATGGCTGTCTCTAGGAAGGTTCGTGCAGGACTCTACTTTCTGGCTGAAGTTTCCATCATGAAGGCAGATGGGAGGAGAAGGTGCAACCTGGCAGGGGGATGATGCTTAGACACCTGCAAGATGCCCGCACGGGTCTGCTGAACTTCACCAGCCTTGGAGGGACGGGGTAAAGCCACAGTCGGGAGGTCTGGGTGAGACGGACTCTCCAGACCAAGGGAACCCGAGGAGTGTGGAAAGGGAGCACAGAAGCTGAAAAGGTCAAAGTGCATTCCTGCGAGGAGAGGCGTGTCCTGAGAACCTGTAGAGTGACAAGCCCTGTGCCGGGGCCATGGGAGGTCCCTAGGACTCTGGGGTGGTCCCCACACTGCAGCAAGGGACTTACAGCCTTGGAAGGAAAGAAGACAGATTCACATAAAGATAGCATACAGCACAGGCAGACAGACTAATACAACATAACTGGAAAGAAATTTCCCACCCTGTTCAGGGTGGCAGATGGTGTAGGCTGAAAAGACTGTATGAAGGAGGCTGGGAGCGCCAGCGTTCCTCAGCAGCTGGCCTGTGGCTCCCCACCCCCACCCCCCACCCCTACTAGAGAAGCCGCTGGGACTCTGAGTGGTCCCTTCCACCCACCCCTGTGAAGGCACAGAGAGTGGGAATGTCTGAGGATGGCTTGCTTCCTTTGTTGGGCTTTGGGCCTCTGGGCCAGGAAGTGGAGGGGAGTGACCCCAGTGATAACCTGGGCCACATTCCAGCCCCAGGCAGAACTTCCTTCCCACTCCCCAGCAGAGCTTCTTCCGGCCTGCAGAACCAAAGGCTGGTGTTGATCGTGGGAAGCAGGGAGGTGGGCCACTCCCCAAGGAGGCCAGAGACCCTTCCTGGCTGATGAGAGGCAGACCTAAAACCCCCAGCACTCTGGGGTAGTTAAAGCTAAAATTAGACCAGACGGGCTCAGGGATAATGACATGACCCTCAATAAAGGGGGATAACACTAACAACATCTCTGGGGTTTCCTTCCTCCTGCCATGAAGCCATTACCACTAAATGTGACTCAGACGGTTCTAAAAAGAGCTTCCTGGGCTTCCCTGGTGGTGCAGTGGCTGGGAGTCCGCCTGCCAATGCAGGGGACACAGGTTCGCGCCCCGGTCCGGGAAGATCCCACATGCCACGGAGCAACTAAGCCCGTGCGCCACAACTACTGAGCCTGCGCTCGAGAGCCGGCGAGCCACAACTACTGAGCCCGTGAGCCACGACTACTGAAGCCCACACACCTAGAGCCTGTGGTTCACAACAAGAGAAGCCACCGCAATGAGAAGCCCGCGCACCGCAGGGAAGAGTAGCCCCCGCTCGCCTCAACTAGAGACACCCCGCGAGCAGCAACGAAGACCCAACACAGCCAAAAATAAAATAAATAAATTTTAAAAAAAGATTATTGAAAAAGTTTAAAAAGACCTTCCTGTTCTTCTTACAGGCCCAGCCCTTCTTTCTGAGAGCTTCTGTGGTATTGGTCAACACAGCAATCACCCTCCTGCCATTCCCTCTGGCTTAGGCCTCAGGTACAGGCTTGCTGACGATGGGGTGAAAACACTTCCGGAAAGCCCTTCCACTGGAAACAAGGCTGGCCCTATGTCTTGACTCACTCACGATCCTGGTGAAGAAGTGGTCCCTTTGTAACATAAGGGAGACTCCCCAGCACCACAGCCTGCCCTATTAAAAGCATCCACTGAAAAGCCAGTGGCTCAGATGTGAGGCTGCACATGTGGAAACTTAAGGTGTGGTCTGATGAACACGTTTACAGCTTAGGCTCTCTCTGAAAGAAACTAAAGAGGGTGTGTGTGATGGAGGTGTGATGGGAGGAGGTGAGGAAGGAAGCTGCTGCCTTTTCTGCAGCCGCTGGTGAAAAGCTTGTTTCTTTCAGTCACTTGGAGATCCGTTCCCTACCAAAGGGATTGAGAACCACTGGAAGAGTTCAGGGTTTCCCCTAGATGAGGAGAGATGCCTCATTTCAGCTCCAAGAAAGGCAAGTTTCGCTTCTTCCTCGATGCAGTACACCCCAGGCTCTGTCAAGGAGTCCTAAGATGCTCTTCCCACCAAAGGCCCTTTTCACTGTGAAGCTATTTTACGGGACAGTCCCCACCTCCAGAATAAACCAAGGTCAAGGCCACAGAGGGAACTCTGGCTCCCGCAGCCTGAAATTTCTGGGGTAACTGATTCTGCTGAAAGCAGAAGCAAGCCTGGCTTCAGTTCTTTATAACTTAGCTGTGTCCTTCTTGGTTTTTAAATAGTTCAGCATCTTGGATTCATGCCCGGACAACCAGTAATGGCAGCGAGCAAAAGCTGGGCTCCACCGTGGACCCGGGAAAAATCCACTATGCGGAGGCAGAGCCAGGAGAAAAGAGAAAACCGTGCCAGAGGCTTCTGAGATTAACTCTTCGTCCACAGATGAGTCTGTACTTAGGAACAGAGCTGACGAGCTTCTCTTCCTATGGCCCTGGGTCCCACAGGAGACAGGCACACACGTTCCCCCAGAAGCCCCAGGCCACTCCGTGAACGTGGCAAGTTCTACAGCAAGGGCTTGTAGATTAACTACATACAAGGTGACAACAAGAAAACCCGTCACCAGAACAGCTACGTCACTTGGTTCTGCTGCGGAAAAGGACACACACGGACACACACACACACACACACACACACTCATGCACCATCTTCAAAGCATTATCTGGCAAAGATGATGTGTGCGGGCTTCCCTGGTGGCGCAGTGGTTGAGAGTCCACCTGCCGATGCAGGGGACACGGGTTCGTGCCCTGGTCCGGGGAGATCCCACATGCCGCAGAGCGGCTGGGCCCGTGAGCCATGGCCACTGAGCCTGCATCTTTGCATCTTTGCCTGCACTGTATGTGTGGTGGGGAGCTCCCGCTCTGCCCTTTAGCATGAGAGCTGGGAGTCTGACAAGATTAACAAGAAGAGAAGCAAGTCTCCAGTCTGAGCCCAGCTGCCCACACTCTCCAGCAGGAAAGGCATCCACAGCGTAGCCCCGAAGTCCCCACTCTGAGTCCCTCCTCCACAAAGACTCTGGCCTCACAAGGGAACCCTCTCCTTCCAGATTAGAAAGCAAAGGACCATAAGCTAGGTCAGCAGACTCGGCTTACCCTGCCCGGAGTGCCCACTTCACATGTCCCCGGTCAGAATCGCCTCTTTTTCCAGGCAGTATCCTGCGCCCCGGCTCAAGCTGGACAAACTCCTTCTGAGCCTCCTGACAGAAGACTGTGGAGTCACAGCTGGCCCTCCTTCTGCTCCCTCAAAGGCCATTCACACAGAGAAGGACTTTAGCCCCCTTCAAAGAGACCTGGCCCCTCCCTAGCTGGCCCGAGCCAGGAGGGCAGCAGCCGGCCAGCCAGAAACAGCTCTCGTTCACGCCTGGCGCCCAGGGCTGCGTGGGCAGGTGGGAGCTTAGTGGTGCTGAGATGAACCAGTTAGGGCTGTCTTCTTGGAAAGTCAGAGATGGGCCTTGGGCAGGTAGGGAATTAATATCCTGGTGATCTAAAAGCAGCAAGAAAAACCTGACGGATCCCGAAGATCCAGTTAAATGGAGTTCATCCAGTTAAGTGAACTTTTTAGGACAGCTTCTGTATGTGTGTGTAAAATAATAAATGCTCACTGTAGAAAATTTGGAAAATAAAAGTTACTCATCCTCACTCCACACAGAGGAAAGCAGTTAATGGTTTACTGCATTCATGCAGTCTCCTTTTTGGAAACATGTATTTAATAGAGTTGAGACCACACTATATGCAATTTGTAGCCAACTTTTTTCACTTCACATTATCTCACAAGCACTTTTTATGTCCTTTGATGGTGGTGGTCAGATATATTTTAAATGGTTACATTGTGTCCCACGCTGAAGTGGGACAGAATTTGAAGACAGGGATGAGTGCTCTAATTTCAAGGAATCTCTGGGGGAAGTGGTTTTTCCTTTCTCAGGGCTAACCAGTATCTTCCGCCACAAAGAAAACAGACCCCCATGTGCCCTGGGGAGACATAAACGCCACAAATATATCCCTCACTCTTTCGTCATAGAATCAGACCCCCAGCACCACACACTAAGGGTCACGGCGTGTTAATGACTGGTTCCCAGAGCTGTCTCAGGGTGGACGAGGCTCCACCCACCTGATCCCCCGGAACTCTGGGTTGACCTGGAAAATCTTGGGCATAATTTAGGATTTTGGCTGAATGGAAAGCCAATCAGAATTCCAAGGCCATGCAGAACTCATTTTCTTCAGGAAGATTTTAGAAAGGACAAAGAGAACTGAGATTCACAGTAAACTGAATAGAAAGAGGAGGACAAATGCCAACCATGGTCCTGTAGGCCAATCTATTTGGGGTCAGTTTGGGACCAGTTTATCCTGGTGAAGCAGGCGAGCAGCTCAAAGACGGTGGCAGCCCAGCGTCGCAGACCCCCTGTGACCCTCCCGGAAACACAAGTCTGGGAAGGAGTCATCAGAGTGGATGGAGCCCAGGCAGGCTCTTTTGAAAAGGAAGTTAAATGTATACTATACTTTACAACTATTTACAACATCCAAGCGACATTGTTAACGAGCTGAAATTTATTTAGAAATATCCAGGAGTTTCTCAGTGACTGGGTGATACCAAGTCACCAGGGAGCGTTACACTATGGAAACTCTTAAGTTACGCCGCCCTTTGGAATAATCGGAATGTTCTGCTGTAGGGCCAAAGGCATTTCAAGATACTACTTAACGGTCTAAAGTAAAATGAGGAGGGGAAATCACACACCCAGGGTGGCACTGCTCTGCTCAGGAATGATAAGGCGAGCAGGGCCCTCCATGAAAAGGTAAGAGGCAAGAGTGGTACCCAGGACCTGCTACATGATCACACCTGCCCCTCTGCCCCCGTGAGGAGGTGTGTAAAAACTTGTCTTAAATCTGCCCTGTTCGCAAAAGAGGAAATTGTAGGTGCTTTTAAAGTACTATTATCTAAGCAATAGGCACACTTCTGACTGGAGTCTGAGGTGTCACGGTTTACTACACATACACGCACACACACACCTATACATACGTGCACATGGTTATGAGGTGAGTTGGGTCCCCCCCACCCCAACTTCATAAGTTGAAGTCCTAACACACAGTACCTCAAAAGGGGACCTTGTTTGGAGATAAGGTCTCTACAGAGGAGAGGTCATCAAGTCAAGTGATGTCATTCAGGTGGGTCCTAATCCAATGTCACTAATGTCCTTATAAAAAGAGGAGATTTAGACACAGAGGCGTACCTAGAAGGAACGTGAAAAGGCCGCGAGAGAAGTCAGGGGTCCATCAGCCAAGAAGAGGGGCTGGAACGTCCTTTCCTACGTCGGACGGAGCCAACTCCACCGACGACACCTTGGTTTGACAGGTCTTGCTTCCAAACCGTGCGACAATAAAGTTCTGTTGCTTAAGCCACCCAATTTGTGGGACGCTGCCACGGCAGGCCTAGCAAACCAATACACACGCTCACACATACACACGGACACACACGTGCACACACACACATGCATACTCATCACTCATATTCGTACGCACACGCCCCCCTCCCTCCGGCTGCAAAAATATGATGGAATTAGGAAAAGCGCTCTGTGGCAAAGTCACAGTGACTTGCCCCAGAACAGTGGTTCATCCTCAGAGGCAGAGGGAGAAATTCAACTGGGAAGCTAGACGGAGGCTGCAAAACCATGAACTGAGCCACCCGCACTGGCTGGCGGTGGGGGGTCTCCCTACGGTCGGGAGCGGAGCGGAATGCGGCAGCACCTGTACGTCGAGGCTGTGCATCCTTCCTCCTCCCTCTTGGCTGTGAGCTTGGGGTGCTTTTCGGAGTTTACGAAAACAACTGTGTACTGCCAGTTTAATTCTCGGGCTGCTGTAGCCTGATCTGCTTTGGTTTCTGAGGGTGCCTTGCACTGGGAGAAAGGAAGTCATTGGGAAACTTGCTTGGCTGGGTGGGAAGCAAAGTGCAGTTTGTGAGGACCTAGCAGCTGGGGTGGGAAGGTCATCAGTGCTACTATGATCATCCCTCAGTGAAGGTCCACTGCCCGCCTCCTGGGGGCCAGTCTGGGTCACACACCCTCACATCTCTCTGTGCTCCCTTCACCAGCTGCAAGGTGGGGATTCTCACCCATGCCACCGAGGGGTGGGCCCCAGCCTAAGGAGCCTCTTCAGGGTCACACAGCTGGTCAGGAACAGAGGTCTGGCTGGAAGCCAGGAATCCCACCCACAGGGCAGGGCTCTGCCCCTGGA
This sequence comes from Aethalodelphis obliquidens, assembly GCF_003676395.1. Classification (NCBI taxonomy): domain Eukaryota; kingdom Metazoa; phylum Chordata; class Mammalia; order Artiodactyla; family Delphinidae; genus Aethalodelphis; species Aethalodelphis obliquidens. Next base: position 23,016,200 of record NW_020837951.1, read on the forward strand.
AGGCATCCTGGGCAGTTTAGGACAGAGCAGATCCAGGAAGTATGCGAAGGATCAAAAGGGAAAAATTAAAAAGCAAATGCCAGGCAGCGACAGACTGTCTGTGAAACCACGTGCCTTTTTCTCCCTGACCCTGGGAAGGCCAGGCTTTTTTGGGGGGTCTTAGTTTTCTGGTCTGTAAAATAAGAGAGCCAAACTAGGTGAACCCCCAAATGCACCTGCTTTCTGCTCCTGACCTCTGTCTTTCCGTGATGTTAGCATGAACCTTGGGCAGAGGGGAAGCCCAGGGTAGTTCTGAGTCTGGTAACGATGCGGGCAGAGTTGAGAAAAAGCCAGCCAGCAAATGGGGACAGCTGCTTCCTTTGAAATTGCTTGATGTTTTTGCCAAGAGACATTTCAAGGGTTCCGGGAAGGAACTCCACTCCGTCTTAGACATTCCCCTTGTCAGAACTTTATCTCTTTAGTGGAAGGAGTTTATTGTGCTAAATGGAGCCATCCCATTTATGTACCATTAGCGTGATAGAACGTTCCAAAATGGATCTGCTGAGATCACAAGGAACTAAATGCAAGCAGGCATGGTGGAGGGACTGCCTTCTAAAATGGTCCTACCCAGGGCTTCCCTGGTGGCGCAGTGGTTGAGAGTCCGCCTGCCGATGCAGGGGACGCGGGTTCGTGCCCCGGTCCGGGAAGATCCCATGTGCCGCGGAGCGGCTGGGCCCATGAGCCATGGCCGCTGAGCCTGCGCGTCCGGAGCCTGTGCTCCACGGCGGAAGAGGCCACAACAGTGAGAGGCCCGCGTACCGCAAAAAAAAAAAAAAAGATAAAATAAAATAAGAGCCTGTTTACCTGAAAGAATCTCCAATTGGAGTGAAGTGTGGGAAACTAAGACATAACCAGCCCTTAATTTATTGAGGGAAAATGGATGAGAAGGGAAGAGAATAGTGACTTCCCTTAAAAGGCTGCAGGAAATCTAGACTCAGCAGCACCTCCCAGGTGCTCAGGACCCGGAAAGCCAAAGAGCAGGGATGGGAAGAACACACGAGGATGTTTGGACCCCCCAGCTATGTCACACACCACGATCGCATTTATTCCTGTAAGAAACATTATTCTACAGAGAAAGAAATTGTTCACCAACTTCCAAGCCCTTCCCTTCCCACCGTACCCTGCAGTCTCCCAGTGTACCCTCTGCCTCTGATACTGCTCAAAAAGAAGGCTTTAGAAGGGAGGAGAATCTGGAATCGTAATATATGGTATGCTTCATTCCAGAACCAGATGAAGCTGGTGGTGACCTGGTAAGGGACAGGGTCTGATTGCCAATACAGGGCCCCGATGCAGGGCCTGACACGCACCCCCCCCCCATCTCCACTCTGAGTCTGTTGTGGGTCCCTCCATCGAGGATCACAGACTCAAAAGGTCCCTCTGCTTGCTGCCTCAGACACTATACCCTTATCTTCTGCAGGAATATTGGTGCCATTATGGTGCTTCACGGACACAAAGCTTTAAGAAATGCACTGATTGCAATCTTGTCTAGAACAGTAAAAACCTGCAGCCAATGAAAATGTGTAGTCATAAAAATCAGCACCTGGAAACTGCAATTGGCCGAACTGATGGAATGCTATGGAACCTTTAGAAAGCATATTTTCAAAATTGCATGGCAACCTGGAATGATGCTATATTAATATATTGTGTATACAGGGGTACAGAGTTCTGGTTAAGAAGGGGCTTTGGTATCCAACAGACCTGGACCTCTCCCTCTCTGTAAAAAGGATATAAAACTACTATTGCCTTAGGGAGCTGACGTGAAGTACAATGACCAGTAGGGGGATTTGTCCTACAGTAAAAGGACTCAGTGAATGGTGGCTAAAATAGAAATAGACAGAATATATTTGTAACTCATATCACAAAGGTTAATATTCATGGTATATATAGAACTCTTACAAACCAGTAGGAAAAAGACCAACAAACCAAACACAAAAATGGACAAAAGACATGGAAAACAGTTGACACACACAAAATATATAAATTATTCTTAGACATACAAAAAGATTCCCAATCCCACTCATATAAAAGAAAAGCAAAACTAAATTATGAGATAAGTTTTCCACCAAGAAAATTAGTTATCAGAATGGGAGGAAAGAGGTACCCTTATCCAACTCCATGAAGTTGCATGGCAATTAGGCATATGTATCCAACTTTAAAATATGCAATGCCTTTGACCCAGTAATTCTACTTCCAAGAATTTATTCTCAGGTATAGTGGTACGTGTATAAAATGACCTATATCGAAAGGTCTCTAATGCCACATTGCTTGCAATAATAAAAGACTACAAATAACCTATTAGTGGACTGGACTATTCATAAAATGCCATAGTATATGCAACCTTTAAGAGGACAGTACAGCTCCCAGCTCTACGAGCACTGGTATAGGACAATCTCAAAGATCTACTGTTAAGTGACAAGTGGTACAGGACAGTATATACACCATGCTACTTTAGTTGTTAACAAAAAAAGAATGTGAATATCTAGTCTTATATACATAATTTTTTATTAGTTTCTAGGTGTGTATAATGTGTATGTAATATATATTGTATATATGTGTGTGTATATGTGTGTATATATATACACACATATACACACACATATATACAATATATATTACACACACACACACACACACACACACAATATCCATAGACTACGCCTGAAAGGATAAATGTGAAACTGACAACAATGGTTTTCTCTGGAATTGGGTGGACTGGACATATGAGGTACTAAACTTCTCTCCACTGTGTTCCTTTCTACACCTTTTGAATTTTCAACCATGTGCATGTATTAACTTGTGAAAAAAAATTAAGTACATAAACATATGAAAAGTGAGATGGGCAAGAACTAAAAGGAAATATGGCATCACGAGAGATTAGAGAAGATTAAATCACTGTCTCAAAGCCAAGGATCACATTAATATATTAACGGGTTAACCCTAGAGAATGGGGGAACTCAATGCTGAAGGCAGAATGAAAAGCTGACGTGGAACGTATCACTTTTATTTTACAAAGGTATGTATTATTGAGCATGTATTACTTTTATAATTGGAAAAGTAATCTTTGAAAGTAATCACGCATCAATAAATGTTACAAATTTGAGCTTTAAATACACAGACTTAAAAAAGACCATCTTGTCTACTTGTTAGGTATTGCAACACCTCTCCATCTCCAATTTCCGTCTCCATGGTGAGTAGGGAATCCTTTACTCAGCCATGATGAACAAGTGTTTCAAATATGACCTTCCCTCAAGGAAGTTGTGCTTTCTTGCTGTAATATCATACTTTTAAGGAGCCGACCATACTACACAATTGTGAGATGACACAATCTTCCTTTTTCATCAAAGATATGTAATTGACTCACTGTTACAGATGAATATTTTCCTTCCATGAGCTGCCTATTCCCAGAAATGTTGTGAAATACTCTGTGAGTAACCAAATTCCTCTTTGGGAGTCAAATGTCACAGAATTTCATGAACTATGTCACAGACAGGATATGTCATAGGAAAACCCCATTAAAACGTTTTCCAAGCTCTGATTAGTCAAGCAGAGAACAAGAATTGGAGGCTGACTTGATTTATCATTCTGAACAAGTCTTTTTCGCTCCATTCAATTTAATTGTGCAGTGGAGTCAACCTAGATGCCTCCCCATCCACCTATAAGACAGACAGACAGGTGGACACATACACAAACAGGGACTCAGTGAATCTTAATCGATTTTTTATTCTCGTAGTTATTTTAAAGCTTTGAGTCGAGTTTTAAAGACAGTATTTTGGGTTTGCTAAATCTAGTCCTCTGTAAGCAAAAGCACACATCTCATTAATGTTTCAATTGAGCACTGGGAGGGTGGGGACGCATGATAACTCTGGGAGGCAATCCTAAACCCTGGGCCCAAGTGCCATTTCCGCCTTGGGATCCTCCCTACCTCACTCCCCGTCACCCAGTTCCCAGCCCTCAGGCCGGGCCTGAGCATCTGAGATCAGCAGGAGGACTTAGCATGGAGCCAGGTCCTCTTACAGTTCACCCACCAAGCTCTTCTCTGCTCAAAAGCAAGAGGTGTTATACAGCCAGGCTTCGCTTCCCCAAGACAACACTCACAATTCTGAAGAAGAAAGGAAAACCCAACAATCAAAGGTTCTCTTTCCATGAAATACCTGGTGAGCTCTAAGAAAACTCAACAAAAGGATCTACCACTTACCAACGGGAAAGAGGTCTGATCCTATTGAATCAGTACCTATGGATTGCGGGGGAACCAGTGGAAGGCTCGAGAAGGTTTAGACTTCCATCCACACAAGAGGTCTCATCATATCATGCATATCAGTGTCACTGTGAACTGCCGGTCACTCTGAAAACTCACGAACAGCCTTTCTTAAATTTCTTCAAAAGCACAAAGTCCTATGTGAAGGCAGACTGTGCAGCAAACAGACCTCTGATCCAATTCACTCTGACTTGCACGGGCAGGAAGAGAGGACCCCAGGTAAGTCCAGAAGATTGACCTGAGTGTCCTGCTCTGCCAGGACTAAGGGATCAGGACATGGGCTGGGGACACTGGCCTGATGAAGAGCAGGGTGCAGCGGGCAGCCAAGGAGCACTTTGAAAAGCTCAAGCCAGACCCACTCAAATCTTCTGACCCCCACCTCATGTGGCAAACTGATGCCACCGACTACATGGGATTCTGAGCCTGGTTGCAGACAGCGTCGCGTTTGAGGTTTAAACCAAGAGAAACTTGCCCTTGACATGGAGGACCTGACCCTGACCTGGTTCTGATTCTGCTCTAGTCTTGTGCTTTAGCCAGAAACAGGGAGAGCATGTGATATGACCCCTCTTTTGCCCACAGCTCTGTGCTTTCCCAGTCTGGCCCCGGGCCAGCTCTGCTGGACCACAACTTTGGGCAGCCTGGATATGAGGGCAGCTAAGGGCCGGTCACCTGCTTCTGGCCACTGCTTCTGTGGCTCTGAATGCCAGGAAGGAACCTCTGCAAGGGGATGCATGATAAACAGCCGGCAGTAAGACAGGCCACGGGGAGTCACAGAGGGCACTTGGCTTTGCACAAAGAAATGTGCTCCTTCCTTCTGCTTAATGCCAAGGGAACCCGACCACCACTTCAGATCTCATTTCTGAGGAATCTCTCTGCTGGGTTGTGGAATCCCAGGAGCAAGCACTGTGGTTGAAAACCAACAAGTTATACTGATTATGGAAACAGGATAAAGTCTGAGAACCAGCAACAAAAGAAGAAGGGGGGGGGGGCACCATTCACTTGCATAGCCTCTGTTCATCCTGTTTACCCTCCCGAGGCCCCCTTTGATCTGGTGGCTGACTGCTGCTCACCAGTTTGCTGCCATGGTTTTTAGACCCTTCTTTTATTCTCCATTTATTTATGAGTGGTAAGGTGATCCAATGGGAAGAACTCGAGTCTAGAGAAAAGAAGGTCAGGGTCTGAATCCTCTGGTGTCACAAAGTGACCATGTGATGCTACATAAGGGATTTTCTCCTCTCTGAAACTCAGGTCACTCATATGTTAAAGGGGTATAGTAATTATCGTAGTGGGCTGAATAGTCTCGCCTCCAGAATCCACATCCACCGGGAACCTCAGAAGATGACCTTATCTGGAAATCGGGTCTTTGTAGATGTAATTGTTAAGATGAGATCATATCGGATGAGGGTGAGCCCTCAGTCCAATGACAGGTGTGGTGTCCTGATAAGAAGAAAGGTCACACAGAGATGCATACAAAGGAGAACTCCGCGTGAAGACAGAGACGGAAATTGGAATGATTCATCTACAGGCCAAGAGGTGCCAAGGATTGCTGGCGACCCCAGAAGCCAGGCGGAGACATGAACCAGATTGTCACTCAGAGCCTCCAGAAGGAATCAACCCTGCCATCCCTGACTTTGGATTTCTGGCCTCCTGAACTGTGAGAGAATAAATTTCTACTGTTTTAAGCCATTAAATTCATGGTAATTTGTGACGGCAGCAAAGGGAAACAAACACACCTCCCTTCTAAGGCTGTTATGAAGATTCCCTAAGAGACAACACGTGAAAGCAGCTAGTTTCCTGCCTGGGGCAGGGGAGACCCTCAACAGAAGGCAGGTCATTCTTGCTCTGTCCTCTGGCAAAAGGCTAATGATAGGATTTTCAAGCTTTATCAAGTAGGTGGCCACATGGTATTTGCGCTTTTGAAAACTCATGGACAAACCGGGGAGAACAAAGGGATACGTGTGGAATCAGGGCATCCCCAGGCAGCACGGCTGCAAGGCAGAAGCACACGTGGATGCTGGTGACCAGTGAAGCCAGTTTGCAAATACTGAAGCTGCAGAGTCCTGGAGCTGGCAATGCGTATGCACCTGTCAAACAGGGGAAGGCACGTGGGGGCCCAGAGACCCCAGGTGACGGCTGAGGTTGATGACCAAATGACCATAGCCCTATACTGAACATTTATGATATGCCAGGCACGGGACTAAGCAATTTGAATGCATACAGATTTATTCCTCAAAACCCACCTAAGAGACCAGGGCTCTTGACAGCTCTATTATACTGCTCAGAAAACTGAGACTCAGAGACTTTTAAGTGACTTGCCCAAAGACATGCAGCAGTAGATGGTGAAGCTGCCTGTCTCAGGGCCTTTAACTACCATCTTGCCTCTTGTAGAAGCTGGAACAATTGGACTTATCGAACAAGAAATATTAGCCCCTTGGGGCTTCCCTGGTGGCGCAGTGGTTAAGAATCCGCCTGCCAATGCGGGAGACGTTGGTTCGAGCCCTGGTCCGGGAAGATCCTACATGCTGTGGAGCGACTAAGCCCATGCGCCACAACTACTGAGCCTGAGCTCTAGAGCCCGCAAGCCACAACTACTGAGCCTGCGAGCCACAACTACTGAAGCCCATGGTCCTAGAGCCTGTGCTCTGCAACAAGAGAAGCCACCGCAGTGAGAAGCCCGCGCACCGCAATGAAGAGCAGCCCCCGCTCGCCACAACTAGAGAAAGTCCACGGGCAGCAACGAAGACCCAACGCAGCCAAAAATAAATAAATTAATAAATAATTTTTTTTAATCTTAAAAAAAAAGAGAAAGATGAGCCCCGAGATTCTTTTTCTACCTTACCACATTCTCTAAATGAATCCTAGAACCTTCCCATGAGCTCTCTGCCTTAGCTGTGTGTCAGTTTCCTTTACAGGAAATAGAGATGATATGGATGACAATGTCACAATTATTCATTGAACATTACAATGTCTAGGCATTCCACTATGCCCTCTATATACGTTATCTCAATAGATCCACGCAGCAATACCCTGAAGTAGGGTATAATCCCTATTTTGCAGATAAAGACATTGAGGCTCAGAGCTTAAATAATTTGCCCAAGGACACAAAGCAAGTAAGTAACAGAGCTGAGATCTAAGCCCTGGCTTGTCAGCCTCTCCTAAGTCCACTATAAAGAAGTAAATATTGACATCCTTTTTGCTTTCCCAAGATACAAGATGTGCCATAGCTCACTGAATCTAAGAATTCACTTTGGGTTCTTAGGTATGTCTGATATAGCCTTTTTTTAAAATAATTTTTTATAAATTTATTTATTTATAAATGTATTTATTTATTTATTTTTGGCTGCGTTGGGTCTTCGTTGCTGCGCGTGGGCTCTCTCTAGTTGCAGCGAGCGGGGGCTACTCTTCGTTGCCGTGCATGGGCTTCTCATTGCGGTGGCTTCTCTTGTTGCGGAGCATGGACTCTAAGCACGTGGACTTCAGTAGTTGTGGCTCGCAGGCTCAGTAGTTGTGGCACACGGGCTTAGTTGCTCCACAGCATGTGGGATCTTCCCAGACCAGGACTCGAACCCGTGTCCCCTGCGTTGGCAGGTGGATTCTTAACCACTGGATCACCAGGGAAGCCCCTCAGCTATAGTCTTAACAAGCTGTGTCTGCCCTCTGCCCCTACTTCAGATGCCTGGGTTTCTCCTCTAAAGGCTCAAGGTGAGTGACTTTCTCTTCAGCAGAGTGGTTGGAATTCTCTAGATAATGTCTGGCTACTCCCAAGAATGTCTCTTTGTCTTGTACACAGTTTGGACAACAATAGCAGGGATCTGAGAGCAGCCAATCCACTCCGGACATGGACCCCTCCCCAAGCAAGCAGGGCAGAAGGTGGGGATCCAAGAAAAGGAAATAACAGGGGCTGGGTTTGGGGTTGGGGGGAGGTTCAATGCGGAGGAAACACAACCAACAAACATCTCAAGCCGTGAGGCACTAGAAAGCTCCTGGAACAAAAAGGTTGCCTTGAGCCAAGATGTTGCTTTGTTGTATTCTAAAACACTCAATCTCCCATTTTTTTCCCCTTAGTTTTTCTGAGCATATCCTATGCAAAGTGAAAAAATGTAACGCCAAGCCATGCTCCCGTGTTGGTGATTTCAAGCTGAACCTCAGAATCGGTGCAGGGGTTAAAACTCCTGTATCTCATCTTGGCAAGGCACGTGGCCATTAAGGGGATTGGGAAGGGAGAGGGGGCAAGGTTTTACTTGCAAAAACTGCGGTGGCGCCAAGGGTTCCAATGTCACCATGTAATGCTGAAATCACTAAGTGAGCATATATTCCTTTCAGGAACCTGGTTGAGCCTGTGTTATGAAAAGCATTCTTTAAAATCACTTCTTGGGGCTTCCCTGGTGGCACAGTGGTTAAGAATCCGCCTGCCAATGCAGGGGACATGGGTTCGAGCCCTGGTCTGGGAAGATCCCACGTGCCGCAGAGCAACTTAAGCCTGTACGCCACAACTACTGAGCCTGTGCTCTAGAGCCCGCAAGCCACAACTACTGAAGCCCAGGTGCCACAACTACTGAAGCCTGCACGCCTAGAGCCCATGCTCCGCAACAAGAGAGGCCACCGCAATGAGAAGCCTGTGCTCCGCGACGAACAGTAGCCCCTGCTCGCCACAACTAGAGAAAGCCCACACACAGCAATGAAGACCCAACACAGCCAAAAATAAATAAAATGAAATAAATTAATTTTAAAAATTAACGCTTTAAAATAAAAAAAATAAAAAAAATAAAATCACTTCTCGATTTCACTCTCTAATTCATGTTTAACAAATCATGTATTAGGCCAATTAATTTCAGAGGTGGGATATGAACACAAAAGAATAAGCTGAGAGAATATGAGATGTTTAAAACATTGAGCCCGGTTAGGTTCACACATCCAGCTTGCCTTCCTCTTTGTAAGCCTGGATCTATCTTTGCAATATTTAAGGATTCAGGAATATAAATGCACCACAACAACCACTGCTGGGAACGTAGGTCCCAGGGGCAGAGGAAGTCAGGTGTGTGGTCCAGAAAGATGTCCCCAGTCTGTGATCTGAACCCCACCCAATGGGTGCTCCGGATCATGGGTGCCCCTATGGTTTGCTCTGGGTCTCCCTTCCTCCACCAAAGCTCAGCACAACTAGGCCTTCAATAAATGTCGCTTGGACGATTTTCTAATAGACACTCATGAATCCGGAATTAAGGATCTGCCGCCCTGCCCAAGCTTGACCTACTTTCCTAGGTCTATCCCCTCGCTGGCCTCTCCTCCCTGGCCCTTCCCTCCCTCCCTCAGCTTCCCCCAAAGCCCAGGTCCAACCTGCTCCCCACTCCATTAAGTCTCCGGGTGAGAGAAACAGCCCAGCAGAATGAACTACTCTGTCACATCTCCACATCCTTCTAGAGGACTTGCCCTGTCATCGTTGGAGCTCCCTGAGGGCAGGGCTCCCCTCACCTGAGTCTGTGAACCTCACACTCAGTCCGTGTCAATCAAGGGCTGTCAGCACTGCCCTCAGAGGCTTTGTGTCCCTGGGAGGGCTTTAACTACCTCAGCCTGAAACAAGACCTCTCAACCTCCAAGATTTCTGGTGTTACAATAACGTGCCACCTCACTGCTGAAAATTTTCCTCCAAATTACAGGCTTATCGCAAACCCTAAGTAATACTGAAAAGTTGTAGTTTCTGATGTCTGTGAAAAATAAACTCCACACTCAAATTTTCTCCCAGCATTATAAACTCTGAAATCTGTCAATGCTTTAGTTCTCAAAAAGGAAAAAAAAAAAGCAATCGGGGGCATATCTTTCATATACTTTTTTTTTATTGTGGTAAAATATATATAACATAAAAGTTGCCATTTTTTACCATTTTAAGGGTACAAGGCAGTGGCCGTTAATTACATTCACAATGTTGTGCAAACATCACCACAATCTATTTCTAAAATTTTTTCATCACCTCAAACAGAAACTCTGTACCCACCAAGCAGTAGGGGGTATAATTTTTGAAACATTCTGTGAGGCTAATGAAGTTGAAAGCAGATTCTAGGTAGATGGATTATATCTTTGTAGCAAACATACGAGAAAAAAGACTAGAAGAGAATAAAATAATTATTGATTGTATCAGGATAGTGGCCATGACTGCCCTATTGTACTTTCTAAATGTTTGATAATTAATTTTTTGGTCTCATAAGCATGCTAGAAAACTAAAGCCACAATGAAAAATAAGAGTGAAATAGATTAATTTTATTCAATTGATACTTTCCTGAAAAGCTGTATGTAAATTAACACCAGAGTTTGTCAGAATTTGAAAGTATCTGGGGGAGATATTGTTTTGACTTGCAAATCCCAACCACAATTACAGATATGCTTCATCTGTATTATGTTTAAATTCACAATATTGCTAATATTATTATAAAAATAGATGGTTCTGCTTCTATTTTGTAAAAAAGAAAACAAACAAAAAGAAAAAGCCCTAGCAATTTAATGGTATCAGGACCAATTCTTGAAGGAATTAAAATGGTAACTTGTTTGGAAAGGAAAATATGGTCACCTCTACCCCAGCCTCAGTGATCTAAGGCCCAATTTCTAGAGTGACTTTAAAAACAAACCGAATAACTAGAATACTTTTGCACCTTTGTTATATAGGTGGAGATTAAGCCTTGGTATAAGAATATATCCCAGACAGATAACGTCAATCAGTGGTTAACAACTCAGAGATAATCCCCTCTTTGAAAAGTCTGTTTTCAGTTGAACCTTCTGGTTGGGTTAATTGATGACTTATCTTCCATTAGGAGCACCATGCACATCAAAGCATTGTTTGGGGACAGAGCAAAGCAGACAGGAAGGAGGGGGCCTCTTTAACCCTCAGGGCTAATAGCTGGAATTGAATATTTCCTAACAGAGATAGCAGTTTGCAGCTTAATAAACTAGCCATTTGTTTGAGAACCGAATGGCAACCAATTTCTGGGCTGTTGATGGATGTCTAAGAGCACACATGCTTGTGCTCACATACAAAGCAACACAAGCCTTTGTCCTCCCAACCTCTCAAATCCACTCCCGGCCAGCATTCTCCCCCTTCCCTAGCCTCCTATGTTGCCGCACCTGCGCTGGGACAGAAAAATCACTGAGCACCCATCACCTCTCTCTTCACAGTAACACCCTTCTTCAGCACATGCCCACCAAGGGAGGCTTCTCTTCTCCCCACCTGAGAGAGGCTGCAGCCTTACATGTCCCCCAGAAATGATGCTAGCAGGAGCCTTGAGGCAGTTAGATGTGTGGTCCCTCCCCTTTACGCCAGTACCTCACTTCGCACTCCCAGAAGCTGCTTTTCTGGGTTAGAATCTTCTTCCTGCCAGCCACCTCTGGACCCAGCTCTCAGGTCTTCTGGCCTCCTTTGTGGTCAACTCTCTCAGACCTTAGTCACAAAGTCTCATCATCTGGGGGTCAGAGCTGCGAGCCTGCTGAGACCCAGAAGATTCCACCCGCATCTCCACCACAGAAAAAACCAACCTGATGGACCTGAGGTTTTCCTCTTCAAAAAATCTCAACCATGTTTGACGAAGCAGCACACTCATCAATGCAAAAATGTGCAATGTAGCCACGTGATCATTTCTAAAATCACTAAGGCTGCTGGTGACAAGTAATAATTTGCATATTTACATTGTGCATAAGAAGGGGAGGGAGTTTGAAAGAATGTGGAGAGGAAAATAAAAGCATTAGACTAGAGGGGGATATACATAAATAAAACAACCTGGACTACTTTGCTTCATCAAGCAGAGCCTTCTCACAGCATTACGCAAAAAGCTTTGGAATGAAAACCACACATACGATGTGCAAAGTTAATTAACTAGTTGAGGGATCTTTCAAGTCTAAAAGGATACTTGTAATAAAGTTAGTTCCTCGCGGATTTGCCTGCTGATAAATTTTATGTCCACCCACATGTTTTGAAAAAAAAAAAAAGTGAAACCAGCTCCCCTAGAGTAACGAGCTGTGAAACACAGCAGTACTTAGGCATCTCATTCGCTCTGCTGGTCACCACCAATGAACAGCAGGATATGATGAACAGGGGTCAAATCACAGGGGCTTTAAAACATGTTAATTTGTAGCCACCAAACAGACATTATTAAAAATTAACTCCTAATTATTTTTTTAATGACCTATACAGTATGTGTGGCTAAGAGTCCTTTAAAACAACTACCACCGGGGCTTCCTGGGTGGCGCAGAGGTTGAGTCCGCCTGCCGATGCAGCGGACGCGGGTTCGTGCCCCGGTCCGGGAGGATCCCACATGCCGCGGAGCAGCTAGGCCCGTGAGCCATGGCCGCTGAGCCTGCGTGTCCGGAGCCTGTGCTCCGCAATGGGAGAGGCCACAACAGTGAGAGGCCCGCGTACCGCAAAAAAAAAAAAACAAAAACCAACTACCACCTACGTGGTTAATGTTAATAACAAAACCTCCCAAAAACTGTAGAAAAAGAAGCAGCTTTGGTCAAGTGCGTTGAAGTTAATTCAACTCTCATGTAGGAGTTACGAAGCAACCCAATTTTAAGTTGCAATCGTATAAACATTTAGATGCTATAATGGAACCACAAGCATAGACTTTTGCTATTGCATGGGAACTACAATGTGAGCATTTACATCACACATTCATTCTGTGTGCCTTTTTCTGGTATAAGTAACCCAAGGGCTTTACTGCAAGCCAATCTCAAAAGAAGCCACAGGATACATGCATATTTAAGCTTCTGATTTATTATCCTTCAAGGTGAAGCTCTTCAGAAAACTAAACATTAAGAGGTATACAGACCCCTGCCTGAATTTACAGCGTAGAAAGAGGGGTTCTAGCCTTGCTCCTTCTGCCGTCTTTACTTCTCCTCCTGTAAAATGGGGATGCTGTGTAGGATGACACAGTACATCACCTAAGAGATAATATCCCTGACTTGAGCAAGTTGATCAATCTGTCAACTAAGATCTCAATAGATATTAGAGAAATGCAAATCAAAACTACAATGAGGCACCACCTCACACTGGTCAGAAAGGCCATCATTAAAAGTCTACAAATAACAAAGGCTGGAGAGGGTGTGGAGAAAAGGGAACCCTCCTACACTGTTGGTGGGAATGTAAGTTGGTACAGCCACTATGGAAAACAGTATGGAGGTTCCTCAGAAAACTAAAAATAGAATTGCCAATATGACCCAGCAATCCCACTCCTGGGCATATATCTGGAGAAAACTATAATTCAAAAAGATACATGCACCCCTATGTTCATAGCAGCACTGTTCACAATAGTCAAAACATGGAAACAATCTAAATGTCCATCAACAGATGAATGGATTAAGTAGATGTGGCACATATATACAATGGAATACTACTCAGCCATAAAAAAGAACAAAATAATGCCATTTGCAGCAACATGGATGCAACTTGAGATTATCATACTAAGTGAAGTAAGTCAGAAAGAGAAAGACAAATACCTTATGATAGCACTTATATGTGGAATCTAAAATACGGCACAAATGAACCTATCTACAAAACAGAAACAGACTCATGGGCATAGAGAACAGACTTGTAGTTGCCAAGGGGACAGAGGGGAAGGAGAGGGATGGACTGGGAGTTTGGGGTTGGTAGATGCAAACTATTACATTTAGAATGGATAAACAACAAGGTCCTAATGGATAGCACAGGGAACTATACTCAATATCCTGTGATAAACCATAAAGGAAAAGAATATAAAAAAAGAATGTATATATGTGTATAACTGAGTCACTGCTGTACAGCAGAAACTAATACAACATTGTAAATCAACTATACTTGAATAAAAAATAAACAAAAAAACAAAGCTCAGTAGAGAGAAAGGGCCCAGATAGTCTCAGGACACATACCACACGCCTGCTACCATTTCACACTTCTGAGGCACCAGGAAGATAGAATCAACACTCTGAAGATCTCAACAGCAGCCTTATGAGATAGCTTGGAACTATGATTGCCATGTTGCACAGATAAATCCACAAAGAAGCATCATTCCAAGGTTTAAAACATTCTAAGCAGGTACAAAAATCTCAAGGGAGTCCAAGTTATAAACATTAAAACTGAGCAGAAGAATCAGGTTTAGAAACTGGGTTCGTTCCACACCTGGGAGCCTCAGCCACTCTCTATCTCGATTCTGCCTTCTTGGAATTCCTAAGCTGAGTCCACTCTGCTCATCCCAAATATTCAGGTCTAAGGCGTGTTTCCAGGCCATTGGAGCTGATAAACGAAGGCCTAACAACAGCTCTGAAAACCAGCCTTCAGAACTTGATAAAATGAGGCCTCGGAAGAGCTGATGCTTATTTTTCAAGTCACTGGAACACAAGCAGATTGTTAACGGTTTCTTCCGTGAGTGTTTACTAGGAACAGAGAGATTGAAGATTCAAGAACTGCACTTAGGGGAGCTTCAAGTAAGGGACCGTTTGTGCTCTGGGAAGAATCTCAAACATTACCAGATCTGGACCTGTTTCAATTTAAATCTCAATTTGTTTGGGGCTAAACATATGAAACCCAAACAAAAGGTCTGGACAGAATACAGTTTGAGACTGAACGGAACTCAAGACATGACGCCTTGCTCTTAAAAAAAAAAAAAAGAAAAAAAGGTAGAACTCTTGTAAATTTCCTAGGGTGCATTTAGATTACAGGCAAAGAGGAAAAAGGAGAACTGTGTACAAGTGACAAACACAGAGTAACATGGGAGCTTCTGGGGGGGGGGGGGCAATTCAAGAGGTTCTACTGATTCAGGATGGAGACCCTTGAGTAATCCTACAAGATGGCACCCCTTCAGATGTTTGAGGGATCACGACACAGCCAGAAAGGAGAGGGGAACAGATGGATCTAAGTTCATGAGGCCAAAAGAGAAATCTGAGCAAGAAAGAAAGAAAAATGAAAAGTGCAACTTTTGCCAAAAAGGCAAATAATTTCTCTTAGTTCAAAGGGGCTCTGGGAACAAGGGCCCAGCTGTAACCCCAGAGGTCTCGGTTCCAGTGCCTCTACAGATAGCAGACCAAATTTCAAATAAAAATAAACCGGTTCGGGCAACTTACGTACACCACATGAATTCGTAAGGGACATCTGCCCTCGAGATAAAAATTCAAGAAAAAGTGGAGAAATAAGCTAGAGGGAAAACTGCAAAGAAGATTCTCTGCAGCAGCCGTACTCCAGGTTAATTCCTAAGCTGAATTTGCAAGAGGTCAAAGATCAAGATCAGCTTTATCAAAAGCTGCATCTTTGGAATTCCGTCCTCCCCTCGAAGAGATATTTAAACTAAGAATGGTTTAGAAGTGTGGAAACTTGAAGTGAGAAGTGGCTAGCTCTCCTTTTACATTCTTTTCCATTATGATTTATCACAGGATATTGAATACAGTTCCTTGCGCTATACAGTAGGACCTTGTCGTTTATCTATTTTATACATAATAGTTTTGTATCTGCTAATCTTCAACTCCTAATTTGTCCCTCCGCTGCCCCCTTTCCTCTTTGGAAACCATAAGTTTGTTTTCCATGCCTGTGAGTCTGTTTCTGTTTTGTAAATTACTTCATTTGTATCATTTTTTTAAGATATCATATAATTGATATCATATGGTATTTGTCTTTCTCTGTCTCACTGACTTCATTTAGTAGGATAATCTCTAGGTCCATCTATCTTGCTGCAAATGGGATTATTTCATTCTTTTTTATGGCTGAAGCTCTCTTTCTAAATTTAACACCACCATTAAGACATGAGAGCTGTTCACTTGCTTCGTGTCTCCCTGGTTGCAACCTGAGCACAGACTATCCAGTGGCTGTGAGCAGGAGATCTGGATACTGGGCTGGGCTTAGCTGCACCCATTCATTTGCTTTGGCAAGTGGGTACCTCCTGCGTCTCAGGCACTGGGCTGGGCACTGTGACACATGGGGAGAACCAGGCATGGAGCTGCCCTCTGGAAATTTATGGGAGTGGGAAAACAAGACGTTTTTCAATCACAAACACATGTGAAGTTGCACCTGTAGTAAGTGCTTGGGAAGAAAGGCACTGGGTCCGTTGACACCCTCTAACAGGGGAATGTGAGCTAGTCAGGGAGGTCAGGGAAGGCTTCTGTGAGGAAGTGACAGTTGGGCTGCCATCTGAAAGCTGAGGAGTTAAATAAGCCATGGTGGGGACAGAAGACTGTTCCAGGCTGGTGTGAAAGGCCCTGGGGTACGGGTGAGAGAAACAAGGGGACAAGAAATGGCAGATAGCTTCGGTAGCTGGTGAAAGGTATCAGGACTGCCACCCCTAAGTATGCCCCTTTGGCATAGGATTATTTTGAGCTGAATGCAACTGCGAAGAAGTAGATGCAAGAAAAGATCTCTGCCTTCCCCTTATTTGTCTAGAAGCATGACATAGATTCATAAAGGTGTCCCCCCTTCCTCTCTCTACCAGAAAGCACAGAAGGTAATCACCAGTGACAACTCCAGACCCTCGTCAGCCCAGAGATGGCCCCAGGAGTCTATGTGACAATCCTCACTAAAAGTAGCCTTATCTATCATTAGTCTCCCCATATATTTGCATTCCCACAATTTGCCAACCCTAGAAGCTCAAAGTCCTTTTCCTTTGTCTTGTCACTTCTCTACAAAATTTTTGTTCTTTGCTAAGATGCTACAGAAATTCAAGTTCTAACCACCCCTTTGAGGTACTCATAACTGAGTACTCCCGTGTGTATGCACATGGAATGCATGCATTAAAAAACTCGTTTTGGGGGCTTCCCTGGTGGCACGGTGGTTGGGAGTCCGCCTGCCGATGCAGGGGATGCGGGTTCGTGCCCTGGTCTGGGAGGATCCCACGTGCTGCGGAGCGGCTGGGGCCGTGAGCCGTGGCCGCTGGGCCTGCGCATCTGGAGCCTGTGCTCCACAGCGGGAGAGGCCACGGCGGTGAGAGGCCCGCGTACCGCAAAAAAACAAAACAAAAAAAACTTTTTTGCTTTTCTCTTGTTACTCTGTCTTTTCTCAGTCTAATTTGCAAGGCCCCAGCCAAGGAACCTAAGTTGGGTAGAGGAAAATGGGCTGTTTTTCCCCTTCCCAACGTTGGGATGGAATAAAGGGATCATGATGGAAAAGATGTCTGGAGAGGTGGATTGGCCAGACCATACAGGATTTGGGTCTTAATTTCAGGTGCCATTGAAAGGATAAATGCACGAAGGGTAGGAGTGGGGAATGACATACCATTTGCTTTGCCAGTCTCAGTTTTCTGTCCTGATAATGGCCTGCTTTCTGGCTAATGCCCAACAAAGCTAGGAGTCTGGTCAGGGAATGGAATCCCAGCAGTGGCCATGCTGCTCTGGGCTTCCTAGAGGCTGTGGTCCAAGGACTTTGGGATTTCAATTCAATAGCTCCATAAACCCAGTGAATTTGAAGCCAGGCCTGAAGTAATGTATTTACTGTTGAATGTCTGATCTTTTTTTCTTAACTTAATCTTTCTGATCCAGCCCTGGAGATAACACAAACAAAAAATATGTGATGCCAGTAACACCGGATGGCAAATTTACTCTCCGTTTGATAAAGTTTATACTCTAATACATGATAATAAATGTCTGTATTATTTCCAAACACACTGCGTGTTCCTAACAGTTCAGTAAACATTGGCTAGATTATAGAAGTAAGCCTGATCCCTTAGGCACCACCCTGCTAATAAGGATATTCCTGCTCTCAGATGGTGCTAGTTAGCAGTTGAGGCTGAAAGTGCCGATATGAAGCAAACTGCACTGCAGAGGTAGAAAGAGTGTGGGGTTCAGCATCAAACAAAGTCTTTTGGATCCTGGCTCTATACCAGCTTGCTGGAGGACAAGCCAGTGGACCTCTCTGAGCCTTGGTTTCCTTATCTGAAAATGGGATATGGTCCTTAGAGTGCTGTTGTATCAAAGGAGATCCTATATCTAACATGCAGAGGGGGCGCCCTGCGCACAGGGACTGTCACGGTGGTAGGAAGGGTGGTCGCAGTAGGAGTAAACTGGAGGAGACAGCCAC
Source organism: Aethalodelphis obliquidens (assembly GCF_003676395.1). NCBI lineage: Eukaryota > Metazoa > Chordata > Mammalia > Artiodactyla > Delphinidae > Aethalodelphis > Aethalodelphis obliquidens. Next base: position 23,034,502 of record NW_020837951.1, read on the forward strand.
AGCTCCCTGTGGGCCAGTGGCTCACCGGGCTGCCTAGTAAGTGGCTTGTACATTACATCCCAAAGGGAACCGTGAAAGGAAAATATTTCATACAGAGGACTTCCCAGCTTAACCTCAGCCTAAACCCCTTCATTCTCATCTTGAAATCATGCAAGCAGCTGCAGATGATTTCAGGCAGGCCTGCAAAGCCAGCCATGTTCCCTCTCAGGGGAGGCCAGTGGGAATGATCACAGCAGCTGCCCGGGGTTTCGTCTGGAGAGAGGCAGTAGCCATTCACATCCAAAAGCGGCCAAGTGCAAGCGTGGCTGCCTCAGTCTGCCTTGCCCTGGCCCATAACCTTGAAAGGCACTGGTAGATTTTTCTACACCCCCGCCCCCGATTTATCTTTCAATCAGATCCAGAAAATGACAGTGAGAGAGGATTCGCTCCAGCATATTCCAGATGCAGTGAGATGGGGAGAAGACTCCATTTCTGCACATAGAGCCTTGTCCCTTGGGGTGCTTAGGGAGTGGGGCGTCGGGTGCAGGACTGTGAACTTGCTGGTAAGACTCCCAGGGGCAACCCTGCAACCTGAGTGCCTGGTTTTTAAGATCTCTGCTTTAGCAAGGTGTGATCCCTAATTTGATAGAAAAGCCTGGAAAGCCACCCAGTCTACATTAAGGACCTCAGCTGCATGACAAGAGTCTTGGAGGCTTTCAAAAGCTTCAACTCCTTTAAGATGTTCTTCATAACCTCTACTTCTATTTCTTCTATTCTAGATTTCGGGAAAAGGTCTGATAGAGCACCAGTTTGACGTCAGGAGGCTTCATGACCTGGTTTCCGGGCACAGTCTCCAGGCACTCGCCTCCCCAGAAGCTACCCTGGGCTCACTCAGCAGAGGCCTCCAGCCTCGTGGAAAATCCTCAGACCAGAATCTTCAAGTCACCTGTGAGAATCCACTCCTTTTCTAGGCTGGTTGAGTGTCCAGTATAAGAACATTGCAGGAATCCTTAGTTATTCAGAAGGATTTCTGAAAAAGCTCCTTGAGACAAATCCTAAAAACCATACCTCTTTTGCAAGAGTGCCAGGTGGCCTTCGAGGGGCCAGGGAGCAATGTGGGCTGTCTACATATCAGGGGCTAGGGGACATGGTCTTCTGCCTGTCTTTGGCACAAGGAGCTTCATATGTGGGACACAGTAGAAGAGTGACAATTAAGGCCACCCATTTCCGATGGCCTTTCTCAGGCCGCCACCCCCACCCATGTAAACAGAGGTCTTGAGGGGAATCACCCTAGTATCTGAACCAAGACCTCAATCCATTTCTTATTTCATGATTCTGTAGAATCTTATGATAAGCTGCCTCAGTTTCCTCCTTGTGACTGAGAAGAGACAGATCCAGAGACAAACACAGGAGCAAGTGGACAATTATCAGCTTCCTTCTGGATGGGCAGTGGGGTGCTGCCCGGCCTTGTCCACCACCGTCTCATCTTTCCAAAATAGCAGGAAGGCAACCTCTGCCTCCCTCTGGGCCCAATGATACGGAACCTGCTCTTTCAAACTTCAGCTTGCATCAAGGTCAAATGTCTAACCCTTCGAAAGTCAGATTTGTAAAAGGCCTGAGATTGTTGGCCGAGGAAACTCAGTTCTTAGTACCTTTCTTGATAAAGTGCTTAAGATTAAAAAAAAAAAAAAGCGTGCTTTGTGTGTTATTTGTATGATTCTCAGCTACCATCCCCTCCCCCTCCACTCTTTTCCTCCAGCTGTCTGCTTTCAGAGCGAAATTATATACCTCAGAGGCTTCAGTCCTAGAAAAAAAAAGAGAAGGGAAAGAGGAAGGTGAAAGGTGTTTACAACTGGTTTTGCTCCTTCCCACAAGAAATGGAATTCAATTAAAAGCCCTCTCCATCACAAAAGTGCAAAATTACTATGCTTATCACTTGCCAAGTCAGAGCGGTTTCAGGGCAAACCTGATTTAGAGGCCTAAGTGACAGGCCTCTTTTCCCATTTTTCATTTTTCAGATTTTGTTTTCTCGGGACTCCTGAACTGATTCATGCAAAGCAAATGAGATTTCATAATAGACTCTGGGACAATTCCACCCCCTGGGGGCAAACCTATTCATTAAATGTGGGGTGAGGTAATGCCGCCCATCTGCTAGGGAAAGCTGGGTGCCCTCTAAGCCACGAAAGGAAAAAGTGCTTCAAGACCATCCTGGGGAAATGGAGGGGCTGAAGGCTTGTACCTTCTTAGGTTTCCTTCCTCAAGATAGTTGCTCGGGACTCTCAGAAAAACATCTCATTCACAGCTGCCTGGAAACTTGAGCCATTTTTCCCTGGAAGTCATTTCATTAGTTCAGGGGATGTGGCTTTCCCTTATCCTGAAAACCACATGTCAGGAGAAGGAAGAAATCCCAGAACAAAGCATATGGCAGAAAAAGCAGGAGGCTGATGGGAGCCAAAGCTGTGAGGCAATTCTGGATCTAAAATGGTTTCTGTTACTATATAAATGGATTCTGCAGGAAAAAGCAAAACCATTTTATTTCTAAAACACTCTTTTTCTTCTTATACATTAGTGGGGAAATCTCAAGAATGAGTAAAATTTTCTTCACCATGGGGACAAAATTTGTTATTAGTTTTTGGTAGTGGTGATAAGGGGGTTGATTTTTAAATGCTGTCCTTGTCTTGCAATAGGAAACATTCTCTTTTCTTTCTTTCTTCCTTCCTCCCTCCCTCCCTTCCTTCCTTCCTCTCTTTTTTCTCTTTCTTCCTTTCCTTCTTTTTTTTTTTTTTTTTAAAGAAGGTCTAATTCTTAAATGTCAAAACTTGGTTATGAAAGCAGTAGCTCACTGAAAAACCTAACTGAAAAGTCTCCATTCTATGTCCAGAGCTGGGGTGGGGAGAATTGTTGACACCTTTTCCATAGTGTATTTATATAGGAATTTATATTTGGCTTAAGTCTTGGAAAGCACAGAGGTGTGCAGCAGGTGAGGGGAATTGCTGGAAAGAGCTAGTGACTGTAGAGGGTCTAAGGTCACACTACTCTTCTTTCTTCTTTTTTAATGAAAGTACAGTTGATTTACGATGTGTTAATTTCTGCTGTACAGCAAAGTGATTCAGATATACATATATATATATATATATATATATATATATATACATTTTTCAAAATATTTTTTCTTTCTTAACTGAAGGTCTGGTTCTGCATCTGGACAGAAATTCAGCTTCCAATCTGAATTGTGATCTTCATTTCATCCCTGACAGTTTGCAGAAGAGCTTGGCTTGTGTGCTGGGAACTTGAGCTCTAGAACCATCTCTGCTGCTCACCTTCAGCAAGTCACTGACCTGCTCAGTTTTAAAAGGCAGTGCCTGCGCATAATAGGTACTCAATTAATTTTCTTTTTATAACAGCTTCATTGAGATACAATTCACATACCATAAAATTCACTCTTTTAAAGTCTATAATTCAGGGGGCTTTAGTATATTCACAGACTTACGCAACCATCACTACTACTCATTTTTTGATCAATGAATGAATCAGAAGTTTAAAGGTAACATGGCTTTAAGTGCCAGGCTGTATTCTGAGCACATTTTGTAAAATAATTTACCTAATCTCCCCACCCAATCTATGAAACTCGTCCTACTATGACCCCCACTTTATAGTAAAGTCAACTGAGATCTGTGCCCAGGCAGTCCAGCTGCAGAGCCAGCATTCTTAACCAGTTTGAAAATTCTGTGATTCTATTAAAAGAGTCTGACATAGTGAAGTTCTTCATTTATTACATCATTAATGCTATAAATAAAAATAACAGCCTTTCTTTTCATGTCCATGACAAATCTGCTGTCCTGAACCAAAAAATGTCTCTTTCCCAGGAAGAAGCAGGAAGATGGCTAGACTGTACACCCCTTGATACAGGGATGCATCTGACTCATTTTGAGGTCCCTAGCACCTGGCACTTAGTGGAATCTCAGTAAATGACTGACAGATAGGTAAAGAACTGTGCCTGCCATGCATTATACATGGACCACCTAGAAATCTCCATTTAGACTAGCCTGAAGGACGGGCCAGGTGCCTATGGCAGGCTTAATAACCAGATGCAAATCACATCAGCCATCACCAGCTGGTGCCAGAGTCCCTTGGTCCTGAAATTTGCATTAATGCTGCAGGGATTTTTTGCTTTGTTTCTGTGGGTTTCTGGGAGCAGTAAGGATGAACCTGTCTGGATAAACCAAGGAGAAAACGCATCACCCTTCATACACAGAAGCAGCAGCATGAAACTGCCCAGCCCTCTCCACTCTAATTGAAAATCAGATTTGAGCATGTGATTTCGGACTCACAGGCTCACTGATTTGTGGGGCTTGTTTGAATAATCTTGTACATTTAAGCTGGCTGGGGGGAGGGGAAGACTCAGAGATGTGCCAGTTCAATGCCATGCCCAGCCCATGGTGGTCCTACTCCAGGAGCTCAATTCTCCTTCCTTCTAAGACTCTAACCGCCATCACTTTGCCATCGCTGTGGCCAAATGTTGTGATTCAGCCTTAGGAAAAAAGCAAAAGCCCTGATGCCAGTGAACAGCACAAAATGGGGAGGGGGCAATGGAGGGGAGGAATTTCAGTAATGTATTTCCATGCTTAAAAAAAGGTTTTCTTCCCCCTCTCCCACTAGCTTTGCGAAGCTCCCCAAGAACAAAAGGCTATTCTTGCGGGGGACGGCTTGCCGTATGTGATCTGCTTTCAGAGCTCAGGGTCCATAAGAAATCCCAGGGTTAAAAGGAAACTCAGCCGGAAGCCTGGGTGGCTGACGGGAGAGCTGACCCCTTTCTGTTTCTAAGGCAAGCCACCAACCCAAACACCGCAGCTGGAGTTAAAAGCAGCCCTCCCCGCAGGATTCTCCCCAATGACGGAACTCACAGCTAGCAAGATTGTGCAAAGAAAGACAGTCAGCGTCCTCTAGGTCTGCAGTCTTTAATAACTAGGTTTCCGTCTGCATCATCTATTCAGGATGACCCACTCAGACAATGTCCCCCATTTACATGGTTTTCAGTGAGGTCTCCAGGAAAATTTTCTGAGGCTTCCTGACAGTCCTTGCCCCCAGGCATAAGTTCCAGGGAAAAGGGGAGCTGCTACCTTACAATGATGCTTGGCACAAGAAGAAAAAAGCCAGCAGCCAGAACACAGAAGATTCACTATTTCTGTTCTCGGAATTGTTACTTTCTGATTTCTCTTCTTTCCCATTGATTTTCACCAATCCAGATCCCCACACATATGGTAGCGAAAAGTGTAATGGTCAGAAGTGAGGGTGACAATCAGTAGAAATCTTGGCCAGAAGTAGCTAAAGGATTTGGCCAGGCAAGATGTAAAACCGGTTACTCAAAAGGATTGAAAGGGAAGACCCAGACAGATATGTGTACATGAATGTTCATAGCAGCACTATTCAGAGTAGCCAAAAGGCAGAAAAATCCCAAGTGTCCATCAATGGATGAATGGATAAACAAAATGTGGTATACACACACACGAATATTATTCAGCCATGAAAATTTATGAAATTCCAATACCTGCTACAATATGGCAAATTTGAAAACATTATGCTATATGGAAGAAGCCAGGCAGAAAAGAACAAATATTGTTTGATTCTGTTTGGGATGATGAAAAAGGTTTGGAAACAGATAGTGGCAATGGCTGCATAACATTGTGAGTGGTTTAAAATGATAAAAATTTTATGTTTATATATTTTGCCACAATTAAAAAAAAAAATTAGACAGTAAGACTCTCAGAAGCCGAGATTCTGTCTTAGCCATCTTTGTATCTCCAGCACCTAGTACACTCCAGCTCAGAGGTGGCAACTTCACAGATATCTGCCAAACTCACCACTTATGCAGTAGAATGGTTGTTAAGTTAATGCCATATCAGTTTACAACGCACACCCCACCAGGCATCTGATGCCTCAGGAGCCAAACCACATCTGAGTTATCACTCCAAGAATTCACAAAATGATCTCATCTGCAGAAGTAAAAATTCACCCAGTTTTATTTCTTCAAAAGGTTTATGTCCATGTAGATTTTATATAGAGTCACATAGATTTTATTTCTTGTGCTACAGGAGCTGAACACTGGCATTATAACCTAGGTCATTAACACAACATTAAAATGGCCCCAGACACACATCTAGTTGGCACAAGAAGATAGAGACATCTCTCGATAAGACTTCAAAGTCAGTATTACTTTATAGAAAATGTACAGATTTGGAAGGGGTCTTTGGAGTAATTTTCTACAACCCTCAACGAAAGCATAAGGATTAAATTTATTCAAAACATTTAGTGAGCATCTAATCTATGCTAGGTGCCCACCATTCCGGGTTGTGGTGTTCTGTGGATTTCTCAGATTCTAAATCTGTGAAAATCTATCTGAACAGCTTGTTCATTTCTAAATCATTCCTAACCAGAAGACATATTACTTTAATAAAAAGTTCTGCTCACCAATTCCAATGTGTGTGTGTTTGGTGGGAGTAGGGAGGTCCCTCCACCCACCACCCCGTCCGGCCACACACACCAACAAGCAATTCTCAGACACCAGCTGGAAAACCTGCAATTCAACTCAGTTCTGACACTATCTACCTGGAGACAGCATCAGATCCCACAGGCTAAAGACTCAGTCCTACGAGACTGCCCTTGCCCCATTTCAGATGCCAATTGCAAGCCCAGGTTGTTATATGTGTTTTTTACCAATCAGCTACAGATCGGTGGTTCCCATGACCCCTGCCTTGGGCTCCATTAACTTGCCAAAGCAGCTCACAGAACTCAGGAAACCTGTTTACTCAGTAGGTTACTGGTTTATTATAAAAGGATATAACTCAGGAACAGGCAGATGGAAGGGATGCAGAGGGCAAGGTACGGGGAGAAAGCATGGCGCTTCCATGCGCTCTCCCAGTGAGTTACTTCCCCTAAATCGCCACGCGTTCACCAACCCAGAAACTCTGTGAACCCTGTCTTTTTGGTTTTTTATGGAGGCTTCATTACATATAAGTGTTGTCTTGATTTGTCTGCCCCTGGATTCTCCTTAAAGAACTATTCCTTCTGCCACTACCTCCTTCTGCCCTATGGTCCAGGGGAGCTGATACCCCTTCAGTTCCAAGAGTGAGCATGTGACCCAAGCCTGGCCAATCAGAACACTGCACCTTCCCCACCACATTCTCTCTCTCTCTGGAGCCATGATGGGTAAGAGAACCAATCACAGCCAATGAGACTCCATTCTGAGACTCTGGTTGGAACTGAGAGGAACTGAGAAAATGGGATAAAAGCCTAGAGCTGCTGTCATCTTGATACCGTAAGGCAAAGAGCCTACCAAGAATAGAGCCAGTGCAGAGGAAAGCACAGCTGAATGGGGATGGAGGGACATTGATGATGTCATCTGAACCCGTGGATTCCACCATGCCCGAAACCCATCCTTGTACTTTTCAGTGATCTGAGCTTTTAATCCTCTTCAGTTTAAGTTATGCAGTCCTTTGCTTCTAGCAGCATATCCCTTCCCTTAAAAATCACACAGAACTCAATTTACATTAAAACAACCTAAACTGCAAAAACATCAACTTTTTTCATTTTTAGTGTATTACTTTTACTAATTACAGTACTGATTATAAATTTCTTCAGTTATTTTTAATATATTGTACAATACCTTATGCCAGTCTAATCCGCTCATGATAATAGGAAGAAACAACTGATCGGATAGTGCAATTTTCCTATTATAACTCTTTGAGGAAAGAATCAGCAAATGAGACCTTGCTTCTAACATCTCACTCAATCCTAAGCCTGGAAAGCGTCAGACAACTGCTGTGTTATTCGTTACAAAATGGTTTGGCTCCATCTTCAGAAGTTAAGAGTAAACTCAATACCAAAACATGCAAATAGAAATTCGAAACAAAATATACTGAGATAATTGAACCGTTCTGTCCCTTGTCTGCAACTGTATGCATTTGCCCAAGTTCACAGAATTATATAGCAAAAAGAGTGAGTTTTACTGTGCGTAAATAAAAAGTGAATAAATCTTAAACGATATATATCAGTACATCTCAACAACACAAAACTGTCTGGGATCAGAAAAGCAACAAAGATCACACACATTACTCTATAAATCAGCACACACAAATTTCAAAGAGTTCTGAAAGTGAAGTCACCTCTCTTGAGCTAAGAGGATGTTTTTTCACAGTCTGTACTGATCACGGACAATACCTGATCTTTGTGAACTTGAAAAAGTTCAAGTGTGTAATCCACACTTCTTTTCTCTACTTCACTCTCACTAGAGGTAATATAGACTATCTCCCTCCACTCTTCGACTTGGGCTAGGAGAAGCACAAAAATACGAAAACTGCCCCCCAAGCCCTGCTGGGGACAGGATGCCTGGCCAGAAGTGGGTCTGAAAAGGAGTTCCTATAATAGTTTTCAAACCCTAAGAAGGATATTCTTTAGCTCGACCCCCACGTTGACCTACTTTGCCAACAGGTTCAAGGTCAGTGGCAAACAATTTGATCAGATTTGAAATCAGGGCCTGTATAGCTTTCATGTATTTGCAGTTCATGGGCTGTATGCCTAGCTTTCCGACAATGCATCCACAATCATTACTAACTAGTTTAGAAATAATTATAGCATTAAATCACCAGGTAAAAAGCCCAGAGAACATTCCCACTTAAGCTGTGCCTCCCTGAGAAGAAAAGTACTATCTAAATGGAAGGTCCTAAGGTATTACAGTAATTACTAGGGAAAGAGAAATAATTTACAGCAAAATCGGAACTTGACACCGAAAAGCATTTTTGCAGACTCAGAGCTGTTCTGCTTTGGCTTTCTTACAGAAGAGTCACCCAGAGAAACACACCTTTAGCTATTTAGAACTTTCCAGTGTCTGAAACGTCAGGGATGTGATCTTTCTTTCTGGACGACTACAGTACCTTGAGTTCAGAAAGGTAAGTTCCCTAAAGAATAACAGGAAAAGTCCATTCACGAGTTTGAGGCACTAAAGGTGCACTAAAGTTCCCTGGGCGGCACCCGGCAGAACTCCAGAGTAAAAGGAAGAAACCCAGGAGACCTACCGTAAAGAGAGAGAAGAACATCCAGGCGGCAATCATGACCTTGACTCTCCCTCAGTCACAACCTGATCTTGGGAAGCAGCTGCTCCTAAAGCTTCGCCCGGGTTTCCCTGTCCTCGGTCAGATGTCCGACGTAAGGACACAGCCCTCTGCCAGGTCACCACGTTTCAGGTGAAGCGGGACGGAGCTGGCATCCTGTGCACACACGTACCTGGTGGACACTGCCCCAGACGAAGCACACACACTGCAATGTGAACCGGCCCGACTTCTCCGATTCAAAGGTACAGTTTGGAACCATGTTAGAGCCTTCAAGGGCAAATGAAACAGGAGTCGAGTGTATTTATTTGTACACAGCTACTAATTATCGGATTACATTTTATCAGATCAATTATGATTCGACAAATGCTAGCTGTGAGTTGAATTCAAAGGTAATGGGATAACAGAGCCCTGGGGAGGCAGTGGGCAGTTCCTGTTTTGTTTTTTAAAGTTCGGATGATTTACTTTATAATAAACACCAGAAAGTGACCTTCAAGACGCTTTCCCTCCTGCAAAACCACTGGCTCTCCACAGTAAGGAGAGTCACTGGACACTGTGTTTACAGTAAAGACAAGTAACTCTATTGGTTCAGACAAAGGCACCCTTACAAAGAGAGGAAGAAAACCTGTTTAGCAAAGAGGCAGGTGCAAAAAGGGACAAGCCCTTCATGAAAAGTGATACGAAATGAAGTCACAGACGCTCCTGTTAATGGAACAGGATTATAATTCTAGCCTCCTAAGGCACAGAGTCCAAATCCTACTTTCACCGAGAAGTGTTACTGGGTTGGCCAAAAAGTTCGTTCGGTTTTAAGTAAAAATAAAAGACACGTTTTTCATTTTCACCAAGAATTTTATTGAACAATGTATTCGCTAACTGAACAAACTTTTTGGCCAACCCAATATTAAGGAGAATTAAAACAAACAAAAACTGTTGCCCTGTTTTTAAGAGATTTGGGGGAAAGATACAGGAAGCTATGCTCTTGGCCTCAGTTAGGATGGCTGGCTCCCTCCTTCTAAGGCCGAGGGGCAGCGCCATGACCTCACCCACTGGCCACTGGAATCAACCAGTATTATCTCTCCAAGTCATGACTTACTGGATCCATGCTGTATTCTTCAATACTGTAGAGATCTTTTCTCAATTGGTTTTTACATGCGTTATATCATGTCTGGAGATCATTTTCATTCTATTTTTAAAAATTCTATCAATAAATTTATTAAAAAAAAATTCTATCAGACAAATCTAGTCTTGACTTCAGCCCCAATTTCTGCATGTGAAATTAAAAGAGGCAGTTCTTTGAAGTAGATACACCTGCTCTTCTGCAATCTCATTTTCCTTTCTCCCCCGCTTTTCCCATCAGCCTAACCAATGGCCTCTCTCTGCCACTGCTCACGACACTCTGACCACAATGGCCCCTCCAACCCCAATCTGTTCCTGCCCCATGGCCTTTGTTCTTGCTGTTCCCTCTCCCCTGAACGTTTTTTCTCTAGCTCAGCTCTGCCCAATAGAATGTTTCTGCGGTGACGGAAATGTGCTATATCCGCACTGTCCAATACGGTAGCCACCAGCCATACGCCGGCTACTAACTACTTGAAATGTGGCCGGTGTGACTGAGGAACTGATTTTTAAATGTCATTTCATTAATTTAAATGCAAATTTAAATAGCTACAGGTGGCCAGTGGCAACCAGATAAGACAGTGCCGCTACAGCTCTTCATTTGAGCGGCTTCTTTTCCGGGTTCAGACCTCAGCCCAAAGGCTGAGGGACCCTCCCCTGATCACCACATCTAAGTAGCCTCCTTACCCCACACTCCCTTTTCTTCTCTTCTCAGCACTTAGCACCACCTGAAATGACTCTGCCTGTGTTTGCTTTGTATTGTTTGTGTCCCTCCTTTAGAATGTAAGGTCGCTGAGGACAGAAACCTTGCCTCTCTAATTCACTGCTGCCTCTCCAGAACTACCCAGAACAGTGCCTGGCATAGAGCAGACACACTAAATATTTGCTGAGTCGATCAATGAGTCAATCAATGCACCTGGCCCAAGTGTTTCCTTGCTGGAATGGAAAAAAAAGAAGTCCACCCAAGCTGGCGAGTGAAGTGTGAATTGCTTTATCAGAACTCTGACCTAGGGAACCACATTCCACAGCTCATCCCATGCAGCTGTGCATTCAAGTGGTAAGGAGGTAAAGAAGCCTCCAACCAGGATCACAAGGTTGGAGACTTGGAGACCATGGTCTTGGGATCCCCCAAGAACAGACATGAAGCTCCTCTCATGGAGGGTAAGAGTCACTTCTGAAGAAACGGCTGCAACCCTGAGGACCCACACAATTAGTGCCAGTCCTCGTGGGAATGAGCTGTGTCAGGTACTGGACACAGGCCAGTGATCAAGACAGACAGGACACCCCACCCTGTGGGTGCTCACCTCCTCTGGAAGAGATGGACACATTAGCACTACTAAGATGATGCTTTACTTCTGAGACTCTGTGAGGGGGACTGTACCAGTGCTATGAAAGCACAAAAGGGGACACTTCACTTAGCATGGGGTAGTCAGGGAAAGCTTCCTGGAGGAAGAGCTGATTAGCCTACATCTTGAAGGGGGATAGAGTCAGGGCTGTCATAGTGGTATGCGTTGGGGGTTAGAAGGGACAAGGTGCCAGGGAATGGCTATTCCTGGCAGGAAGGATAGCAAGAGCAAAGATACTTAGGCATGAAATGGCAAACTATTCACAGAGAACTGCCAGTACTTTGGTTTCACTGGTGTGTAAAGGGTGAGGTCTGGAGTGGCAAGAAATAAGCCTAGAGAAATGGGTGCAGGGTGAAATCAGAGCTCATACAGGCCTTGAATGCCAAGGATTGGGGATTTTATTTTTAGGGCAATGGGCAAGAGGCTTTAAGAAGAAGGATGACATGACTATTGGCTCTTTAATGATCTTCATGATCCTAGAGATGTATTGGTGGTGAAGGAATTGGAAAGGAGCGTAACACTTGAGACAATTATACTATGTAGGACAGGGATGGAAAATACTGCCAGTGTGTCCAGAAGCCTGATGGTGTCAAGTGGGCTAGAAGCGATATGGCTGCCAAGACAGGCTGATGCAGTCACATCCTTTGGACTGATTTTACAATCTAATGCATGTGCGCGCGCACACACACACACACACACACACACACACACACACACACACAAACACACACACCTGTGGGGTCATGAGCCCAATGCCCATGGTCCAACAGTGATAATCTACCGCAGCAAGAAACGCCATCTTGGAAGGTCAGGAAATGGTGGCCAAGTCACTCTCTGCAGCTTTTCAAGGGACTGTCTCTAAGTGGGACTGGTCAAGCATGCTTGCTTCAGATGCAAATCCATCTATTTAGATAAATAAATCCATTTAGGTTTACGGATTTATCTTATTTAGAGCCAACTGGTATGCTAGGTGCTCTTACAAACATGATCTCCTTCAATAACCACAATAATAAACCATCTCTTAACAGGATTAAAGATCCTTTATACGGCCCACACAGCTGTAGTTTTCCTTTTTGATATTTTATATTACTTTTAATCTTCATTAGATAAAAATGCACAGAGCATGCACATGGTTTTTAAAATCAAATGGCAATAGAAGGGTTAAAGTGTCAAAACTGTTGTCCCACTTCCTCCCATCCCTTAGCCTCACACCACTTTCAACTCTTTATAGTTATTTCTTACATTACCCGCCAAACTTTTTTTTTTTTAAAGTCAGACTTTTAAATAAGATGTTTATGGGCTTCCCCGGTGGTGCAGTGGTTGAGAATCTGCCTGCTAATGCAGGGGACACGGGTTCGAGCCCTGGTCTGGGAGGATCCCACATGCCGCAGAGCAACTAGGCCCGTGAGCCACAACTACTGAGCCTGCGCGTCTGGAGCCTCTGCTCCGCAACAAGAGAGGCCGCGACAGTGAGAGGCCCGCGCACTGCGATGAAGAGTGGCCCCCGCTTGCCACAACTAGAGAAAGCCCTCGCACAGAAACAAAGACCCAACACAGCAAAAATAAATAAATTAATAAATAAGATGTTTATGTCATGTTGCTTTTTATTTTTCAGTTTTAAACATTATCCATTGACTCCCCCTGTGCTTGTTATCCCGATATTTTTATGTATTTCACAAATTTTGTTTTTATATTTATTTATTTATTTATTTTTGGCTGCATCGGGTCTTAGTTGTGGCACACAGGATCTTTTCGTTGTAGCACGCAGGCTCTTTGTTGCGGTGCGCGGGCTCCAGAGTACGTGGGCCCAGTAGTTGCAGCGCTTGGGCTCAGTTGCCCTGCAGCATGTGGGATCTTAGTTCCCTGACTGGGGATCGAACCGGAGTCCTCTGCATTGGAAAGTGGATTCTTAACCACTGGATCACCAGGGAAGTCTCTGTACTTCACAAATTTTGGTTTTTACATTATTAGGATCATGTAAATTTTGTATACTGCTGACCTAAGAAGTACATTATAATTACATTTTCTTGTCTAATTTTATGGGGTTTTTCTCTAGAGTTAAGAAGTACCTCATTCTCCCCAATTCTTAGTTTTCTATGTTTATTACTAACGCTTCCCACAATTCTAGAAGGTCTGTAAAACCTCCTGATAGCATTTTCTGAATAGTTGAGTTGATCAGAAAATTTATTAGCTCCACTCTGTCCCACAGCCCTTTGTCCTCCTGCTCCTGTCTTGCCTGGTTGATCACTAGACTTCACTTTGTGGGATCCCTTGTTTTCTGCATGCTGCCCACTTTTTTTATTGGCTCTTTCATTTTGCTGGAGCATATCCTCCAGTACCTTTCTTTTTCCTTTCCTCACATCTGCTTTAATTTTAATTACTATTTTATGAAGGTTATATAGGCACATAATTTAAAGTGCCTAAGAGTTCTATGGCTTTTGTAGAACACAATTCCTTAACTCCATCCCCTCACTCCCCTCCCCTCCAATTCTTCCTCCCAAGAAGAAAGTACTTTAACCTCTTTTAGATAATTTTTAGTAACAATTTTATATTGTTTCTTTGCGGTTTCTCAGTTGTTGGCACTATTTTTTGACTTCCCAGTATGGAAAATGAGGATTTCATGATTTTTTCTATGTCCTCACTACACAATGGCCCCTATCCTCACAATATAATTATATTAAAACTTTTAAAGATCAGTATTATTATGATTACATAACACTACTTTCAGGTGAGCCATGAGCCATGTGGTAAACTATGATAACTTTTCTGAATATCTTACTGTTTTCTCCAGTACTTTGCCCCCTTTACTCAGTATTTTATATATTTCTCACTAATTCAAGCCCTAAATTTTAACCATATCTTTAAATCTCTTCTCATGACACTGAAATGCATCAAATATCCTATTAATTCCACCTTGGGAAAGAAGTCACTTCCTGAGCCTTCTGACACACTGTGGGAGCAGAGCTGGGATTTCCCACTGTCAGCACCTGGAAACTTCCTTTGCTTCTTCCATGCTGGATCTCCTATTTCCTGTATCACTTGTAGTTTTCTCTCCTGGTTTACTCTCTCATTTCAGTGAACAACCTCCCTCCAGTTGCTTCCTGAAAAGCTTGTATGTCTGAAAATGTCATTGTTCTACCCTCATACTTTATTAAGAGTTTGGCTGGATAGAAAGTTCTAGCTTTAAAATCATTTTCCTCCAGACTATTGAGGGCACTGCTCTACTGCCTTCTTTTTATTTTTATTTTTATTTTTTTTTGTAGTATGCGGGCTTCTCACTGCTGTGGCCTCTCCCGTTGCGGAGCACAGGCTCCGGATGCGCAGGCTCAGCGGCCATGGCTCACGGGCCCAGCCGCTCCACGGCATGTGGGATCCTCCCGGACCGGGGCATGAACCCGTGTCCCCTGCATCGGCAGGTGGACTCTCAACCACTGCGCCACCAGGGAAGTCCTGCTCGACTGCCTTCTAACTGCCAGTGTTGCTATTGAGATGTCAAGACCCATTTTGATTCCTGATCTTTGCCTGTGATAAACTTTTTTTTGTTTTTAAACCCTGGAAGCTTATAGGATCTTCTCTTTGCCACCAATGAATTATTTTTAAAATAACATCTTTATTGGGATACAAATTTTTTTTAATTTATTTATTTTTGGCTGCGTTGGGTCTTTGTTGCTGTGCGCGGACTTTCTCTAGTTGTGGCGAGTGAGAGCTACTCTTCCTTGCGGTGCGCGGGCTTCTCATTGTCATGGCTTCTCTTGTTGCAGAGCACAGGCTCTGGGCGCGAGGGCTTCAGTAGTTGTGGCTCTTGGGCTCTAGAGCGCAGGCTCAGTAGTTGTGGCGCACGGGCTTAGTTGCTCCGCGGCATGTGGGATCCTCCCAGGCCGGGGCTCGAACCCGTGTCCCCTGCATTGGCAGGCGGAGTCTTAACCACTGCGCCACCAGGGAAGCCCTACTGGGAGACAATTTGCATACCATACAATTCAGCCATTTACAGAGCTGGACAACCACTAGCATAATCAGTTTCAGAATATTCTCATCACCCCCAAAACAAATGCATACCCATTAGCAGTCACTTTCCATTCCTCCCTTCTCTCTTCCTCCCCTCCCCTCCCGTCCAGACCTAGACAACCAGTATGCCACCAATGAAATTTTAAAATAAAACTGGAAGACAGAAAGCAGACACATAAGTAGTAAAAAAACCAAACAAGGGCTTCCCTGGTGGAGCAGTGGTTGAGAGTTCGCCTGCCGATGCAGGGGACACGGGTTCGTGCCCCAGTCCGGGAAGATCCCACATGCCGCGGAGCGGCTGGGCCCATGAGCCATGGCCGCTGAGCCTCCGCGTCCAGAGCCTGTGCTCCGCCATGGGAGAGGCCACAACAGTGAGAGGCCCGCATACCGCAAAACAAACAAACAAACAAACAAAAAACAAAAAACTCTTAGGACCTGAAAAAACAGGATCCTAAGCAGTCACCAGGGAAGGCTGAGAGCCAACTGATTCATATGAAAGACTGCAAAGGACTCAGGAATGTTTAGACATTCTTGAAACAGATCAGTCCTCCTTACTTTAACCATACATCTCCTTCAACTTGGTGCCAAAAGTTTTATTCCTATCGTCTCCTTTCCTGTTGCCCTTGTGTTTGCAGGTTTATGCCTTTAAGAAAACTCCCTTAAGCGAAAGAAGCCAGCCACAAAAGGACAAATACCTATGATTCCACTTACATCCATAGACAGAAAGGAGATGGTGGTTGCCAGGGGCTGGAGGAAGGGAGGAGTGGGGAATCGGTATTTAATGGGTAGAGCGCTTCAATTTGAAGAAATGAAAAAGTTCTAGAGAAGGACAGTAGTGATAGTTGTATAACAATGAGAACGTACTTACTACTAAACTGTACACTTCAAAATGGTTAAATGGTAAATTTGATGTTACACATATTTTACCACAAAAAAGCCCAATGAAACCTCCCTTTAAACCTCACTTTAATGAGGTTTTATTTGGCTGGGAGCAAAAGAAGGTGCATGTGTTCAATCCACTCTCTTTACACAGAAGTCTCTTGCAGATAAGTTTTTTTTGTTCTTTAATTCCATTCTTTAGGCCAGATCAGTAGTTCTAAACCTTAGGATAACAGGACTTATTGTAAGGGCTACAGAGACAAAACCATGTGTTTTTTCTATAGATTGTACTTCATGGGTGATTCCAGGGGTGACTTTTATTTGCCACACCAAGCCTTACCCTTTAGAGCCTGACCCTCCCGTATTACCTTGGGCTATATTAACAAAAGTGTAAAACTAAGAGCCAGAGAAGGGATATTCTGGACTAGAACACAGGTTCCTTTCTTGACTCCACATATTAAGAAGGTTGAGGTTGGCGGTAAAGGGCTTTAACTATCAAATGAGATACAGGTGGAGGAATGGGGGCGTGATGGGGAAGGCTGGGCGGGGTGGGGGTATGGTGTGAGTGTGAAAACATGTCCTCAAATCTATAATATCTAACTGCACAGGCTTGATGAAACTCCCAACAATGAGGAAGCACAGGAAGAGAAGCCAACGTGAGATTCCAGTTCATACACGGGAGAATTTTCTGTCACCTGGGCACTGTCCAAATACAGGCTGGACTGCCACTGGAAAATCAGGTTCTAGTTGTTGGCAGAAAGACCACTTGGGACAGGGATGCTGGGGCTGGACTAGCTGACCTTTAAGAGCCCTTTCAGTCCTGGGATTGTCTGTGAAAATGCTCATGTCCACAGAACATAAGCCCAAACAGTAAACAACATGCTGTGTCCCACCAAGCCAGGTGGTAAGTGTGGTGTGCTCTATTTTCAGAACATAATCCCCTAAGAAAAATAGGTTCCTAAGAAAAGGAATACATAATTACAGGCAACATACAAGCCACAATTCTAGTCCACCCCTGCCTTTCCAAAATTCCTCTTTTTAACGATGTGAATTTCCAAACCCAAAGGACAGTAATTCTCTACGAAATGCTCTCATGCAAGTTTTAAATTTTTCCCCCTGGAAAAAAAATATCATTGGCTTCATTACTTTTCATCAAGAGGAAAATCTTCAACTTGAGCTAGTTTGGTTGACATTCCAAAATAGACATCTTCTAGAAGGCTTTGAAAAATTAAGCAAATAAGAGTGTCAGAAGAATCACCTTCTCTTATTTATTAAAAGGTACATAGTCTTTCTGCAGCACTCCCAAAGCAATTTCTGCAATGTTACCAGGTTGAAGCAGTACTTCTTTCTACTTACTGCATTCACTTTATTTATCTTTTATATTTTTTTTAAATTTTTGTCCTTTTTTAAAATTGAAGTATAGTTGATTCACAATGTGGTGTTAGGGGAATTCCCTGGCAGTCCAGTGGTTAGGACCCCGCACTTCCACTACAATGTCGTGTTAGTTTCAGGTATACAGCAGAGTGATTCATATAAATATAAAACTTTTCATATTCTTTTCCCTTATAGGTTATTATAAAATATTGAGTATAGTTCCTTGTGCTATACAGTAGGTTGCATTCACTTTATTTATTTTTTAAAATATTTATTTATTTGGTTGTGCCCACCAGGAAAGTCCCGGTTGCATTCACTTTAAATATGTACCTTTCAGTCCATCTCTGGAAAGATACAAAATACTTTAACACAAACCACAGATTCTTCAACTTTCTGTTTATTGGTTTCCTGAGCTCAAAACACTTTAAATATTCAGCTTATCCAATTCTTTCTAAATTACCAGTGGGCACAGCTTTTATAGACGGAGGGATCAGGAAAATGACCAGGGATGACGGTGCTCTAAGTACACGCTTCCCACGTCTAGTCATAACCACTATGTGTGCTAAGCAGACAGGCTGCACTGTGCTTCCCCCATCTCTTACCCTAGCTGACATCACACCTCAACGGTTTTGACTATCTACAGCTGTCAATATTCTTGGCGACGTCTACTGAATCTTTCCTAGTGACATAAAACACAGGGTTGAAAACTGATGGAACATATGACTTTTTTTTCCCTCCCAAGTTTTTTTTCTTTTAGAAAAACAGAAGACACTGAAGACCTTGCCTGCCAGTTTGCCAGTGACTACCATTGGTCTCCCTTCTGGGATGCAGCCTTCAAATTGCCTTCAAATCCCTTCTGGGATACAGCAGGTTAACAGTAGCGATGAATTACATGCTTATATCCCCAGGGTTACCTAGCACAGTGCCTTGCACTTGGTAGCTGCCAAATGTTAGGTTCACAAAACTGAATGATGAAGAGACAGAGAAGAAAGATACTTTTTGAGGCAGGGAATCTCAAGCGTCCAACCCAAGTCTCTATCTCTCCCAGCTGGCAACAAGTACATAGAGACAAATGCACAGTGCAATGCTGTGCAACCCCTAGAATGGAACTGGACGGTACTGCTCCATTCACTGGCTGGATCACAATGATTGTATCGAAGTCTTTTCCATACGATTCTTTGTGGAAAAACCAAGGCAAACCGACGATTAACCTAATATCTCAGCTTGAAGATTAAAATAAGCTACATACGGGAATTCCCTGGCAGTCCAGTGGTTAAGACTCTGTGCTTCCACTGCAGGGGGCACGGGTTCCAACCCTGGTCGGGGAACTAAGATCCCGCAAGTTGCGCGGCGCAGCCAGAAAGAAAAAGCTACCTGTTTTCACTCCCTGCTGTACAACAGAAAGGTATATTTGCTGCCTTTCAGATGAAATGTTGACCGCGGCCAGGAGATTCTGAGGGACCTCATCAGATTCTACAAATGGGAAGTAATAGTTCTTGGCAGATTGATACAGAATAATCATTGAAGGCAACAAAGTACTGATTTTAAAAGAAAACATCTTTATTCAACCAAGGATGGACTGCCCGGGGCAATATTTCAAATTAACTACACAAATCTCCTAAAATTAGTTGTCATATGGGATTGCTCTCATGGTCGAAGTACAACTAAATGTATTTTGGCCTGAGGGTCAAGAGGCCACCACTGCCATTTCCCATACCACGAGAAATATTCTTGGAGCAAAGCCCCATGCATGCATATCCACAGGCTGGCTTTTATCTAGGTTACAAAGGGTAGTTGTTTAATTTGAAAGAACAAATGTGTCCTCAGCCAGTATTTTTTTAAATTATTTGAGTCAACAGTAGTCTAAGAGTACAAAATGAGATATCTTTCTAATTAAAACAAACACTGTCTAAATCCCCAAAGAGAGTTTTTATTAAAAATTACCCTCACTGCAGGAGAATGAAAATCAAATAAACTGATATATAATAAAAACTAAGAATATCTGAAAAAAATTTTTTCATATACATTTGGGGATAAGACCTCTTTTCCCAATGTGCTTTTAATGTCATTTCAGAATGACATGCTACAAAAATAAAACAAAGTTGAAAATTCATAAATGCTAAATAAACCACGATCTTTTTTAAAATCTAGGAATACGTAACTTTAGAAAAATTCTCCATAGGAAAATACAGACTGATAGAAGAAATTCTCATGTATTTGGCAAGCAGTGACCAAGTACCTACTAAGTGCCCGGCCTAAGCTACTGGCTCATTTATCACTATGTCTAAGGATTCAAAAGAAGGTTCTTGAGTGGCCGACATAATGAAAGGTACATGCTCCCCCCACCAGAAGTGCACCAACTGTTTAAATCAGGGTTTGATAAAACACAGCCCATGCAGGAACCCAATCTGGTTGCCACAGGTTCTTGTAAATATGGTTTTATTGGAACACACCCACGCCCACTTATTTACATACTGTCTAAGGCAGTTTTCAAGTTCCAAAGGCAGAGCAGAGTAATTCCAACACGCACCACACCGCCCGCAGAGCCTGAAATATTTACTGCCTGCTCTTTACAGAAACGTTTGCTGATGCCTGGTCTATATCAACACATATCCTGGTGTTTATTTAACAATTGCCCAGATAGCTTTGGACTTCCAGGTACAGAGTTATGAAAGAGGCAGCGGATCTCAGGAACAAGAGCCCTGATCTATGAGTCACAGAACAGGGATGGACGCCTGGCTGGCTGTGTACCAGCCCCACAGCCTTGGCCGCTGACAGCTCCTCTCTGAACCTGGGTTTCCCACCTGTCAAAGGGAAGAACTAACACCTGCCTTACCCACCTCACAAGATGCAAGTGATTTTGCCACTGTAAAGCACAACCTCAAAAGCACAACCTCAAAGTGAATGGACAGTCACTATAATCATGAAAGCTCACGCTGAATGTGGGTTTAGAATGTGCCACGTTAGGACTTTCTATGTGTCGTCTCACCTAGTCCTCACAACTACCCTATTAGATGGGTACCATTATGATCCCCCTTTTACAGATAAAGGAACCAAGGCTCAGAGAGGTTAAGGGAGTTGCCCATTGTCACACAGCAAGTAAGTGGTAAGCTGAGACTCAAACCCAAGAGTCAGACTCCAGAGCTTATGCTGTTAACTACCAAGAGCACTGATTCCCCAAACTCTGACTCACTGAGAGCTCTCCACCAAATCTATCCACTTCATTGAACAAAGGCCTACTAGTATCATTTCTGAGACAAGTGCTGTGCTTGGGCCTGGCACTGGAGGGGTACAATCTGTGTGACAGCCTCACTCATGTGCTAGATGTTAAAAATTGCCCATAGAATAAATATTAAAGCTTTATCTATATGGGTAGTGAAAAGAAGCCCCAAGCAAAGATACAGTAATCTTACCTCGATGGGTGCCAGGATCAATTTCAAATGAATAAACAACCCAGAACAATTGGCGTGCCTACACAACTCAGAGGCCGCTTTGGCAACTCTGTCTTCTCTACACTTCTAAACATGAAGTGTGCATAATTTTGGACCCTGCATTTTTACTTAACACAGCACATCTAACAAAAATATGAGAGAAAACTTAAAAACAGTAACAACATAAAATATATTCCATAGGTCTTTCTTTTAGATTCCTGGCTTTCAAAAATGGAGGTTCATTTGGCAACCTGTGAGATTTTATTACTGCCCTTTTCGCCCTTCTGAAAAGCAATTTGGAAATATGTTGTCATACCCAGGCTAATTTACCCAGCATTTTCATTTCCAGGATTTTTTTAGACAAAAATAATCAGGGATGCTTACAAAAACGTAAGTATAAGGCTGTTCACTGAAATATTATTTATAAAGGCAAACATCTGGAAGCCACCTAACTGCCCAACATAAACCATTATCTAAATACATTTCAATGGAATGTTTAATAGCTATTACCACCGTGTGTAGAAAACCGAGTAATCTACATGGAGGGACATTTCCTGTACTCTTCATAAACGTCAACATCAAGAAAAGGGCTGGGACTTCCCTGCTGGTGCAGCGGTTAAGCTGGGATAAAGTGAGACAGTGGCATGGATATATATACACTACCAAATGTAAAATAGATAGCAAGTGGGAAGCAGCCGCATAGCACAGGGAGATCAGCTAGGTGGTTTGTGACCACCTAGAGGGGTGGGACAGGGAGGGTGGGAGGGAGGTGCAAGAGGGAGGGGATATGGGGATATATGTATACGTATAGCTGATTCACTTTGTTATAAAGCAGAAACTAACACACCATTGTAAAGCAATTATACTCCAATAAAGATGTAAAAAAAATTAATTAATTAAAAAAAAAGAATCCTCCTGCCAATGCAGGGGACACAGGTTCAATCCCTGGTCTGGGAAGATCCCACATGCCGCAAAGCAACTAAGTCCGTGTGCCACAACAACTGAGCTCGCGAGCCACAACTACTGAGCCTGCGTGCCACAACTACTGAAGCCCACATGCCTAGAGCCCGTGCTCTGCAACGAGAAGCCACTGCAATAAGAAGCCCATGCACCGCAACGAAGAGTAGCCCCCACTCACCACAACTAGAGAAAGCCTGCGCACAGCAACGAAAACCAAAAGCAGCCAAAAAAAGAAAAGAAAAATTAAAAGAAAAAAAAGAAGAAAAGGGCTGACGAATTTTTCCAGAAGAAAAGAGGCTAAGGAGACATGACATCTAAATGATCCTGAATTGGATCCTGGTTTGGGGGTTAAAAAAATATTGCTATAAACAGCATTTTGGAGAAAACTGGCAATATATGAAAATGCAGTTTATATTAGATATTAGTACTGTATCAATATCAAATTTCCTGAATTTTCAAACTTTATTATGACTATAAAATAACATAAAAGGGCATGATATCTGCAACTTATTTTTAAATGGTTCAGAAAAAAGCTGCATTAAAAATAGTATCTAAATATATGTAATACACGTACATTATATATGTAAATTCACATATACATGAATATGAAGAGAGAGAGGGAAAGCAACTATGAGAAATGTTAGCAGTTGGTTAAAGCAACACAAAAATTCTTTGTACTATTCCTGCAACTCTTCTAAGTTGAAAATTATGTGAAAATGAAAAGCTTAAAAAATATCTGAAATTTCTTTACTGGGAAAATGCTTATGCTAAAATGAATAAAAACATTAGGATACAAAACAAATGTTTTTTGATATTTATTATTTTTTGAGTTTATAGGAAAAACTATATATTCAGCATGCTGTCTCAAGAATAGGGACAGTTTATGGGCTTCCCTGGTGGCAGTGGTTGAGAGTCCGCCTGCCGATGCGGGGGACACGGGTTTGTGCCCCGGTCCCGGAAGATCCCACATGCCGCGGAGCGGCTGGGCCCGTGGGCTATGGCCCATGAGCCTGCGCGTCCGGAGCCTGTGCTCCGCAACGGGAGAAGCCACAACAGTGAGAGGCCCACACACCGCAAAAAAAAAAAAAAGAATGGGGACAGTTTAAAAAATATATATTAGAAAGAAGCCTAAATATTACCAGTGGCCTGTGGTTTCTGAGTGGTGAGATTCTATTTGAACTTTATTTTCTTTTTATTGTTTTTATACTTTGTGTATCTACAGGTTTTATAGTAGTATTTTCATAACCAGGAGAAATAAATATTATAGGTAAACTATACACTTATATGAATCACACACACATCGGATTCAGTCTTCAAACACTTTTATGTAGCGCTTGCTCAATACTTCATGTCAGAGGAATTTGAAGATAAGGCGTCTAAGCCCTAAACAGATTAAATCCTGTTCACAGCAGCAATTTACACTGGTAAATTTCACAACATATCTGAAATTACTTTCCACTCAAATCTCAGAAGAGCAGGGGCAGACTACAGGACTGGTGTATGAAAACACTGGCACTCCAAGCATCAGCTAGAATTTTCTCAAGATTGTCAAACTGACAGCAAAAATAACTGTCCCCGCATGAAAGAGCATATCCTTCTAATTCGTCTCTTATAATAACGTCTTTTACCTTAAAACCTTATTAGAATATGTGTGTATATAATTCTTTTCTAAACCATTGGAGTCAGTTGCAAATGTAAGGCTCATTATTCGTAATACTTCAATGTACATTTCCTAAAAATAAGGACCTTTTTTTACCTAGCCACAGTACCCCTCCAAATCACGCAATTAACGTTGACAGAATCCCACCATCTAAACTACAGACCCCATTCAAATTTCAACGGTTATCCCAATGATGTTCTTATCAAAAAATGGTTCAATCCAGGGTCCCATGTGGCATTTATTCTCATGTCTCTTTAGTCTCCTTCAATTTGGGGCACTTTCTTGGTCTTTCATGATCTCGATGCTTTAAAAAATTACAAACCAGTTATTTTGCTGAATGCTCTTCCATTTGGGGCTATCTGATATTTTCTCATGATTAGATCCAAGTTACAAGTTTTTGTAGGAATATCACAGAAGTGATGCTGTGTTTTTCTCTTGCTCATCTCATCAGATGGTGATCAATGTCAATTTGTCCAATTACTGATGGTGGTAGTTTTTAATTTCAGACTAGGGTGGTGTCTGCCAGGTTCCTCCACTGCAAATTTACTCTGTTCCCTCGGCAATTAATATGTATTTTGTGGAGAGATATGTGAAGCTATATAAACATCCTGACGGAACAAAAGAACAGTTAAAAGTTTATGCCAAGTAGCGATCAAGTCAGCCTTTAGGAAATAACTAACACATCTTCATAATATATTTGCTAGTTACATTTAAGAAATATAGTACACCCCAAATTTTTTTCAGAACCTGCACAGACAAAAGACTTTTGGGTAGAATCTTCCATATAGAAGTGATGACGTTGGATGTAAACCCGAGTCCCTGGAGAAACTGAAAACTTAATATCATTTGCCCTCTAGTTACATCCTTAGAGCTGGCATCTAAAATACATTCTTTTCTTTTTATAATTTTATTGAAGTATAGTTGATTTACAATGTTGTGTTAATTTCTGCTGTACCGCGAAGTAACTCAGTTATACAGCCAGTTATATCAGCCCAGGCAAATACATTCTTTTTCATATTCTTTTCCATTATGGTTTATCACAGGATATTGAACATAGTTCCCTGTGCTATACAGTAGGACTTTGTTGTTTATCTATCCTATACATACTAGTTTTCATCTGCTAACCCCAAACTCCCAATCCTTCCCTCCCCCACCTGCCTCCCCCTTGGCAACCACAAGTCTGTTCTCAACATCTGTGAGTCTGTTTCTGTTTCGTAGATATGTTCATTTGTGTCGTATTTTAGATTCCACACTAAGTGATATCACATGGTATTTGTCTTTCTGACTTAGTTTGCTTGGATTCCACATATAAGTGATATCATATGATATTTGTTTTTCTCTTTCTGACCTACTTCACTTAGTATGAGAATCTCTAGGTCCATCCATGTAGCTGCAAATGGCATTATTTCATTCTTTTTTATGGCTGAGTAATAGTCCATTGTATATCTCTACCACATCTTCTTTATTAAAATACATTCTTGACTCATCTGAACTTTCTTGTTTATTCTTTTAATAAAAGTCTTTTAACTGAGATAAAACAACAAGCTAGGCTAACCATGGCCCAAGTCTGTCGATCACAAAAACAGATCCTTGTAGAACATCCTATAAAAAGCATGTCAGCTGTGGCAATTCTCAGGTCAGGTCATGAGGCTTGCTTCAAATGTCCCAGTTGAGAAGTTTCCAGGAACTCCCATGGAAGAACAACCCTGAGTCTTTTTACTAAAGCATTTTTTCCCCCAAAGCTCTGTGTCAATCTGAAAACACAAGGCCAGCGATGACACATTCTTGCTTAGGACAGGGAATCTGTCCTTCAGATGGACTTGCAGATAGAAGCTTCAGGGTTTTACAAAAAGGCTCAGTCTGTGCTTGAAAATCTATGATGAGGTTATTCCAAGAGTAATGCAGAAATCAATTACAATTTTCCTTTCTTGTACCTGGCAAGCACAGTCGTAGAAACCTTTCCTAAGGCAATAATTAACAGTTTGGGTTTGTTGCTGTGTGAATTCTTGGGCCTAAAAATAAACAGTGATGTATTTCTCCTCTTCCTCATTGTGAGAGCAAGGTAGGGGAAGAAAGTCATTTAATTAGAGAGTAGTCTAAAAGCTGGCTGCTCTCTGCAGTGGGTTATCTGGGCAGGCTGACTGCCTTTGTAGGGGCAGGCATCATATTGGATAGATTATGCCTCCTGGTGGTCCATATACTTCCAGAGCGTTTATGCTATATAAACACTGCTTCCCCAAACAAGACATGACTCCTGCACGTAAGGATGCCTGTGTCCTAACTACCAATCTCTCACAACCAATGTCTTCCCCATCCCTTCCTTCAAACCCTTAGTGCCATTCTCAGAACAGGGAGGACCCAGAACAAATCATTTCTCTCAGGTCCACCTTCAGTTTTTCTTCCTTTTCCACAACTGACACCACAGGCAAATTCTATCATCTACATGATTCTAGAAAGATCCAAGGTTAGCAGCAGGCAGTTTTTGGAGACCTCTGATCAATCAGGGTCCGCCCCATTCTGCTTGGCCACCTGCCAGGCAAGCCCTGGGGCTGGTCCAGAGTGAGTCCATCATCCCATCCAACCCAGCATGGCTGCAGGGTATTTTGAGAGGCTACTTTTACCCTCAATGATTCAAGCTCAGCATTCCTCCATCCTTCACACACAGGCAGAAAGTGCTGTGTTGCAATGAGCCCCGCGTTAGCGCTGGCAACCTGGTCCACGGCTGGACATCCCATCCTGTTTCTCCTACATGCTACCCAGGCTGGTGGGTTCCTATTTACGAGAAGCAAGAATTCACTTGGTAAATTCTCAGAGCATAAGCTAAGTGCCAGATCTTCAAAGCCTGCCGTGGAATCCTGCCCTTACAGAGGAGAAAAAGACAAAAGGAGGAAGCCTGGGAAGGGAGCCAAGGAGGGGTCACAGGAAAGGTCAGGTCTTCCTTGTTATCCCCGCCACTGCCCTCAAAAGCCCTCACTGGCCTTGGACCACTGCAAGCTCCTCCAATTCCATTCGCTAGTGGCCACCCGGGAAATCTAACTCAATGATAAAACTTTGTAAAAAGTTTGAATGTTACTACCTTAGATCTGCTTTCTTCATAGGGCATCTAAATGCACGGGACCTGATTCTTTCCTATTTCATTACTAACCATCACTGCCGCACTGGAGGTAGTGGAATTTATTCTTCCAACTTTCCCATTTCTTCTCTTTCTTGTTTTTACCTAGACTGCAAGACTACTAAGTTGCCTGGTCATAAAACTATGTAGACAAGTGAAACAGATGACATAACACCTGCAGTTTTAATGAAACAAGATAAATCTTGAAAATGGGTGCAGAGTGATGTTACCACCAGGCATCTGAAGTCGTTGAGTGAGTTAAGTTTTACATGAATGTCAGCTTCCTTTTTCTTAATCGTTCAAAAGACAACAAATAAAAAGGCTTAGCCTGTCACTTTGGGGAGTAGAAAACTGGGTTGAAGCCTATGGAAAATGATGAAGATTTAGGATTTTCTCATTATTTTCTTCTATTTCTTTCTCCCCTCTCCCCCCACCTCTGCCCATGTCAGTGGTTTGTTTTATAGCAAAACATGGTTAAATTTCTTTTACCAACAAGCTTAAGTAGCACATTTCCCTGGATGTAGTGTTATACAGGTTCAGAGAAAATCTGAGAAGAAAAAATTCAAAAATCCAATAAAATGAAATAATAATATGAACTAATAATAACTCACCCCTCACTGTTTCCTTAATGCTCAGTGTCTGCACTATCTATGAACATATAACGCCGAGAAAAACCATAAATAACCAGATTTTTTACTTAGAATGACCTTATAAATCTTGTATATTTATAAACTAGTCATATGAAGCCCAAGACAAAACATTTAGGTAATTACACAGTGACGTCCAGAACACAGGAATCCCCAAAATCATCCTCAGGTTCTTATAACTCAATGCTATTACTTCAGTCTAGGTGAATTTTATAGCGTTTTACCCAAAATTTATCCGAAGAGAAACTATAACAGTGCTAAAAATCCTGAAAGGATATCCATTTTCTATGCATTAGTGAGGCAGGGCAGTTACTGTGCAGAAAAGTTTCTAACCTAAAAATAACTGATCTTCGGGGGCTTCCCTGGTGGCGCAGCGGTTGAGAATCTGCCTGCCAATGCAGGGGACACGGGTTCGAGCCCTGGTCTGGGAAGATCCCACATGCCGTGGGGCAACTGGGCCCGTGAGCCACAACTACTGAGCCTGCGCATCTGGAGCTTGTGCTCTGCAACAAGAGAGGCCGCGACAGTGAGAGGCCCGCGCACCGCGATGAAGAGTGGCCCCCGCTTGCCACAGCTAGAGAAAGCCCTCGCACAGAAACGAAGACCCAACACAGCCAAAAATAAATAAAATAAAAAATAAAAATTTTAAAAATAAAAGAAAAATGACTGATTTTCAATGAAAGAAAACCGGCAGGAGGGGTTACAGAGGACCTGTCCCCAAGAGCAATGGAAGAAAGTTAACTGAGCCATGAACCGTCAAAGACATCAAAAGAATGATCACATCCTGAAGGGCCACGGGGGTAGGGCGGGCACTCAAGTAAGAAGCTTTCCAAAGTCAGAGATCACCTGTAAAATTTAAGAAAACGCAGAGCCATTTTGGTCTTCCCCGTCTCCTTGAAAAAAGAAAACAGACATTTGGGACCTCACTATAATATCCATAAAAATTCTATTGTATCCCCTATTATGACGTGAACAGTTACTATTTACTGAGCATCTATCAGACTCTTTATATTTTAGGTTAAACTATACAACATTCCCAATACTTGACCGTCTTAATCTATAAACACGGCGATTTCAGATGGATTCTCCCTAATTCATTATCTCTAATTTCTAATTCTAACTTTGCAAGATGGGAATTATTATTCCCATTTGCAGATGAAGAAACAGATATAAGTAAGAAGCGTCACATGCCCCGAGGTCATGCAAGTACCAGGAAGCACCAAGTTCTCACCCCAAGTCTCACAGACCCCAAAGCCAAGGGTCAGGAGCCTTTCTTTCAAGAGTACAGCTCAGGGCTTCCCTGGTGGCACAGTGGTTGAGAGTCCACCTGCCAATGCAGGGGACACTGGTTCGTGCCCCGGTCCGGGAAGATCCCACATGCCGCGGAGCAGCTGGGCCCGTGAGCCATGGCCACTGAGCCTGCGCGTCCGGAGCCTGTGCTCCGCAACGGGAGAGGCCACAGCAGTGAGAGGCCCGCGTATCGCAAAAAAAAAAACCAAAAAAAAACCAGTACAGCTCAGAGTCATCTGGGGTAGTTCAGGCAGCTAAAGGTGTATTTAGTAGAACACAGAGCTTTAATAATCACAGGTAGTCTGTAAAGTTTTTGAAATATATTTTATACCACTTGCCAGCTTATGTATCACCTCGACCAAATTACTTAATGGCACTTGTCTTAATCTTCTGATATGTAAAAATGAGAGGACTGAACTAGAGGATTGATGAGCTCCTTTTTCATTTCTTTGAATTTGAATAATAATCACAAATATAATACATTTTTAGTTTTTTAAAAAATGATTTTAAAAAAAATTATCATCACTCTTTGGAAGCTAACCAACCAATACAGGGAAGTTTAAAGTAGAAGGAGAAAGTCTTTCTAGACTTTCCTTTCTCCTCTAACTTTGGTGGTCTGTATCCACCTGGAATTTTACCAGATCTAAGGGTGGGACTCTAAGCCATTCCCTTAGCCTCTCTGAGACTCAGTTTCTTGGTGTGCAATATGGGATAGGGTGATGTCAGCTCAGCCTCCTTTCAGGAGAAGATGAATGTATTAGCGTCGATGAAAGGGTTTCCACAATGGGTTGTGTTGCAAGGTTTGAGTAAGGCTTTGCTGGGAGTCATGATCACATGCTTCCCTCCCTGGAATTTGCCAGGATACCCACCAGGGGGGAATGCCTGCCAACCCTCTTCCTCCCCAGCGTCTCCCCCTTCATGACCAAGCAGCGTCCCTCAGTGAGTCAGGACAATAAAGGTTGGGCATCCCTGAGCTAATCAGATAACATTAGAAAAATGGAAATAACCACCAGATATGATTCAACCAGAATAAAAATACTTATACGACCATCTCTGAATCATGTTCCCATCACTCCTGATAAATCAGACCCGGCGGAAACCAGTGAGTGTGAGGGGCCTCTGGGAGTCACTTAACTGCAGTTCTAGCTCTGCCTCACTTGTCTCCCCAAAGACACAGGTTCTGGAAAGCCGATGGAAGCTGTCTGGAAGCTGTCTGGAAGCTGTCATTTCCTCAGTGCCTCCCAGTCATCCTATGGTTTTTGAGTTAAGTCAGTAAGAAAACTCACACGTGTCATTTAATTTTGGAGCCGACAGAGACCCACCCACAAGATCATCTGATAACTTACAACCCAAGAACATACTTGATGCAAACAGCTGAAGATTCTGTGCCAGGAATACTGAAGGGTTGAAATCGACCATGTTTATGAGCCACAAGAAAGATAAGCAGTGGAGAGCGCCATACAGGGTGAAGGAAGTCAGACAGAGAAATGCAAATATTGTATAATAACGCATATAGGTGGAATCTAGAAAAATGGTACAGATGGTCTTACTTGCACAGCAGAAATGAAGACCCAGATGTAGAGAACAAATATATGGATACCAAGGGGGAGAGGGGTAGGGTGGGAGGAATGGACAACTGATGGGAACACACTGGGAATATAGAACAGGGAGCTCTACCTAATGCACTGTTGCAACCTAAACGGGAAGGAAGTCCAAAAGGGAAGATTTATCTGTATGTGTATGGCTGATTCATTTTGTTGTGCAGTGGAGGCTAACACAACATTGTAAAGCAACCATACTCCAATAAAAATTAATAAATGAATAAATTAAAAAAAAAAGAAAGATAGGCAGTGGACTTAACATACTAAAAATGCACCTGTCTCACAATCAAGGGATATTTTTCGTCTGTTCCTGGGACAAACAAATGTTTTAAAGTCAACTAAGAGGCAAACACAAATAATAATTAATATCCGCAGTTTTCAAAACACTTTTACATGGCAACTTACTTGATCCTGAATGGTCGAGGAAGGGAAATTTACATTTATTAAAAATATATTATTGAGGGCTTCCCTGGTGATGCAGTGGTTAAGAATCCACCTGCAATGCAGGGGACATGGGTTCGAGCCCTGGTCCGGGAAGATCCCACATGCCGTGGAGCAACTAAGCCCATGCGCCACAACTACTAAGCCTGCGTTCTAGAGCCCGCAAGCCACAGCTACTGAACCTACGTGCCACAACTACTGAAGCCCACGCGCCTAGAGCCCGTGCTCCGCAACAAGAGAAGCCACCACAATGAGAAGCCCGCACACCGCACCGAAGAGTAGCCCCCGCTGGCTGCAACTAGAAAAAGCCCGTGTGCAGCAACGAAGACCCAATGCAGCCAAAAATTAATTAATTAATTTATTATTTTTAAAAATATATACATTATTGAAAATACACCAGCCACTCTGGATTGGTTACTGCACGGCAACAACTAATCATAGGTATTATTAGCCCATTTTGCAGTTTACAAAACCAAGGCTTTGGGAGGTAGAATAACTTGATCAAGTCGTTCTGAACTCCCCAATTCTACAGGATTCTTTCCCTACAACCTAGCCCTTTGATTTGATGAGTCTGTGGATTACTTGATGGCTTTCCAAAATATAACATTTTGCAAATTAGTAGAGCTGACCCTGAAAAATGTCAACTTCCTTCCTACATTATGCTCTTGCTTCCATTCTGTAAGATCCCTCGTTGGTGGGCAGTTCTACACTCTGCCAACCAAGGGCTAATTATTTCTGGTACCCAGAAGTGAGAAAACCAAGAGAGGAGTTACTCTCCGTCACTGGAGAGCTCCCCAGACCCACCACTGGAGCAGATGGAGTGGGGGGTTCCCATATCGCTTCACTATTAGTGTCAAGTGAGACCAAACCCACAACACCCCTCAGTAACTTAACTGCACCACCACCTAAAACCCTTATTTTCACGCTACTCAGCTGCCCTCTTTAAAGGGGGCTGGACAGAAGTCTGATCAGGAAAACAGGAAAAGAACAAAAAGAGTCAAGTGAAGTCCGCTGGAGACTTTGTCCTAGTTAACCAACCCGTCATGAAAGTTTATTTGAGTAAAATGTACAACCCCAAAGGATTACACACATTCCATGAAATACCATCTGCCCCAAGTTCTGCTGATACTCAAAACTGTGGTATTATAGAAAAAAAAAAAAAGTTTGGAACATAAACAAATATGAATCTAAACCCAATCTGGGAAACTCTCACTTGCTAAATCCTCCCTTGCTAAAAGCCGCAGAAGTATTTCAACCACCGCTACCTTATCACTCTCCAGAGATTTTGGCAAAAAGAAAAGTCTCCAAATTTAAATAGAGAAAAGAAATCTCCAAGTTTGGTTTTCACTTTTGATGACAAATAGACAAATATATTTAAAGGCACCACAACATTCCTTTACCCACCCCAGCAGACTGAGTAATCGTCACCATAAAATACTTGATCAGAAAAGCTGATTGAAAGATACCACCAGAATAATAGGGAAGGTGTAAAAAGAACTCCAAGAGGAGTGGAAGAAGCCTGGGCACCTTGAGTTAATCTAAGCAAAGCTCCCTAGTCTACAAACTAAAGGACAAACCATTCAGCTTTAACCAGCATTTGGGGGAAAACCTTCGTTAATGCTAGTAAAAAAATACAAAGCGGTATGGCAAAGAAAGTTGAGAACGTGATATTTTTTCTCTCTCACAATATTAGCTTACAGCTTAGCAACAGCTAGGGTGGAGGAGGAGGTTCCTGTGTTTGCACCCGCTCCTCTCAAATGCCTTTATTATTATTATTTTTTTTTTTTTAGAGAGAAATCTACTGTTGGGGCAAGGGAGACTCAGACTTTTTTTCTCCTGGGTAATAATGGATTCAATTGCCTTGAAGTCGGTGGACTCCTGGGTTGGAAATACCAAGCAGACAAACAGGAATAGAATAAAGTAATGCACCAGCCAGATGACGTGCCTTAGACCTACATTCTAGAATGCCTTAGGGCACCCTTGAAGAGAAAAATATTTCATTCAGCAAAACTATCAATTTATTTTTTTAAAGTTTTCTTAAGCATTACTAGAAAAAATGAGAGTATTTCCATCTTCGAGATTAAAATAATCTAAATATGAAATTTTTAACTGAGAGAACAGCCACTTAGGCAATGTTATCAGACCTACGTTACCAAGAGATGGAACCCGGCCTCCCCCTCTCCCTACGGGGCCCAGAGTTAGGGAAAGCTAACTCCCTCGCCAGTTAGATAAAGGTTATCTACTAACGGTCATTCCCTTCCTCATTTTATATCCTCCCATGGATAAGAAAGCTAGGCCATATTCACTTTTATTATCAATTATCTGATAAAAACAGCTTATTCTTACTGAATAATCTGAGAATCTCCAAAATCGATTACCATGCAAACTACCATAATCTTAAAGGGAGATGAAGAGGAAAGAATAGGAACCACAAGTATTTGCGAAATTGTGGCAAATGCAGATACTAATGTTTACAGTCAGATTAAGAGAACAAGAACAATATATTAAAAAGAACTGACTGGCATTTAGTGGCTAATAGGTTGCTTCCTCTATATGTTAGTCTTGAACGCTAACCACATGCCAGGCTCTCTGTTAAACTCTTTATCAATGTTTTCTCATTTAAACCTCCCAACAACTCTATGGGGAAAGTACTATTATCCCCATTCTACAGACTGAAAGAAACTGAAGCTTAGAAAAGATTCAATAATTCCCCCAAAGTGACATGGATACTAAAGACAAAGCCAGGATTGGGGCTTGGGCTACCTACCTCTGGAATCCACACTATAGAGTGTACTCTCTCTAAGCCATGCATTTTGCAAATCCACATCCTCTTGTGACGTGTCCTGACAGATGTCTCATAATATACGATGATTTACTGTGATTTAGTTTTTCCTGTATTAGTACTTTGGCACTTGCTAGAGAAGTGAACTCCTTGAAAGTAGGGACTGGGGAATTCTTCTGATCTCCGGAGGACTTCACAGATGGCTCATGCCTCTCAACAACAAGGGTGGGACAAATGGTGGAAGCAGCCCAAGTGTCCATCGATGGAGGACGGATAAACAAAATATGGTAGAGACATACTCTGGAATATAATTCACCAACATTAAAAAGGATGGAAATTCTAACAGCTGCTAAAACATGGGGGAAACTTGAGGACATTACGCCAGTCACAAAAGGAGAGATACTATGTAATTCCACTTAGATGAGTTACCTCGAGTAGCCAAACTAAGAGAGACCAGAAGTAGACGGTGGTTACCAGGGGC
The DNA here is from genome assembly GCF_003676395.1 of Aethalodelphis obliquidens. Taxonomy (NCBI): domain Eukaryota; kingdom Metazoa; phylum Chordata; class Mammalia; order Artiodactyla; family Delphinidae; genus Aethalodelphis; species Aethalodelphis obliquidens. The sequence continues at coordinate 23,068,707 of NW_020837951.1, forward strand.
TAGAAGGGGAGAGGGGAAGGGGGAGTTGGTATTTAATGGGTAAAGGGTTTCAATTTTACAAGATGAAAAGTTCTGTGGACCGACGGATGGTGATGGTATCACAACAATGTGAATGTACTTAATGTGACTGAAAATGGTCCAGATGGTCAATTTTATGTTATGTGTATTTTACCACAATTAAAATGACAAACAAGCAAGCAAGGGGAAGAACTAGCAGTGCCATCACAGAAATGCCCCAGCATGCTTCTCAGGGCCGGCAGGCAGAAGGGACCCTGCTGTCATGGGTGTCGGGGAGCTGGCCCTCCGCCTGGAAGTCACCCTGCTGGGGTGACACCAAAGCCCACAGAGGGGAGGAGCCATCCAAGGCTGCCCCCACTGTGTTTCCACAGCCCCGCAACCCCCAGGTCACTCTCATGCCCTTTCTGACAGCCGGGGAAGCATGAGAAGACAGCAAACTCTAAGAAAGTGTGTCTTTGAGACCTCGACAGGCACCTCTTCCTGTTTCAGGACTTGGGCCCCTGCAGGGCCCAGATATGCAGTGCCCTGGATGCTGGAACACAAGTCCAGGCATCCATCATTTCCCTTATCATGGAGCTACAGTGGGGGAAAAAAAAAGCGAGGAGAGGTAGTTTCCACCTTGGAAATATGACAAACCAGAATTAATTTGCAAAGGAAACAATATTGAGAAATGTGACAACTCGGGATTCCTTTGATGACAGAGGTGCGGTAATTATGGAGCTGCCCTCATCCCAGGGCCAGAGAGCAGCCTAGACAGTAGGAAAACACAGCTCAACACATGTTCTCCTCTTCGAATCAGTCCCGTGGGCTCCAAAGAGGGTACCACGAACCACACAGGCCCATCTTGCTGAGTGTTCTTCAAGGGAATGGACCAGCTGGACCTCAAACACTTTCTGAGGCCACTCATTGGGTGTTCGGGGCCCACTGTCTTCAAGACCAAGGCTGGGCTCAGAGGTCAGACAAGACCAGCGCTTCCCTTGAAGGAAGTGAACACACCCACCACTGGAGGATTCAAATCTACTGCTCTCCTTTAGCTTTCAAAAGATAGTTTTTCATGAACTTTTTTTTTTTTTGATGGTGATGTTTATTTTCTATTTCTGTCATTTGGATTTATCTTTTGACTGTTTTTAGTAAAAGTCAAAATTGGTACCAATGAAATAAAATTTCTGTGTGGATGACTATGCTTTATCGTGGTAAAATATACAAACATAAAATTCAGCATCTTAACCATCTTCAAGTGTACAGTTCAGGGGCATTAAGTATACTCACATTGTTCTGCTACCATCACCACCACCCATCCAGAGAACTCTTTTCATTTTGCAAAACTGAAACTGTACCCATTTAACACTAACTCCCCATTCCTCCCTCCCCCCATCCCCTGGCAACCACCACTCTAGTCCATGAATATTTCTGAGATCTTAATGAATGTGTTCTCCTTTTACGTTCTCTCCTCCTTCCTCCCCCTTAGGCAGGCAGGCAGCCAGCAGGATGCTTGCTTTGGAGATCTGGTGTCAAGGAGTCAAGGTTCTTCCTAGCTTTTGTAAAAATCTAAGCTATAGACAAGATTATGCAAGGCATTCTAGAAAGCACCCTTCCATCCTCTACCTCTGGGTGTTTTGCTCTGTTCCCTGGAAGCTCCCAGTAGAGCTGGCAAGACTTCAGAGAGGAAAGACTCCAGGCTCCAGGTTCCCAGATTTGCCAAGGATTCCCAGGCTCCATCCCATGCCTGTGTGGAACAGCCGAGAGCCTCAAACTTGCCCACGTGGACAGAAACAGTCAAAGCAATATAGACAGTGACTGGAAATCAGAACTAAAACCGGCGTCAGGAGGTGTCTAGATGGCCCTTTTCCTAAAACCTTAGACCTTGGATGCAATCATCAGGTGGGCGTCTTCCCAAGATAACTGAGGTTAAATTTTCTATTAGCCGGACAGACTGAAGCCTTGGAGACAAAATAGTTAATTTACATAAGTTATAAAATGCTACGTTTTTTGCAAGCCTTTGCTTGTGGACTGAGATCCATACCCTCAACTGCAGTAGGAGACGGCAAGTTTAGTTTGTCTTAAGTACAAAGAAGGCAGAATATGTTTGGTAAAGATTAAGAGACTGTGTATAAAAGCCAGACTACAAGGATTCAAGTTCTGACTGTGCTACTAGATACACGCCCTTGTCTTAAACCACTGTGCTCAGTTTCTTCATCTGTAACAAAAATTTCTAATACTGGTATCTTCCCAACAGGAGGACGTTACGAGGGTTAAAGATGGCAATATAGGGTTTCCCTGGTGGCGCAGTGGTTGAGAGCCCGCCTGCCGATGCAGGGGACACGGGTTCGTGCCCCGGTCCGGGAAGATCCCACATGCCGCGGAGCGGCTGGGCCCTGTGAGCCATGGCCGCTGAGGCTGCGCATCCGGAGCCTGTGCTCCGCAGCGGGAGAGGCCACAACAGTGAGAGGCCCGCGTACCGAAAAAAAAAAAAAAGAAAGAAAGAAAGATGGCGATTCATATGTGGCACTTGGAAGAGGGTCTGATTTTCAATGAATATTCATTATCAGAAGCATCTTAAATCCCCTTTAATCTCCCAGTATCTGCACTTATGGAAGATTCAACTCACTGAAGAAATATGAAAATCTGAGCTTTTTCAAAGTTACGCTCTTTTGAAAGAAGCTTCATCCCAATTTGTGTATGAAAATGGGCCCGTGTTAAAGGTTCAAGGTTTTATTCAATTGTACACATATTGAATTATGTTTTCCTCTGTTCATGTAAACTCTGCCCTTGGTTTGGACCCATTCTTCATAAAGCCCCAGTAATTGTTACTCTGTATGTGTCCAAGGATTTGCAGTAGTCAATTGTGTAATGATTCTTACTAGCATTCTTCCAGGACAATTTTGAAAGGCATAATTTGTGGCCCAAAGAATTTAGTGGATCTTTCAAAAGATGGCATACATTATCAAGCCCAAGAGGACCCTTGAGGCGTTCATGAGACGTGACAACACACTTAGAGGGTGTGGGCTGAAGACAGGAGGGGTACCTCGGGGGACAAAGTCCTCTAAGGTTTTCTTCCTCTCATTTATTTATTTATTTATTTATTTATTATTTTGGCCGCAATGCACAGCATGTGGGATCTTAGTTCCCCCACCAGGGATTGAACCTGCGCCCCCTGCAGTGGAAGTGCAGAGTTTTAACCACTGGACCACCAGGAAAGTCCTCTTCCTCTCATTTATACACCTTTAGGACTCATATTAAAGACAAAATTGTTTCTAATACTGATTTCCCAATTATTTTCTCAAAACAATTACTAGGAATCAGTTACCAGATGTCAAATCTCCCCCTTTTTGTGACATAACCAATAATCCTCCATAGCCATTGATCTCCTGTTCTCTGATTTCCACTGTTCCCCAGAACTCTGCATTTCCCAATTTAAAGCCCTCTGGAGCAGATCAGCTGGTCTGCTGGAAAAACACAGGCTTCCCAGTGCTGGGAAGATTCATTCCACTCTGGCCAGAAGCCCAGCACTCCAGCTTCATCTGCCCCGGCCTCTGGCTCCAAATGCTGGAGCTGGACGTTCTGTGTAGCCTGCCGTCACTCCCCAAGGCGTCCCCTTTCATTTGCAAAGGATCATGAGAGTTATGAAAAGAAGGTACACAGAAGTTGCGAAGAGATTTTCTTCTCCTTGGGATGCCTCGGTGATAAATCTAAAACTTGTTGAGAACAATCTACTTCAATGACAATGTTCATTTAAAAGTATAGGAAAATGATCGTTATAATATCGACAGTGAAAGAAAGCTGTAAAACACACTAGAACCAAGAAAGAATTCTGTTTTCCAACTCTAGAGCTCGAGAAAAAGCAAGTTTTAATCAGAGTAGAAGAAAGTAGGTAGAGGTGTTTGTAGCCATTCTGACGGAGATAAATGCCAAGGGTTCTTTATCGGATAGAATTTCAGTTCAAAACTTTTCCCTCCCTTAATATACACTGGGCATCCTGGTTTCACTTCCCAGTCGTGATTCAGGTTGATTTTCAGCTCACAAACAGAAGACAGAGAGAAAAGGAGGGAGGGAGGCAGAGGGGATGGAGGGGAGAGAGTTCCAGATGTTCTGGGCCAGAATCTAGAGAGGAAGAGAAGGGGCAGGGAGAGAGGAGAGGAGAGGTGTTTGTCAGTGGAGGTGCTGGAATTAGAGGAGCTGAGTGAGAAAAGGCGGAGATGAGTAGATCCCAGGGGCAGGCAGGGAGGCAAGGTGGTAGGAAAGAGGCTTTGCTTCCCTTCACCAGTCTTGCATTTATTCCCTTTCCTCCCCCAGCCTCCAGGTATCACAGCTGACCCAACACAGGTTGCTTGGAGGCTGAGAAATAGAACAGAGGCCTGGGCAAGTTTGGGGGGTAAAACAAACAAAAGGTACTGTTGCCAGGCAGGACTGGAGGGGGCGGAGTGACCCCCACACTCAGAAACATTTCTGCAACATCCTGGGTACCAGAGCCAGACACTCTCATAACCCTAACAGAAATCTATCATGCTGCAATTTCAGCTCTTTTACTCCTTCCAAGTCCCAGTAAAGAGAATCACATTTGCATAGCAAAATGCAATCAGTATCATCTAAGTTACACTTGCTAGAGAGCTGCAGGCATCGGAAGCCATGGAAACATATCTACAGGATGTGAATTCCAGATATGGACGACTAGATCTGGGTTTCTCAGCATCAGCACTGTGGACATTCGGGGCAAGATAATTCGTTGTTGCGAGGGGAGGGGGGCATCCCGTGCATTTTAAGATGCTTAGCTGCATCCTGCTAGATTCTATTCATAGTTGCACCCATCCCCGCTCCCAGATAGACCAATCCCTCAAGTCAGTCTGCTGATCGCAGTCCTGAGGTTTGGCTAGTTTTCTCCGTGGTATCTGCCAGACCTTCGCCCTCCAAGTCCGGTGTAGTGGAGCTTCTCACACCATACTGTGCACACAAGTCCCTAGGGATTTTGTTACAAATGCAGATTCCAACTCCACAGGTCTGGAATGGGGCTCAGGATTCTCTAGTTTCAACAAAGCCCCTGGGTAATGGTGATGCTAATGCCGCAGGTCCTCAGACCACACTCTGAGCACCAGGGCCCTTTAGCACTGGTTTAGTAACAAGAGGGAAAACTGCGTAAGAAAACTGGCTGGCGTCTGCACAGCTCGGCTGGTTACCTGATGACCTCCCAGTGCCTCAGCATCCTCATTTGAAAAATGGTGGTGATTGCTAGCATTAGGTAAGACACTGAAGATAAAGCAACCAGTTTGGTGTCTGGTGCTCAGAAAATGTTAATTCCCTCCCCTTTTCCTCTTAGCTCCTCCCAGCACCAAGCCTAGAAACCTCAAGGTCAAGCCATCCCTGGGGATTACAGGGAATTCCCTAGAAGAAAAAAACTCAATTCCATTCTGAGTGGTGGTTGGAGAAGGAGGGATTTCTTCCCTTTCCTTTCTTCTAGTTTATACTCTCTCTGTTGCTTACACCGTAACATCTGTCGTCCTCTGGAGGCTGTGAATGGTTTTGGTAATGAAGCATACGATGAAAAGAATATTTTTCAACAATGTACACATTGTGATTTCATGCGAAAGCAATGCCTCCCACTCTCTGGGTCCACCTCCATGCTGCATTTAACACTGATTTAAACTTTCCTCAAAAGGAAAAATGATCTCAAGCAGGAATAATCGCAAGTGCTGTGGGTTGGATCTCAATTTCCAAAACAGTTTCTTCATATTCCTCCCCAAATGAATGAATTCTACTCATCTGGAATTGTGTACGGGGAGAATTCTTGCTATCCTTTGCGAGGATAAAATGTTCTAATGCAAAAATACTAATTTGCCAGGCTAAATACAGCCTTGGGATCACACAGCACATGACACATAGACCTTGATTTTAACATACATACAGAGAGAGCTTTTGAATTCAGGGTTGTGTAGTACTTGATTTTTCTAGAATATTAAGTAAGATGTATTCCTTTGGGAAAATCACTCTCTCACCATCCCCACCCCCCCACGAAAAGTGCTCAACAATGGTGTCTTTCTCCATTTGTAGGCTGTATCAGAAAAAATGTATGTGAGGCATTGCTCCAAACAAAGTAAGTTTCTGCATGATTCCACTGTGCAAATGTCGTCATGAGAACAGAAGCCGAGACAGTCAGCTGCACTGGGAGAGGGGCAGCAAGCCGACGGTTAATCGCCTACTGGAAAGTGTGGTTTGGCCTTCCTCCACCTACACCCAGGTGCGGGGCTCAGGCGGCCCTGGCAGAGCTCTGCATTTGAGGCTGGTCAGGCTGGGTGGGAAGAAAGGCATCTGAGGGTCGGGGCTTCCCCCAGAGTCTGCAGGGCTGGTCTCTGCTGCAGGAAGCGCTAGCTCAGTCCAAGGCCCACAGGATCATCACAAACACCCTGGGAAAAGCCATGGCGATGGACAGGATGGCCACCTAAGGAAACACTCTCTCTTCACAGAACTTGGAGTGGTGTTGGTACCAGTTCCACGCACACACTCTTCCTTCTAACCGACAAAACACAATAACCCTGGAAGGTCTGGCAAAGTTCTCCTCTAAACCTCACCAACCCAGGGCGCTCTAAGGCCTGTGGGGTAACGTCCAGTCCAGCACCCTCTGACAACCCAGGAAAAACTGCTCTAGCATCACTGTTTATCCTTGCTCTGCACAGTAATAATCCTTTTCAAGGCTTCCTCGCTAAAGCATACGCAGAGCAAGAAAAAACATCCTTATGTAGTTCAAAGAGAGGTTAATAGTTCTGGACCACCATTGATATACACTGACTCGACTGCTCGCCAATCATACGTAGCAGATAAGGACGCTGGGTGCTCCACAGGGCAGAATGTGCAAGTAGAATTCACAGACCTGTTGACAGAGCACCAGGATTGCCACCATCCCCTGGTCTTGGCATCACCAGCAAAACCAGTTTAAAAGGCAGTATCCAGGCTCCTCCCACACGGGTGATGCTGACAGTCTGTACCATATGGACACTCTATGGACACTGGGGTGATGCAACACATGTCCAGATATGCTGCTCAAGTGAACAGGCAAGTTCCCAGGAAACTGGGTCTTCATGCAGGGCTGAGGCCCTTAAGCAGGGTACATACACTGGAGAGTCACTGGCCCTGAGCTGGACAGTTTCCCCTGCGGAGACGTTCTGAGGGGGACTTCCCTCCAGCAGACAGTGATTAAAAAGAAAACTTCACAGGGGCATCACAAACTGGGTTAGGTGCTACAGTGTTCTGCTTTTTCAGTCATGCTGTTTGTGAATCCCCAACTGCTTTTCCTAACCGACTCACTTCCTTAAACACACAGCCTCATCCTAACACAGGCGTGGCACCATGAAATTGGGGCGAGGTTTGGACCAAGGGTGGAGGTTACCTTTTATATGTGTTTGTTAAGAAGAATGATGTGTAGCACTTAAGAATTAACTCGAAATAATGTTTCTGGTGTGTCCACCTCATCTGGCTGCTACATCATCATCCAAGCAGCCAGCTCTACTGCAAATCCGTGAGAAGTTCAACGATGAGACACAAAGGACTGATTTCACTACGCTTCTCAGGCTCTTCTGAAAACCTTTTTTATTTTAAACTCGTGGCAAATCTTTACTTAATACATTCATCTATGTTCCTGCCTTATGACAGAGTAAACTCATGAAAGCTGGCAAAGAAGCTTGCAGTAGTTCGTGAAGGGGAATCCCAGTGACCGCCATCCTACTGCCGGTCACTGAGTGAGCTTAAAGCCCAGGATTAGGGTCCTGAAAATCTGGGTCCATTTTCCCATTGAGAAGCAATTTCTGACCTACTCGAAGCATCAAGAGAGAGCAGGTAAAGAAGACTGGAAGAAGCCTCGATACAACAGGGTTCAGGGGTAAGGGGACGAGAAGGATGTCAGCCAGGTTCCCCAAGTCAAAAGGGGGCTGTGGGGTGGGCATGAAGGTCAGGCCTGGAGAACCTCTGTGCCCAAAGCTTCTGGATCTGATCAGTGTAAAGCATGAACAACTGATGTGCTACACAATTGCTGGAATTTTTTAAAATTAACTTTAGGGCTTCCCTGGTGGTGCAGTGGTTGAGAGTCCACCTGCCGATGTAGGGGACACGGGTTCGTGCCCCGGTCCGGGAAGATCCCACATGCCGCGGAGCGGCTGGGCCCGTGAGCCATGGCCGCTGCACCTGTGCGTCCGGAGCCTGTGCTCCGCGACGGGAGACGCCACAACAGTGAGAGGCCCGCGTACCGCAAAAAAAAAATGAAATTAAATTAACTTTAACAACTGTTTACTTATTTGCATCTGCCATAAAGATGAAAGAAGATGTTGGTTAATTAAAGAAAACAACCAATTTGGGGAAGAATACACGTTCAAGGTGCTTCCATACCTATTTCATTTAAGTTCTGAAGTAGGTAAGTTTTGGTATCCCCATTTTTTATTTTTATTTATTTATTATTTTTAAAAAGTTTTTATTGGAGTATAGTTGATTTAAAGTGCTGCGTTAGTTTCCGCTGTACAGCAAAGTAAATCAGCTATACATATACATATATCCACTTCTTTAGATTCTTTTCCCATATAGGTCATTGCAGAGTATCGAGTCGAGTTCCCTGTGATATACAGTAGGTCCCTATTAGTTATCTATTTTATATATAGTAGTATGTATAAAAAATATGGAACACTTCATGAATTTGCATGTCATCCTTGCGCAGGGGCCACGCTAATCTTCTCCGTATCCCGTTTTTTATAGATGAAGGAACTAAGACTCAGTTTATGTAACATGCTGTAGATCTGATAGAGAATTTGGCCAACGCACTAATGAGCTTGGGCCCTGCCGTGGCTCTGGATAACTGGGGCGTTAGATATAGTATCTGTGTATTTGGCTGTGCTCACCCCATCTGCTCCAATCAAGCATCCAACCGACCACAAAGTCCCTGAAAAGGGGGCTTCAGAGGACAGTGTCACCCCCACCAAGTTCTACAGCTCTCTCCCCTTCCTTGGCGTTCACACCATGACTCCCCCAACTCGGACATGTATCCTCCAAGACAAACAGACAAACAAACCCACTTGAGGGAAGCTCCATCATTTCATCCCCATCCCCATCCTCTTCCTGAATAAGGAAACCTTCAGCATTCTACCTCCAAAGGGTACCTTTTCCAGTTGCAGGGCCCATGCAGTCTTTCTGAGACTCCAACCAAGAAAGGAACAAATGCCACTTACATGTTCCTTGATTCCACTCAAACGTGTCGCCCCCAAGGCCTGATAGCACTGGTGCTCCTAGATTTGAGAGAGAAGTACCAAAGGGTGGGCTTCCCTGATGGCGCAGTGGTTGAGAGTCCGCCTGCCGATGCAGGGGATACGGGTTCGTGCCCCGGTCTGGGAAGATCCCACATGCCACGGAGCGGCTGGGCCCGTGAGCCATGGCCCCTGAGCCTGCGCGTCCGGAGCCTGTGCTCCACAGCGGGAGAGGCCACGGCAGTGAGAGGCCCGCGTACCGCAAAAAAAAAAAAAAAAAAAAAAAGTACCAAAGGGAAAAAGAGGTCAATGGGCCCAAGGATGCTCTCAGTCCCTCCGCCCATGCTGTCTGTCCTCTTCTGCACCTCCTCAATCTCTGAATTCACTTCAAAAGGAATAAAGAACCTCTGGCTGAACCCTGGAGAAAGCGCATCCTGTTTTACTGTAGGAAGAAGGCAAGGTCTTGATTAACTCGTTTTTCTGGCGCTCATCTTTCAGAGACTGGGGCAAAGAACAGAAATAACATTTATATTGGGATTTTAGTTTTCTCAAAAGCCAGCCTCCAGAGTCTGTACTGGACTAGGTTTGGCGATTACACTTCTACACTTCTAAAAATTATAATTTGTATCTACGCTAACATCACGCTGAGACTACAAAATCCTGAACGGTCAAGGGAAGGACAACAGTACGTTCACCACGGTCAACTCACTAAGGCAAGAAGTAGTCGAGGCGGGGTAGTCATTTATTACATCTTAGAAACATCTTCATCAACAACAGTTGAAATAAATGTTTAAGACAAGTTTAAATTTCAGTTACTGAAATTATTAGAGCACTCTAGTTCTTAAGTATTCTAATTAATCAAGTCCTACTTAAATCACACAAACATACTCTATAGTTTTCCTTTTTGAGCAAAATACCTGTTTGTCCCACTATCTGAAAGTAGACCACTCCTATGAAACCTTTGGTAAGCTGAACTGGCATGAAGCAAAGAGTATTCCCACTTCATGTTACAGCAGACACTTCCATTTTACCAAAGACTACACTAGTTCGGTAACAGCTTCTTCATAGAAGGGAAAATCTTCTTTGGATTTCTTCTGGTTAGCGAAATGTAGATCCTGAGTAAAAGCTAAGTGGCACTAATGTGAACTTTCAGAAGGTGGGGGAAACCTGTAGTGGATTTTCCTGTTACAACAGAGATAATTTCAACTTTTCTATAATAATATCTTCCTGGAAAATGTGTTTGAAGGGCATATGTCCAAAACTTAACAGCAGTCATAATCACCTTAGAAGGTGATTATCTAACAAAGATATTTCTCTCTCTCTCTCTCTCTCCCTCTCTCTCTCTCTCTCCCCCTCTCTCTCTCTCTCTCCCCCTCCCTCCCTCCCTCCCTATCTATCTCCCCTGATGGCTGATGGACACACTGCCTCCCTCAGGTTCAAGCCACCCAAAGTGCTCCTGGATGAGGCTGGTGCTAGTGCAAGGCTCTGAAGCTTAAGTTTTTTTAGCATCACAGCAAATCTGCCTCCGGGTGTCAAGTTTGCACAGTACCAAAAAAATGATGCAATCTTCTAGCAAGACTTACTAACATTGTTGAACCTGATAAGTACATTAATCAATTTGAAATTTCCAATAGCTTACACAGGATGCCTGACCAATCATCTAAGCAAATGATGACTCCCATGTCTCTCAGGATCAAAGGACAGCCATTCCAGAGGCTAATTCATGACAGATCATACCAGTGCTGAGAAATGTATAAAACTTAAAAATGAAACTGGTTTTCAGAGTCAATTTTCGACATGCTCCTGTTTTAATCATTAAAATCCCTCAACACAACCCCTGTCCAAATTCAATTGCATTTTTATTTGAAACATTTCTCATTTTCCTAATATGTAGAGACTTGTGATGACAACCTTGATAGAAATCTAGGACATGGGTGTTTTAAGAGTCCACCAAATCTATAAAGACAGCAGAATCTAGCCCATAATTATCATAATTAATTAGAAAGTCCAGGGTGTTAACATTTTAGAAGCAACAGTTAATATGTAATTTCTATATTGAAATGCTGAAAGGTTTAGAAATAAAACAACCAGTGGATCATTTTCCCCTCACTTGATAACTAAATTAAGACAACCTCTTCCACTTTATCAGCCAGAGACCCTGAGGCTAGCGAGGCAGAAGGAGCCACTTATGAAAGTGAAATAAATTCTGACAACACTGCCCTGAACTCCGCAGGCAGGAAACTGTTTCAACTGTCATGCCAGAACTATGAGATAATGGGTATTTCAAAATGTTTGTCCCATCTCAAAGCCCAGTCTCACACTAGCATCTTGGCATCCCAGAAAGAAGTTAAAAATGAACTCCACTGCCAGAGAAGCATCTCAACACTTAATTGCCCAGTCTATTAGGTAAGGTATCTGGAGACCCAAGGTATATTACTTTCATTTCTTCTGGCTCATGACTAATTTTATTGGTGCAGCTCAAAATAACTGCAGGGCCTACAAGACCCATGGTGTGCCCACTCAAAGGAGAAGATGCCCTTTAAGCAAAGAGCCTATATCAAAATGGAGAGGAGAGCGCAGGCATCGGACAGCCGTTTAGAGGTGCTTTAGGGCAAGTTTCAATTCTTAAAAGGCTTTATGTTTAAAGAAGCAGTGAACTCCTTACTAAATATGCCTCATTTCTAGACCTGTTACTCTGAAATTTTATTGATCAAAGTTGAGGAGGCTGCCAGCAGAAAGAGAGTGTTTAATTAAATTGCGAACATTTCCAGGAAGAAAAGTGTGATGCTTAATTTACCTCTCTTCAATTAGAACAAAGCCAAGGAAACAAATCCCCTGGGGTTTACACTGGTGAGTGGTGGGTTTGTCCTAATTCAGCCTCCAGGTGCCTGTGACGGGTGATAAGACGGAAGACCGCTTCCTCTGAGAAGCTGTTTGCAGACTGAGGGATATACTATATAGAGAGGGGTGTGTGTGTGTGTGTTCGTTTTTTTCAAAGGTAAAGACGGGGGGGGGGGGGGTTAGGTGCTGCGCCTAAAACGGCTACAGGGAAGGGCAGACATCTGCCAAACCACTACTGCCCCACGCGGGAAACCGGGTCTGGAGAAATAATCCACCATCTCTCTACACGAGTCACTTCCCTCCCAGACGGCCCCTTCTGCGGATCAGGGAGAGATCCCCAATGCTGGCTGTCTCGCATCCGTCCAGGGAAACTCAGAAACCAGCTTGCGGGACCCGCTCCCGCGGGCCCACCCTCCGCCTCGTTCCCCACCGCCTGCAGCCGCCGCTTCGCCTTCCGCCCTCACCGCCCACTAACCCCACCGCTCCCCAGCCCGCCTCGCCTCCCTCCGCGGGCTCCCGGACAGCCCGCTCTCCCGGACGTCCATTCAGTCCCCTGTTCTCCGCTACAATTCTCTAGAATTTCTCAGGGCCGCCAGTATCTCCTAGCTCCTATCCCGGGAGGCGCGTCGCCTCCACCGCGATTTCAGAACACTTGCCCCAGCGCTCACCACCACGATCCGCGCCCTCGACTCCCCACAGTGTCCCCACAAAGGGGGCCAAAGAGACCTACCCTCCGGCTTTATCCAGGATAAAACACCAGAGCCTAATAGCTGGGGTCCCAGCCTCAGGCCGAACTTCCAGGCTCAGCTCGGACCCGGTTCCCCCTCCCTCCGCGCGCAGAAGGGCTGCTCCCTCCTCCTACAGCAGCTCCCCGGACCCCATTCCAAAAGGTTCCAGCTGGCTGAGAACCCGGCCCTCCTCGGCCTCAGTCTCCCTGCAAAGCTCCTGATTTCTGAAAACGCCCCCAGCGCTACCATCAAAGGAGTCAGGACGCGCGCCTTCTTCTCCAGCTGGAACCGCTGGCTCCATCTACAGCGGCTCCCAGGCCTGGAGAGGCGGTTACCGACCTTTGATTTTTCTCTGCTTTTCCTGTACAGCCCGACTCTGTGTGTGTTTGGCGGAGAGGGTGGGAGGGAGGTGATATTCCTAAGTTTAGTTTTTAAAGCATATATAAGTAAATATTGAATAAAGCAGCCAAAAGCTGGCCCTCCCCCAAACCTAGGAATTCAAAGCCACAGGGTCACAGCCCTTTCCAGCCAGGCCCCCGCCCCGCACACGCTCCACTAGGCAAGGACGATAAAAGCCCTTTAAAGTCCGCGGTGCATCAGAGGGCCTCCCAAGAAACCAATCCCTCTCAAGCCACCCTCTCCCCGCGCGCCCGAGGCCCCAACACCAGGAGGGGGCCCCAGGGACTTGGTTTCCTGGGTCGCCGCGCCTGAGCTTGGACACCCACCTCTGGGCGCCGGACGGAGGCGCTGTCCTCGGCCTCCGATCTAGCGCGGCGCGGCCGCTACCTCCTCCTCGGGGCGTCGGGGAGACTCCGCGGAAAGGCGTTCGGCAGGCCCCGGCTGGGGCGAGCGCATCTGCCGAGAGCCGCGGCCGCTCTGCGCGCTGGAGGGCCGGGAGCGCCGCCCGCCTGCTCCCGGAGCCCGCCCCTTCCCCGCCCCCTTCCCAGCGCCTGGGGCAGAGGTCTGGCCCGCCGCTTCCATATCCCCTCCCCAACCACTCGCACCTTCTGTCTGTGACTTTGGCGAAATCTTGGCACACACTGAGAAACCAAGAAATGAGTGAATGGATAGACTGGAGGGATGGAGGGATGGGGCAAGTGAAGACGAGTATTTCCTAACTGGGGAGAGGGCACTGTGTCTGGGTACGTGGACCTGTGTTAGCGCACGTGTGGCCGTGTCGGCGTGCGTGCATCTGGACGTGTGCGTTGGTGTATACATACGTGCGTATGAGTGTATATGGAAGTGTGTGGCTGCGTGTGCGCCCTCACAAGGCCGGCACCGCTGAGTTCCTATCCGAGGGGTCGAGCTCCCCATCCCTTACCAGCACCAAGGCTGTGTCCGGGTAAGCAGGACCGCTGGGAGCCGGTGGGAGACGCGTCTTTGTGTGTTTTGGGCCTCTCCGTGACGTGGTCCAGAGGCTGAGGGACAGGGATGCTTCTGGTTCCCTGGCTCTCCAGAGCCTTCATGCTGCCCTCCCTGTTGTGGCAGCTGGTGGCTTGGTGTCAGAGCTCGTGTGTTAACAAAGCCAGCGGTGGGGAAGGAGGCAGCTGATACACCGCGTGGGGCTGGATCCGGCGGGTGGCCAGCCATCCCCCACTCCCAAGCTGTCTGAAATTTCAGCTTGTAATCCCCTCCCCCACCATGAATATTTAAATAATGTTAATGACCCTCTGAAGATGGACCTTCTAGAAATCCTGGGAGGACACACACAGAAACACCTCACACAGAAAAGAGTATTTTTAAAACCAAGGTGTTCTATGCGGAGGAAATATAACCATGATATGTAGTCAGATTTCTTGAATTCAACTTTCACTAGGCATGATCAAGGTTTTCATTTCCCAGTGATTCTCCCTCTCCACCTCTGCCCTTACTCCCCTAGTTTCCATCCTCTGTTGGCCGCTTTTTTTCTGAACCGCTGGCCAAAATCCCGGGGTCCTCTTCTGAGAATCAATTCTGCCTGCCACACACAGCAGGGAAAGACAACTGCCAGGGACCTTGATTTCCCATACAAGAAACGGTAACGGGGACCTGTCCAGCTAAAGACGTTAAAAATAGCATCAACCCCGGAAAAGGCTTCTTTACTGTCTGAAGGCTTATTCACACCTTCACCAAAGGGGAGGTGGGGATGCAGTGAAGGCTACAATGGAGACCTCAGCGGTTCTCCTCAGGGTTCCTGAAAATCTATAGGCTTCTGTTTCTTGGCATTTAGGAATTGTTTCACCAGCCTTTTTGCATGTTTGTCTCTTACACTATTGAATTTCAACAGAATTTACTGACCAGTGGTTGGAGATTACAGAGTTTTAGCCTCAGTCAATCCCTTTCTTTCCTTTTCTTTTCTTTCTTCCTTTCCTCCTTCCTTCCTTCCTTTCTCTCTTTCTTTCAGCTCTTCATGGCACTAACCTGAGTTAAATATTTGGGTGCCCTACATTGTGATCTATTTTTAACATTTTCATAGTATGTGAAAACTCACATTGAAATGAGCATGTCTGGGGACACTTATTTATTTATATGGACCATAGACTCTTCAAGGAAAAATTCTAAACTTACAGCAGAGGTGAGATTTTTATAAACAGTATTAGGGCATCATCACTTTCTTCCTATATTCCTAAATTAGAATGTATCATTTACCAGTCAAATTTGTTTCCTTATTAGAAATATTACAGCAATTCTGAATTCTTTCCGAAAGCAATGTCAGTGTTAATATTACTGTAATATTATTTTTAAATATGAATTAATTAATGCTAATTTTCTGTTAATTTTAAAGTTCTGGCATATTCTACAGAAAACTACTGGGAATATTAATTTAGGAAAAGTACATGTTCAATAGATATTAATTTACAAGAACACTTCCTTTTCTTTCATCTTATAAGATATTAAAGAGGAAGCCATGATTAAGCTACACTTTTTTAAAATGAAAGCCTTGGTACACACCAGGGATCAGAAATAGTTGTTTAATTTGTTCAATGAAATCAATGCAAGGGTATGAACATCTGCATGTGAAAGTAAAACCTGTTTTCAATTAACATTTATTCCCCCCTAGGTCAGCGGTTCTCAACCAAGGGTGATTTGATGCTTCCCCCCCACCGCCCCCGCCACCCACCCAGACATTTTGGAAATGTCTGAAGACATTTTTGATTGTCATATTGTCATAATGGGGGCGGGGTGCTACTGACATCTAACGGTTAGAGGCCAGGCATGTTGCTAAATATACTGAAGGGTATGGTGCAGTCCCACAACAACAAAGGATCGTGTATCCCAAATGTCAAGGGTGCCGATGTTGAGATATCTTGCCCTGGACCCAAAGCCAGGACTAAGGACCACAGATATCAGGACCGTGTCTGCATTTATTAAAAATGCAAATTCCTGGGCTCCACCTTTACCTACTAAGTCAGAATCTCTGGGGGCAGGACCAGGGAAACTGTTTTAACAGCTCCTAGGTGATTCTTAAGAACATGAAAGTATAAGAAACACTGGAGGGCTTCCCTGGTGGTGCAGTGGTTAAGAATCCGCCTGCCAACGCAGGGGACACGGGTTCGAGCCCTGGACCGGGAAGATCCCACATGCCGCGGAGCAACTAAGCCCATGTGCCGCAACTACTGAGCCTGCACTCCAGAACCTGCGAGCCACAACTCCTGAAGCCTGGGCGCCTAGAGCCCGTGCTCTGCAACGAGAGAAGCCACCACAGTGAGAAGCCCGCGAACCACAACAAAGAGTAGCCCCCTGCTCACTGCAACTAGAGAGAGCCCATGCACAGCAACAAAGACCCAATAAATAATAAAATAAATTTTAAAAATTTAAAAAAAAAAGAAACACTGGAGATGAGAAAGGCTGGCTTCTTACCCAGTGCATGCTTATGGGCTCATCACACTGTATGTGTCTTAACATGATAATGGTTATTAGAGCTGAGAATATTTTATGAAATATATAGGCTCCTTGATCCATGTAAGAAGCAAATAAAGGGCTACTGATTCTGTGAAGACAAACAAACAGAGCTGGGATATGAAAATGTTAAACAGTCCCTACACCATTTAGGACACAACGCCTTCTATGGAAATGTTGCCTGGCAAGAGGGGAGGTCATGATTTTTTTTTCCCCTATGGCCTAAGTGTACATTTTTGCTTATGCTGCCTGCCCATTTTAAATGGTGCCCCTGAGCAAGAGTGGCTTCCAGGGGACACAAGAAATAGAATGTACTTACTAGAGAAACACCAAAAGTAAAGGTTGGGTTTCTGGGAAAGAAGTCACCCTAGACACAGATTGACAGAGCCTCTTCTTCCTCCCCAAGCTTAGAGAAGAATAGAAGCTGAAAGAAAGACCCATGAGTTGCTCAGAGAGCTGATCTGAAAACCCAAAGAAGGGGCCAAGACTGGTCAATCATAAAGAATTTGCCATTTCTTCCTTCTGGCAAGGAGAAAGGCCAAAAAGCATCAGCTGGGTATACTCCTCAAGTACTAAATGTGTCCTACAGAAAATAAAGGCTTGCTAGAAAAAAAAGAGTAAGAATAAGATGGAAAAACAAAGAAAACCAGCACCAAGAAGGCTGGCCCCCATCAAACCAATAGCCTTAGATCTGTTGGGCTTTCCCAGCAAGTACCAGGTAAAGTCATTGGAAAGTTAGGAACAATCCCAATCCCAAGGGCATCCCCATGGGACCAGATGCACCACTGCAAATCTAAGAGAAGAAACAAACAGGGGGAAATATTTGCAACACATATAACAACGGGTTACTATCTCTAATATGGAAAGAGTTCTTACAAATCAATATGAAAATTGAAGAAAATTACCAACTATCTGATTGAAAAAAACAAACCAGTCATTTATAGATAAGTAATTATAACTGGCCATTGAACTTAGGAAAAGATGCCGAAACTCTTTCTCATTAAAAAAAAAAATGCAGGGCTTCCCTGGTGGCACAGTGGTTGAGAGTCCACCTGCCGATGCAGGGGACACGGGTTCGTGCCCTGGTCCGGGAAGATCCCACATGCCGCGGAGCGGCTGGGCCCGTGAGCCATGGCCGCTGAGCCTGCGCGTCCGGAGCCTGTGCTCCGCAGCGGAAGAGGCCATAGCAGTGAGAGGCCCGCGTACCACAAAAAAAAAAAAAAAAAAAAAAAAGCAGTGAAAATACTGGAATAATATATTTTGCCTATATCAGTAAATACATAAAATACAAATATTATCTATCATTGGTGAGAGAATGATGAAAATTAAGTATTGAACACTGTTGAAGGGAATATAAACTGATGTTAATAAATTGGTAAATTTGTTATACAATTTGGTGATATCTCTTAAAATTAAAAAAAATGCTTATACACTTGAATTTGCAATTCACTTTTGGAATTCAGAAGGTTATAAGATCTGCGAGTTAGAAGAAGACTGAAGTGGTAGGGAGGAGTCAGTGAATAAGAAATTCCTGATCACAGAATGGCCAAAATAAAGAGACTGTTTAATATAAACTTTTAAAATTGCTTGCTGTGCAATGTTGTGATGTAAGTACTTCAGGTAACCCCTAGACCTCTGATAACAGTATTTGTTCGGAGAACCAAAGGCAAGGGGCTAACATATGGCCTGGTGCAGACTGGATATCACACAAGAAGGATGTGAGATTAAGAATTCAGACAAGATGGGAAATCAGAACAAGAAGTGACCAGGAGAACTAATTCCATCCCACCGGAGTTAACCACTTGAGTTAAAAGTCCATAAAAATGGGCTTCCCTGGTGGCGCAGTGGTTGAGAGTCCACCTGCCGATGCAGGGGACACGGGTTCGTGCCCTGGTCCGGGAGGATCCCACATGCCGCTCCTGGCCGCTGAGCCTGTGCTCCGCAACGGGAGAGGCCACCACAGTGAGAGGCCTGCGTACCGCAAAAAAAACCACAAAAAAACCCACAAAAAAACAACATAAAAAAATCCATAAAAATAGTGGGGTGGGCACTGGACCACCTCTAACACTTTGTGGGTAAGGGTCCAAGTAATTTTAATTTAAATATAAAAGGAATAATTTTCTTCTGAAGGCTGTGGGACTTGGGACAGCCAGCCCACAAACTCCTAGGATGCACACAGATCTTTGGCTTATTTTCTGATTCTGGTCGTGGTTTTACCCTATTCATCTGGATGTCTTGTTTGTTTATGGATTTCCCACTTAAGACATTTCTCCACTGATCTCTGATTTTTATAAAAGGGCAAAAATGTCATCTCTAGATAATTGTAAGGAATGCTGCTTACATCCTTGGCTTTTCCATAGAAGAGAGATTTCATCCATAGACTGTTTTAACCATCAACTTTCTGAATGAATGCACAACATATAAGACAGGATATGGACTGTTTGTTCTGACTTATAGTTGTTTTATCAAATTAAAAACACTCTTCTCAAAACCATCTCTTCTCTAGTATCAAGTCTGGTTTCTGAGTGATGGTCAGCTCTTAAAATTTTGAATATCAGTGTTTCCCAAGCTAGCCCATGTTGAGAGTAGCTGGAAAACTGGGGGGGGGGAAAAAAAGAAAAAAAAAGCCTGGGTTAATTTCCCTAGAAGATCTGGGGCTCAGGAATCTATATTTGTTTAAGCCTCTCACATGATTCTATGACATAGCCTGGTCTGGGACCCACTTGGGGTGGACACAATTATCTTTAGGCAGGGGAAGGAGAGAGCAAGTGAACACAGAGACAGGGATGGCTGTCACATGAGAACACTTGGCTCTGGGACCATGTTTACTCCCGTTCTTGGCCTAGTTTGTGGCTGCCTGCCTTTCCTTCATTTCCTCTCCAGGATCTCCAGCTTCCTGTGCCAGAGTAAGTTCCTTTCCAGCCTGTTCCACATATATTTCCTTTCCCTGCATCCTCACACTTGGCCTCTCCTTTGCCAAATCCTCTAACACAAGGAAATGGTGACCTGAAGACATTCACCCCAATGCTTGAGACTCTTTTTTCAAAAGACTTTTAAAAACACTCCAAAGAAACATCCCCAAACCCAAGCAACTTTTGCCCATCTAACTGCTTTCATTTTGTCCCACATTATAGCTGGACTGTGCCTTCTCTACATTGACAAAGGGACATTGTGCATCCAGGTTGCCCCTTGTAATATACATTTAAAGGGTACCATTATAAAGTGCAAGTCATACAGTGTTCCAGACTAAAATCATCAATGAAATGTAGCAACATGGAAGCTGCTTGTTGGAAAGGATGCAGAAAAAAAGCTACATGTGCAGGGGAAAGGCAGGGCGGGGAAGGGAGAGAGAGCACAGAGGACAGAGTCCCCCTGTGAGGGAAGCAAGAAGGCACAGGAAGGCCACGTGGGACCACTGTGGGCTCCACCTTCCTCTTTACAGAGGCCTCAAAGCTTAAGTGTTAATGAGAAGAATGTACTCGTGTAATACTTTGGTAATTAACAACAAAGCCCGGAGGCTCAAGTTCTTTGTTTCCTGGCTGGGAATTTTATCTCATTTAACAACTGAAGCATTTAAAAAATCTAGTAAACACTCTGGAGTTCATGCCCTAATGGAGACACAGCATGGAACAAGGTGCTTTTAAGGCACGGCATCACAAACACAAAGTCTGCTAAATATACTTGGAATGTACGGGAAGGGACCCAGCCTGTTCACAGACACAACCATGGGAGCAGCGCCCCCAGTGCGGAAGGCAGTTTCTGTTGAGTAAATCCAGTGAATTTGCTTCTCATTAGCGATCCGTGTTTTATTTTATTTATTTATTTATTTTTGGCTGCACCACGAGGCTTGCGGGATCTTAGTTCCCCAGACCAGGGATGGAACCCGGGGCCTCAGCGGTGAAAGCGCTGAGTTCTAACCACTGGACGGCCAGGGAATTCCCAGCGATCTGTGTTCTAAATACAAAACTGCCTTTCTTTCTGGTGGTACTTAATTCCTTTTCAGTTTAGGTAACATGAGAATGATTTTTTAGTTTTTAAAAAATGGGACCGTAACATTTTCCCAGTCATGCTCAAGTGTTTTCCTACGAACTCTTAATTACAGGCTGTTAATTTATGGAAAGAACCATAAGGATATTCAGTACTATTCGGGGAAACTTGACATTTTAAACTTTAATAATTCTGATCATCGGAGAGGGGTGGCCTTTGCAGTAAGCAGTCTCTGACTTACTGGTCAAGTATTTTAATATTGAGAACAACCCAACAAGACAGTAGGCTTTTTCCTTCTACGATACTGAATATATTAAATTACTTATCCAGGCGTGAAGGTGAGTTCACTGAATATGATGGGGGAATACTCCGAAGGCAGTCTGAGTTTATCTACACAGAGTAAGTTAATTACTTACCTAAGTAACAATGAAGATTATAAAATGTTAAAGACCATTTAGATACGGAGAATAATAATGGCTTCTTCTACAGCATATTAAAAGCTTCTGTTGGGAGGGGACCATGACGTACGTAAAATCACTTTAGAACCCATAACAGCTTATGATAAAGTCAACTAAAGCATAAAAACCCACATAATCTGTGAAGAGCCTCCGACGCCTCAAGTAAAGGCCTTTGCCTTCTCTCCTGCTTCTTTTCCTTCTCCCTCTCCTTTCTCTCTTCTTTTTCTTTTTTTTAAATTGTTTTTTTGGCGTATAGTTGATTTACAATGTTGTGTTAGTTTCTGCTGTACAACGAAGTGAATCAGCCATACGTATACATACATCCACTCTCTTCTAGACTCCATTCCAATATAGGTCATTACAGAGCACCGAATAGAGTTCCCTGTATACAGTAGGTTCTTATTAGTTATCTTTTATATGTCGTAATTTGTATATGTCAATCCCAATCTCCCTCCTTTGTCTTCTTTTCCCCTTCCTTCCTTCCTTCCTTCCCTCCCTCCCTCCCTCCCTGCTTTCCTTCCTCCCTTCCTTCCTAGTTCCTTTTCTTTTTAGACCACAGCCTAGTAAATTTTAGGAGCAGGCACTGCAAACTCAAATACCTTCCAAAGCCAGACTATAGAAATAGTTTGTGACTCCTGTGAAGGACTGCTAATTAATTTATAGACTGACCGAGATAAGATAGGCCAGCACGAACAGAGAACTGTGCGTTTAGACAGATGGCTGCCACCGCTTCTGTTTTATATCAGGCATTTTCTTAACTTGCTTGGGATGAGTGAGGGCATATCCAAATGTCAGACAAATGAGAATTAGAGCTAGGAGGCACATTACGTCACCCCAGCCACGTTCCTCATTTTACAGTATAGCGAAGTGTCAGTGAAATCCAGGGTCTCTGGAGCTAAAGACCAGGGTTCGAATCCTGGTCTGTCATTTATCAGCTGTGTGACCTTGGGAAAGTTGCTCAGCATCTCCATCTCTCCGAATCCTCACCTAGAAAAGGCAGATCATGAGAACATCTACCTGCAGTGTCACATCTACAATATGACTGTTGTGAGCGTAAAATGAGACCATCCATGTAAAGCTGTAAGCCCGAGGCCAGCTACAATGTTAGTTGTTATCAGTGAAAGCAACTGAATCCTAGAAGGGGGATGGGACTTACACAAAACCACCAGGCAAAATTGGGTCAAGGTCAGGACTCAGACTCAGGCCTGCTCACTCTTAGTTCAGGGCTAATTTCTTTGCTATAAGCTTGCTTTCTTTGGTATTTTTGTCATTTCTAAAGAAAACAATAAACAACAATTACATGGCATGATGAGTGAAAGCTCTGGTTAATTTGGTTTTAAGGCCAGAGTCATATCTATGACCCACCTCTGGCCAGACAAGTGCAGAAGCAGTGGTTACCATCTGTATAGGCAGGATGGTTGTGCTGTCAGTATGGTTACGTGCCCACCATCTCTATCACAATATCCTAGAAATATTTCTCTCTCAGCCTTTTGCCTTGGAGTTTTGCTTTGAGTTCTGTTAAAGTCTCCAGCCTGTTCTCAATATTCTGGAATATTCTGCAGACAGAGGATGCTGCCACAGACCTGAATATCAGAGAGGGGAAGTAAAGCCTTCATGCCGACATGTGTGTGTGCTGTGGTTTGCGGCCACTCTCTGGAGAGGGTCCCCGCCAGGTACTGTATCCAGAGTGCTTGGTTCCTACAAGATGGGGGGACCATCTTACCCCAGGGCAGGGCCCTGCCAGGGAGAAATGAGCCCTCACTGCTCCCCTCCCCTTCCAGCCTTAGTTCTACCTTCTGCTTTCATTTACTCTGGGTCGGTATCACTCAGTCGGCCCTGAATCCACCAGTTATTTCGCCCATTCTAGTCACATTAGGCTCTTTACCTAGAAAGCCCTTCTTACCAGTCAAGGCCTATTTGACTCCCCGGCTTCAAGCCTGCCCCCAAGGCTGCTGTTTCCAGAGGCTCCATCCACAACCTTCTTCCCCACTGCCATTATCCTGACCCTCCCCTTGACAGAGGCACTCTATCCAGGGCAGCCTAGAGTCTTACCTTGGGTTCAGCATCTTCCCTTGAACACCCATCAAACACACACACTCCAACCCAACTGCTTACTAACCTCCCCTCACTCATCTGCCCTGTATTTCCTGACTCAAGGGTCCCACAGTCCCTGTGGTCACTCGCCCTCTTCCTCACTGTGGTCAAGCTACTCTGGCCCCTGTTACTGCCCCCACTGCCCCTTCACAGGTCACTCCTCCTTTCCCACCTGGACTATTCAATGGCCTCTTAGCAGATCTCCCTGCCCTTGGCCTCTCCCCCTTCCTGACCACCCTTCACAATGCATCTGAGTTAGCTTCCCAAACCAGTGTCCAATGACTCCTCTTGCCAAAATGGAGATTCCCTATCACTCAATCACTCATCCGCTCAACAGATATTTATTAAGATTCTCCCATGTGTGAGGCCCCATTGTAGGTGCCAGGGATACGGCAGTGAACAGTCAAGTGCTTTCTCTCATCCTCAAGCCACTGGGCCTGGAGGTGGGATGGGTATTCTTGTTCTTTACTGCTTCTTCCAGACTACTGTCCTCCTTTCTCAATATACAATCCCCCTCCCTCATTACCTGAAGACTTTAGCATCTGTCACTCTCTCCAACATTCTCATTATAAGTCTTAATGATTATAACACCCACGTGGATAAGTCTTTGAATATCCTGGCCTCTTAGTTTTTTAATTTTTTTAAAATAACTATTATTGGGACTTCCCTGGTGGTGCAGTGGTTAAGACTCTGAGCTTCCACTGCCGGGGCACGGGTTCGATCCCTGCTGGGGGAACTAAGATCCTGCATGCCGCGAGGTGCAGCCAAAAAAATCCATAAATAAATAAACAAATAATAAATTTAAAAAAATAACATTGTCTTCCTACTTCAGCCATCCAGTTCCATGGTCCCATCCTAGACCTTGTAATTACCAATAACTGTGCACCCTTCATAATCTCAGTTTCAAACATCCTATTCTCTAACCACCACTCTTTCTTTTTTTTTTTTAATTAATTTATTTATTTTTGGCTGCACTGGGTCTTCGTTGCTGCGTGGGGGCTTTCTGTAGTTGTGGCGAGCAGGGGCCACTCTTCCTTGCAGTGTGTGGGCTTCTCATTGTGGTGGCTTCTCTTGTTGTGGAGCATGGGATCTAGGCGTGTGGGCTTCAGTAGTTGTGGCTCGCAGGATCAGTAGTTGTGGTGTACGGGCTTCGTTGCTCTGAGGCATGTGATATCTTCCCAGGCCAGGGCTCAAAACCATGTCCCTTGCATTGGCAGGCGGATTCTTAACCACTGTGCCACCAGGGAAGTCCCACACTCTTTCTACTACTATGCCAACTCCAATAATTCTCCAACCCCATGACCAAGGCTAATCCAATGATTCCATTATGCATCATTGTTCCTCATCCCTCCTGGTCTCATTCTTTCTGTAGCTTAGATTCCACGGTCCATCCCTTGTATACGCTCTCAACTCCTTTGTCTGTCTCTCCCTTTGCCATATTCACCCTGTAATCAGTAACCCCAGATCAGTCCAACTCTTTGTCCGTTCCACATCTGCATTCAACACTGACATGATTAGACAAATACGTACAACCACCTGGCCAGTCTCACTTCAAATTGATGACTGCTTCCTTTACGTGGTGCCTGGAGATGCTATTTACATTTCCCCAGTCCATTCACTCCCCTACTCTGGCGATGACTAGGTACACCTTCTCCTTTTCCCTTATACGCTTCTTGCTCCATGTCACTCTCATCTGATGTCCTGGCTTCCCATCTCACTGAGTAAGAAGAGGTAATGAGAAGATGGCCTTCCCTCTTGTGACTATGAGCACATGCCCCTGACCCTAGCTAAGGCCATCTCCTCCATTTGCACTGGATCCCGTCCCTTCTTACCCCTTCCAGGACATCACTCCCCCAACTGTATCCTCTCCTGCAACATAAATTTTCTCTCACCTCACAAGGTCTACTGTGATCTCTCCCACTTTAGAAACAAACAAACAAACAAGAAAACCAAAAAAAAACTTCTCTTAACCCTACAGCCTTCTGCAGCTACCACCTCAATTTTCTATTCCCCCTTAGATCAAGCATATTTAAAAGAGAGAGTTCTACTTATTGTCTCCATTTCCTGCCCCCATCACCCCCATTCTTTCTTTTGTCCTCGTTGCCCCACCGACAGAGCATTGGTCACAGACAACATGACCTCTCCAGGCTGCCCAACCCAATGACCATTTCTCAGAACTCATCTTACTCGACCTTTCAGCAGGATTTGACACAGATGTTCGGTCACTCCTTTTTGAACTACTTCCTTCATTTGGCTTCCCAAATACTCCTCTCTCCTGGTTCCTCACAGACCTCACTAGCCATTCTTTCTTGGTCTCCTTTTTTTCCTCATCTTCCAAATCTTTAATATAGGCTGATCCAGGACTAGGGCCTCCACTCCTTCTTTCCTTCTATCCCTCTGTGATCTCATCCTGTCTTGTGGCTATGTACTGATGAGTCCCAGATTTCTATCTCAGCCTGCCCTCTGCCTGAACTCCAGACTCACACCTGACCTCTCCACTTGGATGACTAGAAGGCATCTTAAACTTAACAAGTGCCCAGAAAATTCTTAATTTCCTCCCCAAATCTGCTCCTCCCATAGTCTTGCCCACCTGATTAAAGACAGACTCCATTCTTCCAGCCACAACCGTGTCACTCCCATCTGACAATATTCTGATTTATTTTTCTCCAAAGCACTTATCATTGTCTTTCATATAATATACCTGCTTGTTTCTTTGTTTCTTGTCTATCTCCCCTTACTAAAAAGTAACCTATATGCATACAGGATTATAGTCTCTTTAGTTAATTTCTAGATGCCCACAGCTTGGCATAGAGTAGGTGCTAATTAAATTTGTTGAATAAACGAAAAAAATGTCTTCATGGAGCTTACATCCTAATACAGTGTGAAGAATGGGGAAAGATAAAAAAAACCAACAAGGGAGAAGAATGCCAGATAATATGAAATAAGATAACAGGATAGAAAATCAAAGGTCAGTTGAATTAACCCATGTAGCTATTAGAAATATATTATTGTCAGGAGGTGGTAATTGTTATAAAGAAAAATAAGGCGGGGGAAAGGGATGACATTGATGGCCCACTGGGAGTGGGTACTATTTTATACAGTATGGTCGAGAAGAGACTCCTTAATGAGGTGACATTTGAGCAGAGAACTGGAAAAAGGAGTGAGCCATGAGATATTGAAGGGAAAAGCATTTCAGCACAGGAAACAGCAGCTGTGGCAACACTGACCAACCATGTGTAGAGCAGCCAGGAGGCCTTCACAGCTGAGGAGGGGTAGATGGGGGGAGGGTGGCAGTGAGTGAGCTCAGAAAGAAAACAGGCCAGGCCAGATCATGAGGACCCCACAAGCCTTGATAAGGATTTGGGATTATTTTTTTCTTGAATAAGATGTAAAGCCACTCATTTATTTTAAGCAGAGAAATGACAAGTTGTTTTAAAGATCACTGTGGCTGCTACTATATAAGGTCTGTACTACAGGCGGGAAAGGGAGTAGCCAGGAGACCACTTAGAAGCTATTGTAGTAATCGTGGCAAGAGGTGACAATAGCTTAAACTAGGATGGTCACGGTACAGTGGTGATAGTAATGGTGGAATCGGATTCTAGACATAATTGGGAGAAGAAGATGCACCAGGCACATGGCAGGAAGCATCGCACTTAGAAGACATTCAATAGCTATTTATCAGCTGCATGCGCATATACTTCTTATTCTCATTACAATAAAATGTTCTTTTCAAATTCAAAAAATCCCCATTTGATTATTTTTCTAAGAAATTTCTTTTCAACAAAATACCAACTCACCGAAACAGACTTCTGAAGTACATTGGGTAAAGTAGTTCCTGAACTTTAGGTAAAACAATTGCACTTTTGAAACACTAAACAAACTAGATTGTCCCATAAGATGATTTCCAAGAAGAATTTAGTGTTTCATATGCAAGGACCACATTGACCCTTAAATTTCTAACATTTATCATGGGTGAGTTCAACTGGCCTTTCTTTTTTTTCTGCTATTATCTGTAAAAATAGCTCTTTTCAGATACATCACTTGCACAAAGAACGTGTGGCTTGAAAGTTATTGATTGGGAAAGCAGACTCGTGCCTTTTCTTTGCTATGGATCTGAACTCCAAGGAAATGGCTGGTTGTGAAGTTAACTGGCTCAGCATCACCTGAGAAAAGGACAAGCATGTGTGGATGACAGGCAAGAGGTGGTCCGGTGTCATGGGTAGGAGGATGTGCTCTGGGGGCCAATCCCTTATTCCTCCACTGATTCTGGGTGGGACCTTTCACAGGTGACTTTACCTCCCTGTGTCTCAGTTTCAGCTTCCTAGCCTTTAAAATGGAGACAATTACATAGTATCTATATCATGGGTTTGTGGTGAGCACTGGTTGAGTTAATGCTTACAGAGACCAAAGAACCCACCATTTAGATTCTCAGTAGATGGTAGCTATTTGTTATTATTCATCTATGCTGGTCTGCTGCTCTGTAACTGCCCTGGGGCCAGTCCAAAGAGCCAGATCAGTCTTAGCTCAGAAGGGTTCTTGACTAATGCCTTCTCCTGGGGGATTATAGCTGTTTAGCTATTTTCCTATCATTATTTTTTTTTTTATTGAAGTAGAGTTGATTTACAATGATTCAGGTATATAACAAAGTGATTCAGTTTTATATATATATATATATATATATATATATATAAATTTTTTAAGAGTTTTTTCCATTATAGGCTATTATGAGACACTGAGGGCTTCCCTGGTGGCTCAGTGGTTAAGAATCCACCTGCCAATGCAGGGGACATGGGTTCGAGCCCTGGTCCGGGAAGATCCCACATGCCGCAGAGCAACTAAGCCCGTGCTCCATGACTACTGAGCCTGCACTCTAGAGCCCGCGAGCCACAATTACTGAAGCCCATGCGCCTAGAGCCCGTGCTCCGCAACGATAAGACACCACAATGAGAAGCCCACGCGCTGCAACGAAGAGTAGCCCCTGCTCGCCGCAACTACAGAAAAGCCCGAGTGCAGCAACAAAGACCCAACGCAGCCAAAACTAAAATAAATAAAAATTTTAAAAAGGTATTGAATATAGTTCCCTGTGCTATACAGTAGGTCCTTGTTGTTTATCTATTTTATATACAGTAGTGTGTATCTGTTAATCTCAGATTCCCAATTTATCCCTCCCCCCTTTCCACTTTGGTAACCATAAGTTTGTTTTCTGTGTCTGTGAATTTATTTCTGTTTTGTAAATAAGTTCATTTGTATTATTTTTTTTAGGTTCCACATATAAGCAATATCATATGTCTTTGTCAGTCCTGTCATTAAATTTTAATTAAAATAACCTCCCATTTATTAAAGAAATACTCATTGTATGGAAAGCAATAAACTGTGGGCTGTGGAATATTACAGACCTAGGACTGATTCCTGTCTCCACTCCTACAGATTTTGTGACCTTGGGAAAATCACCTTTTCAGAGCGCGGAGCTCTTCAAATAAACAAAACAAGGGTCCCTCTTTCACGGTGCAGTTGCGAGTGTTAAGTGAAATAACATAGTGTCTGACCCTTAGTGAATGCTGGGAAAAAGAAAGGGAGTGAATGGGGAGGGAAGGAATGAGGAAGGAAGTAAGGAAGGAAGGGAAGGAGGAAGGAAAAAGAGAAGAAGAGAGGGAAGAAGAGAAGAAACAAGGGTGAGAAAGAAGAAAATAGGAAGGGTGGGTCAAAGACTATTATAGGATAAGAAAGTTTGATAAAATCCGTATGGAGGAAAAAGGTTTATTTTAATAAACTGTCAAATACTATGAAAAATGCTTAGAAACAGGATGCGTATTTTTGTTTGAAAAAGGAAAATATTCTTTGCCTCTTTTCTCTTAAGAGGGATTTTCCTATGTCATTCATGGGATAAACTTGGAAATTTTTTTCATATTTGGGTTTTCTTCATATTTTCTTTGTAGGAACCAACATATATAAAACACATTAAGAATAATAAAAATAATAATTCTTACTGGATGAATGTTTGTCTATTTCTCAACTTAAGCTTTTCATTTTCAAAATTTCCAAAGGATTTATTGCCATAAATTTGAAAAATCACCCTCAGAATTTGAACGTGTTTAAATACAGTACACCACATGTAAGAACATGCAACATAACACTCAATAAGTTTTTTTTTTTTAACCTAAAAGTTAAATGCTGTATAACAGAAATACACATATCTTAGGAAAAACTAAAAGAAGAAACTGCTCCACGCTCAGGCATGGTGGGTATAGTGGTCTCCTAATAAATATTGCAGGACATCCGTAGGCTGAATTTCTCCAGATTCAAAGAAAGGTCTATTTATTCACTGTCAGCCCAGCTTCCTTTATTTATTGAAGAGCCAGTCTGTTTTTATCATATTCATGAATCACTGCAGTCGAATGGTAATGAAATGTAATCAGAATGTTGATAGGACGTAAACCCAAGGGCAAGCCTGAAAAACAACCACATCTCTGGGATGAAAATCTAATCTTATCCCACCAGTTAAACTCCAGTTTTGCATTTGAAGAACGAATACAAACAGAACTACATAAAAGCTCTCTTATTGATCAGGGGCTGTGAGACCTACTTTATCTGTTTGCATAAGAGCATCACCATTTTGTTCTACCAGGGGAAGCAGTACGACAGAGTTAAGAACAAGGGCTGGAAAAATAAAAAAAGATCAAGGGCTGCCTGGTTAGATCTAGGCTCTGAGACTCTGCTGTGTGTTTTTGGATAAGTTACTTTGTGTCTCTGTACCTTTTCTTCCTCTGTAAGTTGGAGATACTCATGGTACCCATCTCATACGGTTGTGTAAGAATTAAATAATACCCTAAGCAGTGGGCAATGCCTGACACATGGAAAGTTCTCGATAAATGTTAGCTATTATTCTCATTCATTTTTCTAAACTGAAATTCACTAGAAAATTCATCACATTAGAGATCAAAACTCACAGTCTCTGAGCATATGGAGAATATGATGACTGATCCATTACCTTACCTTCTAGCCCAGATCCCTTTGGAGAGGGAGCGGGGATTGTGGCTACCGGTACTTTTTTCTTTTTAGGAATATACATGATAATGTTGAGCTAAAATAAATGTCACATTCCCACTGTCTCATTTCTGAGGAAGAAGCAATTGTTGCAACAGTAATAAGCTCAAGTAACATCAAAACAGCCCAACTCCTGGTGTGTAAATCTCTCAGCACTTTGAAGCCTGTTCTCCTAGCCAGTGGAGCAATCACCTTGCCTGAGCACGTATTCTCCTTTTATATACAACCTACATGTGTGTCAGATTTTCCCTGTTAACTACTAGTTTTCACTGCTACAGAAAAAAGCAAGGAGGAAGGTCATTGAGGATGGGTAGAAGAAAGACACAGAAAAGGAAGGCATTGATAATTTATGAAGAGGAGTGCTAGATGCTCACTTAAACTATCTTAAGTGCTTGTATAATGAAGCAAGATCTTTCTGTGGATGAATCCAACAGATACTTCCGGAGGATGATGCTAAAGGTTTATGAGACCTCTGTGATACCGGACTTGTTTCAGGACAAAGCCTTTTGGAAACAGCCACGTGAATAATCTGTTTTTCAGGAATAACCTGTGACCATTCCAAACCCTCCCAGACACTAAGGATAATTTATTCATAAATAGACTAGATAAGCAAACTCTCGCCTAATGGGAACCAGTTGGCAACCTTTCAAGAGCACCAAAGACCGATGGTTCCTGCCGGTGGGCTCTGCGTTTGGATTGCTTGCCTTAGTTTTATGAGAAGTCAGACTTTGGTAACTGCAGATACGCCCTGCTTCAAAGCTCATTAGATTGGGCAGATCATTCATAAGAAGACAGGCTTATCTGCAAAATGGCTCTGACATACAGGACAGAGACTATGCTAGAGCTTTGTCATCATTAGTCGCTCCCACCCCTGGAATGCTAGAAATATGCATTGGAGGAAATGCACTGATGTACTCAGGAAATATTCGTGAATGTGTCAGAACTTTTGCTGTGAATAGGCAGGCCACTGTCATCTGTTTCAGGAGGTGACCACCCAGAGAGAGGGGAAGTTTACTAAGCCATAGACTAGGTGAAAGCACAAGAATATTTCATCGACGTTTTAAAACCTGGGATGATGACGCTCTCTGCAGGAAATGAAATCCCTGATTGATAGCCCAGCTAAAAATGAAACCCCTAGAACAGGCTTCAGAAAAATTATAACGTGCCCAGATTGAGGAAAAGTCGTGTTTTTGTGTTTTAAGTCAAGAGAAACAAACAAAGTGGGGGCAGAATTTCCCATGGTTTCACTTCATAGGGAAACCAGTGAGGTACGTATCTTGGCATGGGTCAGGTTTGGAAGGCTTTATTTCTAGGAAAAAAAAAAAAAAGTGGATCAGGAGAGATTCATTGATAGGTTATTAGTTTACTGTATAAACTGAACCTCTATATCTGTCTGATTTAAAGCTTAATATAATGAACTTAATATGTCGTCATCCTGAAATGAATAAAGTCACAGTCATGAAAGAAATACAAAACCACAAATAATCTCAGAGCACAGCAATCAGATGCATTAAGCTGTTTCCTTTACCTCCTTTGCAATACCCCTCCCTGCCTGGGACTGCCAGACTTAGCAAATTAAAATATAGGATGGCCAGTTAAATTTAAATTTTGGTAACAAATACACAATTTCTTAGTATGTCCCATGCAATATTTGGCACATACTGATACTAAGAAATTACTTGTTGCTTCTGTAAAGTTCAAATCTAACTGGGTGTCCAGTGTGTCATCTGGCAAAACTACTTTTGCCCCATCCTAGGAGCTACTCTGCTTTAGCTGATAGTAAAATCAGTTTGCATTCATCAACCCCTACGTAGAGAGATTACAAAGTGTCTTTTCACCTGAGTTCCAACACTCACTCTGAGATCTTGGATAATTCATTTCACTTTGCTGAGCCCCAGTCACCACATCTGTACAATGGGGGTGAATAAGAGTTCCTCCTTTGCAGGGCCATTTTGGGGACTATATGAAATGGTACATGCAAGGGCCGAGCACAGTACCCAGCTCGTAGCAAATGCTCAGTCAATATTAGCTATTATTGTCAGCAGGAGGACATGATGAATAAATAAAACAGCAGAGAAGAAGGTACCTGAGATCTTTCCTTTGCCAGAATATTCCTTATCTATACATATA
The DNA here is from genome assembly GCF_003676395.1 of Aethalodelphis obliquidens. Classification (NCBI taxonomy): domain Eukaryota; kingdom Metazoa; phylum Chordata; class Mammalia; order Artiodactyla; family Delphinidae; genus Aethalodelphis; species Aethalodelphis obliquidens. The sequence goes on from NW_020837951.1 coordinate 23,101,098, forward strand.
TAATGAGAGTTATCAATTGTGACTTCATTTATTTGACCTTCACTTTACTTGACACATAGGGAGCAACACATAGGACTAACGATAACCAATACTGATGCACCATATTATAGTGTCCACCAGGGCATTTCCCATCTGATTCCTTGTAATAATACAAAATGCATATTAAAAAGAATCAAGACAGTGATTCTCCAAGAGGGTATGGTGAACATTTAGCCAATAGCTAGTCCTGGAGTGCCTCTTAACCCCCACTGTCATCCCCCTTTGAGATCCACCACTCTAAATAGTTTCAAGGACTAAAAAAGTCTGCCATAAAAGAGTTCCTTCGGCAAGGAAGCAAATTTAGAACCATCTTTATGTATGTACCCAACGTAGAAAGGACTTCTGGTCCCAAATGTGTCTTTTTGTCCAGAGCCCCTGCACAAACAATCCTCTATGTCGTCATCGGCAAATACAAAGGACAACTGGTCAGCACCGCCGGCAACAGGAGGTCCTCGGCAGAACGGCTTTTTAAAGGCAGCTCGCAAAGAAAGCTGTAACCTGTGGCCTCTATTCACCACCGGAAGAGTCTAAATGCTTTTCCCCTTTTGTAACAGAGAACATCTGCCATTCCAGGAGAACAATCCCCCTCCCAGCAGTAAGTTTTACATACAGAGGCAACGTCCTCTTTTTATGTGGCTCTCTCATGTCCTTCGTTAGGAAATGTGCCCCTTTCAAACGGTTTTACAGCCAGAACCCCCAACTTGCCTAACTGGTACCCATCCTGCCTCTTGCCTAAGCACGACTGAAAAATATTGTATATGTGGTTAAATTAATTAAACAAGGAGGTCATTAGACAGAGGTGGCTCTACTGCCATGGAGACCCCCAACAGCAAACCAAAATTTAAGCTGTTATTGCCTCAAGGTTACAAAATCAAAACACTAAGGAGAAACAATACAAACGGCCAGTGAGGCTTTAAGTTACAGCCAATTGCTTACTTTCCTTTCATGGCTTCCACCTTTTCTCTATAAAAGTCTCTGCCCAGCTCCTGTGGGCAGAGTGCTGCTAACCACTTCCGGTTTGGTGCTGCCTAATTTGAATGAGTTTTTGTTCAAATACACTCTTAAAATTCTTACTCTGGCTCAGTTATCTTTTTTTTTCAGTACGCGGGCCTCTCACTGTTGCGGCCTCTCCCGTTGCGGAGCACAGGCTCCGGACGCGCAGGCTCAGCGGCCATGGCTCACGGGCCCAGCCGCTCCGCGGCATGTGGGATCTTCCCGGACCGGGGCACGAACCCACGTCCCCTGCATCGGCAGGCGGACTCTCAACAGCTGCGCCACCAGGGAAGCCCCTCAGTTTATCTTTTAACAATGTAAATAAGTACAAGACTTCTTTCTGAGAAAAAAATCCAAGGCGTGTCCTAGAATGTTCTGTGCTCTTTTTGCAAATACTTAGTTTTTAGTCTCTGTATATAAAACAAGAGGGTAAGGTAAAGACAGCATTTGGGACTTAGCTGGTATATTTGATTAAGATGGCAGCCAAATCACATTATTTCAGCCCAAGAGATATTTCTGTTAACATGGATCTTTGTACTTTTAACACGGATTGATATAGTTCTGTACAGTCATGAAATAAACACAATTCAAGAAAACAATGCAGATCCAAACAGGTGCAGTTGGTCGCTCCAGCTGAGTGAAGGCAAGACACTTCCAGGATGTCAGCACTGGGCAGTTTACTCCTCAGGAGAAAGGACGCTCTGGGACCAGCAAACTCCTTTAAGATCTAGTATGTAGCAACTTCCTAGGAACTTTATTTTGGAAATATAAAGTTCTTAAATGCATGTAAAATGACTGCCTTTCTAGCTTGCCCTGTCCAGAGGTTATTAAAATTCTAGGCTGAGGTTTAGCCATCTTACTTGCTTTTTACTCTTAATAGGATATATTTAAAATCCCCTTGAGAAGACAGCTAGATATTATTACATATAAACTGTGACACTGAAGTGGTTGCCAGGAGCTGAAGGGAGGAGGGGAATGGAGAGTTAGTATTTCATCGGGACAGAGTTACAGTTTGGGATAATGAAAAAGTCCTGGAGATGGATGGTGGTAATGGCTGCAGAACAATACGAATGACATAATGCTAGTTAAAAATGGTTAAAAGTGTGATTTTTGTTATGTATATTTTACCACAGTAAAAAATATAACACTGATAGGTTAATAACAATGATAAAAACAAAAAAGCTGAGATGTGAGGGGAAAATAATGAGACAGAAAAGAGAGAGAGAAAGAAAAGAAAGGGAAAGAAATGGAAAGAAAAGAGATTGATGAGACACTCCTACCCCCTCCCAGGGCAGTGGTGGGAGAATGGCAGTGATCCTAAAAGGGAAAAGTGAACTGAGCCCCCTTCCCCCATCATCAAGAAGAGGGCCCCTCACTCAGAAAACATTGACTACACACCTGCAATAAGAGAATAACAGAATGTACCCTGTACCCTCTTGCACATAAAGGAAACCAAGCCATTGAAAAATTAACTGCATACAAATGGCCAATAAGCAGATGAAAAGATACTCAGCATCACTAGCTAACAGGGAAACGCACATCTAAAGCACAATGAAATGCCACTTGACACCCACTAGGATGGTTATAATCAAAACACAGACAATAGCAAGCATTGATAAGATGTGGAAAAATCAGAACCCCCATCCACGGCTGGTGGGAGTGTAACATGGTACAGCTACTCTGGAAAACAACCTGACAGTTCTTCAAACGGTTAAACACAGATTTACCACATGACCCAGCAATTCCACTCCTAGGTTCATATCCACGACAAAAGAAAACGTCCACACAAAGACTCGTGCGTGAATATTCGTAACAGAATTATTCATAATAGCCCAAACGGGGAAACAACCTAAAAGTCCATCAACTTGTGAATAGACTAGAAAACAAAGCAAAACTCTGGTATATCCATGAAATGAAATACTACTCAGCATTAAAAGAAATGAAATACTAATAGAGGCTACAACATGGATGAATCTCGAAAACACCATGCTAAGCAAAAGAAGCCAGACACAAAAGACCACACGTTGTATGATTCCATTTACATTAAACGTCCGTAACAGGCAAACCTATAGAGACAGAAAGTAGTGCTTGGGATTGGGGGTGAAGTGGAGACAAACTAACAGGACATAATAGGGATCTTATTGGAGTGATGGAAATGTTATTAAACTGGATTATGGTGATGGTTGGTAAATTTACTAGAAATTATTGTACACTTAAGTGTGTGAACTTTATGTTATGCAAATTATGTACCTCAATTATGTTTACAAAAAAAAAGGAATGGTGAACAAAAGAACCGTGATTTAGAGGTACTAACAAGTGAAAAACGAAACACGGAGGAAAGTAGCATAAGAATAGATAAACAGATACATGTATATGTACAGCTATAGCTGATTCACTTTGTTTCAGGGGGATGTAGGGGATGGATTCTCTCGCTGTGATGCAAACATGTAAACTAAAGATTCTATGACAGAGAAAAAAAAGAATAGATAAACAACAGGGTCTACTCTATAGCACAGGGAACTATACTCAATATCTTGTAATAACCTATAATGGAAGAGAATCTGAAAAAGAACATATAGATATAGGTACCCGAATCACTTTGCTGCACACGTGAAACTAACACAACACTGTAAATCAACTACATTTCAAAAAAAAGAAAGAAAAAAGAAAAGAAAGCATAAAGAGAGGCACAAGAGACAGACCCCTCCAGTGAGAACACAGGAAGTAGGTTTGAGGAAAGGCCAGTGGTCCCCCTTAACTGCAGTCTAGACAGACACTGTCTTCATTTCTTCCTTCATGTATTTGTTCATGCAACAACAATTGACAATTGCACATGACAGGCTACACACTCGGTCAGGAGCTGGGATGCAGGTCCTCACAGAGACGACATTCCCGCAGGGGAGACCGGATCTCACGCAAGGACGCTGATGGTTATTCACGTGCCTGGCTTTGCAGGAGAAGCACTAGGGCCTTCGAAAGCACGTGACGATACTGGTCATAAAGCCCTAATATTCGAGCCAAAGACTTGAATATAAATAGGGGTTGGCTGGGCTGGGAGAGAGAGGGAGGAAGAGGAAGAGGAAGGAAGCCTTGAATAAAAGCCATGGGGTTTTAAAAGACATAGCACCTGCCTAAGACAATCTCTGTCTCTGACTGCAGTTAAGGGGGAACACTGGCCTTTCCTCACACCTACTTACTCCCTGTGTTCTCACATGAGGGTCTGTCTCTTGTGCTTCTCTCTTATGCTACTTTCTTTTCTTTATTTTAATATATATATATATTTATTTATTTATTTTTGGCTGCGTTGGGTCTTCGTTGCTTTGTGGCGAGCAGGGGCTACTCCTTGTTATGGTGCACAGGCTTCTCATTGCAGCGGCTTCTCTTGTGGAGCACGGGCTCTAGGTGCACGGGCTTCAGTAGTTGTGGCTCGCGGGCTCTAGAGCGCAGGCTCAGTAGTTGTGGCGCACGGGCTTAGTTGCTCCGCGGCATGTGGGATGTTTCCGGACTAGGGATCGAACCCGTGTTCCCCGCATTGTCAGACGGATTCTTAACCACTGCGCCACCAGGGAAGCCCTGGCTTGCCCTTTTTAAAAGATCATTCTGGTTACAAGTAGGCTGGGTGCAGAGGGCAAAAATAGGCCCAGAGACAGACATGATGGAAGATGGGGCTAGAAATGAAATTGCAGTTCTGAGCCTTAGTCGGTGTGCAAAAGAAACGGAACCAAAGGGTTTTGAACAGGGAGTCCCCAAGTCCTTTCTCAGACCAGATGGACAACCAGAGAGCCAAGGGCAGCGGTAGGGCTCTTGTGGCCACACCCCTTACTGCTTTAGTGGTATGCTAGACAACATTTTCCCAAACTGACCCCCAAAATCACCAGCACTTGTTAAAAATGCTAATTCTCAAACCCAGATCTTCCGGATCTGAATTTTGAAAGCAGAAGCCTGGGAAGCTATACTTTTTTAAATACTGCTGCAGATGACTCTCATGGTCAGGCAAGTTTTAGAAAATATTGATCCATACTTTAAAAAAAAAATCAATATCTAGACAAGCAGCAAAACAGATTAAAATATAATATAGAAGCTATCCCCAAATATGACTACCCTTTTCTTCTAGTGAATCATGATTCAGGCTGAAAAAGGTTAATGGTTCTTTCAAAACAAGAAAAGGTAAAAACAACTTATAAAGGCTGAGCATAGTATAATAAGAAAATAGTGATGAATGTGTGTAATATTGGCTTTCAGCCTCTCTGGTATTGGCACTGTAGGTATAATTCTTGGGTAGATCCGAGTATATTGGTTTCCTGGGGCTACTGTAACAAATTACCACAAACTCAGTGGCTTACAACAACAAAAACTTATTCTCTCACAATTCTAGAGGCCAGAAATCCAAAATCAAGGTACTGGCAGGGCACTGCTTCCTCTGAAGTCTCTAGGGAAGAATACTTCCTTGCCTCTTCCAGCTTCTGGTGTTCTTTGGCTTGGGCTATATGGAAGTCCAACCTCTGCCCGTGTCTCCTCTTGTGGCCTTCATCTCTGTGTTACCTCTTCTTCTGTCTCTTATAAGGACATGTGTCATTGGACTTAGGTTCTACCTGGTTAGTCCAGGATGATCTCACCTCAAGATTCTTAATTACATCTGCAAAGACCTCTTTTCCAAATAAGGTCATAGTCACAGGTACCAGGGTTTAGGACTTGGACATATGGTTTTGCGGGGAAGGAAAGGATTCACAATTCAACCTACTACATAGTGATTTTAAATTGTTCAGCAGGCCTACATGATACTCTTACCTGTATCAGTATTTAGAGGGTGTTTTTAACATAAATGCTCTTAGTTCAACATTCCTCAGAATGACAGAAGTCCGTTTATAAATGAATTCATTCATCTGAGTCATGTATATTTTTAGAAGCATGACTCTATCATTTCAAAATAAGACATGGTATTAAAAAGCCTCATATAGTAGACAAAACCATATTCAGACAACTGACATCACAAAAAAAGTGTCTTTTTCAGAAAGAGAATTTCTAAGCACGAAGAAAGGTACATCTATCTCAAGAAGAGTAACAGGGAGGAAGCCGAAGTATTTTAGTGGTCTCTGCTGACATTCCCCTTAGGAAATGTCAGTGAATCAAGTTTTATTGTAATTAATGTTTTAACAGAACATTTTGCTTTCCCAGGGCAAAAAACAGGAGTAGCTGATATTACAAGGATGTATGAAGTAGCTATTAGAAACAGGAATAGCTGTAGAGGCATGAATATATGATGAATATATGATGAGGAATCTGTAGTTAATTTATGAACGTCAGGCACTTATAGACACAGAAAAAAATAATACTTTAAGGTAGACACAGGGGGCTTCCCTGGTGGCGCAGTGGTTGAGAGTCCGCCTGCCGATGCAGGGGACACGGGTTCGTGCCCCGGTCTGGGAAGATCCCACGTGCTGCAGAGCGGCTGGGCCCCTGAGCCGTGGCCGCTGAGCCTGTGCGTCCGGAGCCTGTGCTCCGCAACGGGAGAGGCCACAACGGTGAGAGGCCGGCATACCGCAAAAAAAAAAAAAAAAGATAGACACAGGGCAGGATGGATACATAAAGCAGTGTGGGGTGGGAAACAGCATGGTACCAAAGGAAAAAAAATTGATAATTGCCGCATAATTGGGAAACCTGACAGAAAAGATCTAAACAGAAGCGTTTCCCTAAATTACATCCACCTAGAGTTTTCAAAAATCATTTATTGAGAAGAGACTGGCGTTAATAGAGTAACTTAATAATATTTGTAGGAGTTTATTGGAGTAGTAAATATATTTGTATTTTGCTTAACTTTTTAAAGTATATAGTGTTCTTTCTTCTGAGTGGGTTCAGTTCTTATGAACTAAAAATCCTCTGTTCTTATAAAACATTCCCAGGTATTCAATAAAAGAAGACAGAAAGAGAGGTTGAGAATGACATCGAAATTGAATAGACCCAAATAAAACTTTAGTCAAGATCCTGGTGCCAAAGAGGTGCACACTGATTAAATGGTAACCTCATAAAATGGGACTTAAGCAAAACTTGTGTGTATCAGAATACACCATTTGCTTTTATACAACAAACTCTGCAGGTACACTAGCAACACACCTCAGAAACTAATTCTTAAAATGATGACAGATTGCAAAATAGCACATCAAAATCCATCAAATTCTATCAGCATCCACCCCCTCTATCCAACATGGCCAAAGATTTCTCAAACTTTGCAAACTTTGCACGAGTAGCCAGCAACACACCAATACATCATTGCAATATATATCATTGTCTTGCAAATTCTGCTAACATAATTACAAGCAAACTTGCAGCATGTGATAATTATTATTTAGATTAGTTGACTCTTTTAACCAATCAAGCTACTTTCCCATCTTATAATACATTTCACTGTGGTATGTTTCTTTGCTTTCTCTAACATCTTTAATACAGATAACGCAAATTCAGCCATCACATTACAAAGGAAAGCTTGAATAAATTCAGCCTGTATATTCTTTTGTACAACCTCTAATTAAAAACCCAGGAGGGAAATCACTCTAGTGATACCTCAATATAAAAAAGGACATTACTTTTTGTTTTTCCAAGAAAACTTCATAAGTGGCATTTATTTAAATTCTAATCATTCAAGCAAAAATGTTAGAATGCCCTCCCACCCCCAGCCTTTGTTAAGTGAAACATAAACAGAATTCCAAGAGAGGAGGACCATTCCCTTGTGTCTATTCCAGTAGTATAAGGGAAGTAGTTATGTCTGATATATTTTGCTACAGATTCCTTAATCTAGACAATGATTACTAATTCATGCATTTAATTTGAACAATGATATAATTAGGTTGATTTCCAGATGACTCATTTTGTAAACCTTTGGCCATTAGCATTCCAGGCAGAGTGGGCCATGTGCTGCCTTCCTGCTGACATCAGTGGAAATCTTGAGTCAAGATCAAAGCTACTTTATGCCTCTCTGACCTTTCTTCACAATGCACAGTGGGGCTTGGGTTTCTCAGCTCAGAATGTTCATATTTGCTTCACTGTCCCCACAGGGTTACCACTTACAATCTACATGTAGATATTCACTGAAGATCCTACAACCGGTCCCTTGGAAATCACAAGTCTTAGATTCTAGCTTTCAGGTGGCTTCCTGATCTGGATCCAAACCTCAGGAGATCTTATTGTGGTTGGCTCACTGAGGCTTCAGCGAACAGAGAGAGAACCCAGTGGGGTGAGGGGCAGTGCTCATTTTGCCCCCAGAAATCTGCCATACACTTACTTTCGTCTAGAGATGCACTTTGAGAATCACACTGGAGAAAGGATGCCTTACCTGGACAGTCATGTCTGCGCTGGATGTGTCTGTGGCTTTCGAGGTTAGCTCATCTCCTGTTAGCAGCACACTCTCCCACCCAACTCCTGAAAAAGAAAAATCAAAATGGTACCATTTGAGCCAAGTGTGTTCAGCTGGTGTAGAGAGATCACTGTTTCGCAGCTTCCAAGCCCGTGTGACTTGAAAGGAGACCAATGATTACCCATAGTTTAACTGCCTGGCAGTTACCAGGAGAGCTTCCTTTCAGAAGTGTGGTCAGTCAGCACCTCCTGTTTTTATCTAATCTCCAAGTCTGGAGTCATTATCTAAATCCTGTATTTTCTAAATAGTATTATTCCTAGTCCAGAGTGGAGAAGAGGTTAAAATGAACTCCAGAATCCAGGTCTCATACTGAGGTCTTATTGGAGCTTAAAGTGGCTCCCCATAACACAGAAATCTGCACATCTGAATCTAATTCAACATCCAATAGCAGTGACCTCAGATTATTCACTGTCCTAGATTCTACACAGCTGCTGGAAATAACCGAGACTTTACACTCACTTTTAAAATCTCTATATATTTCTCCCCAAGTCTTAATGCATGTTAGCTCCTTTTCTCTTAAGCTGTCAGACAGGCTCCAAGTGTGGACATCTGGCAAGATACAAGGTTTTGCTCTCCCCAACCTCAACAAAAGAGATCAGCGGCTGGTGTTTGGAAATACCCATGATCACAGTACAGTAAAACTACACTAATTTAGACGCAATTATGTGTGTGAATGGAGGTGGAATGGTCTATAATAGTGAAAAGTTTGAAGTAACGACAAGTATACTTTTAAAAAACAATATTGCAAGTAAAGTCATCTTCTTAAAAGCTAAGAAGGCAATACTTAGAGTTTCTCAGGGTCCACTTTAATAGGCAGATAGAAATTTTATAATTGGTATAATAACTGCCTACTGGGATATGAGCGCTCATAGCTTAAAGTATTGAAAAGATTGTTTCCTTAAACAGACTAAAACTGTGTAATATTAATTTACATTATTGATTTTCTTGAATAATTTTCTCTAAGGGTAACTTGAGGGCACTATTCATGCCGGATCTGCGTGTATCACCCAAATTCCAAATTTCAACTGTCTAGCATTATGTTAAATGAGGACTGGCACATTTTCCTGTTTGCCACATAGTAAATATTTTAGGCTCTGAGGTCAGACCACTTCTGTTGCAGCTTCTCAAGCTGCCATTATGGAGGAAAGCAGCCAAGATAACATAAAAACAAATGGACACAGCTGGGTTCCGATAAAACTTTACTTACAAAAACAGGCGCTGGGCTGTTTTGGCTCATGAGACGTGCTCTACCAGCCTCTGTACTAAATCAAGAAGCCAGAGATGTGTCCAGGAAAGATTGTGATACTTCAGCATTTTTCTAAGGATCAACTGGACGAATCAGATGGTGAAACTATAACAATTGTTTGCAATTACATGACACTTTAAAGAAACTAATAGGAGATTAATTAAATGTTAATACATTAGCACTGGTTGCATCGCCTTGTTTCATAGTCTGAATCCTTGAGAGCCTCATTTCACAGGAAATACGCACAATGGATTACTCAGGATCCGTGGGCTAGAATTTATTGCAAAGTACAAATAATTGTCTCTCACTGGGTTGTAAAAATTGGGTCAGAGAAGTTTGATGACTTGCCCTACAATTTCCTCTCAGGGAGGTTGTGGGCTTTGTCTTAAATGCACGTTTCTGGGAAAGAAATCTTTGCTCCCACATGAATAGATTATTTCCCAGACACATCTCGCATTTAACTAAAGCCCCTCCTGGTTTAAGCCACCGTTGGTGCCTGTTGGATCTGGCTGGCAGAGACATACAGATGTTGGGCATGATGGACAAATATATGATATTTAATTATGGAATCATTTGAATTATTGTTCAGCAAATATTCGGTCCCCTTCTCTCCCACTGTGGGAGAAACTGTCTTCCCTGTCCTACTGATGTTTGCTTTGACCAATGGGATTTTAGTGGATATCATGCAAGCAAAGGTTTGAAATGGGTTTGAGTGGTGATGTTTGCCCTCTTGCACTTCTGCTCTAGCATGAGAAGGACATGTCCCAGTTGGCCTGCAAGGAAATGAGAGTCATGGGGACCAGACTTGGACCCAATCCACACCTTGCAGCTAAGCCACAGCCAACCCCTAGCCCAACTGCATATGCATGACAATAAAAGCGACTGAGTTTGGGGATGATTTGTCAAGCAACATTATTGTAACAATAGCTAATAGATGCAATCTATAACGAAAATCATAGATGAAAATCATTTTGGATTAAGTATTTCATTTTTAACTATGCAAATATAATTCCCTTTGTTGCATAAAATTCATTTACAAGTATTAATTCCCATCTCTCTCTCTATATTATATCCCACTTTGGGAAGAATCTTTTCTCTGCTATAACCATTCCTTTCATAAGCAATACTATCTTTATGAAAGGATATATGGCCACAAGAAAGAGCTATGAGACATAAATATATGTGTATTCTCAGAATTTTAGCCTGCAGTCAAGAAACCACTTCAGAATTCATGGAAAGAGTGAGAGAAAATAGATATAACATTTCAACTGAAAAATGTTATTAATCCTGATAATAAGTTGTGAGGACAGAAAAATGTTATTTTAAAAGAGAGAAGCAAAATTCCTTCCAGGTAGAAAGCTGTTTTTGGAGAACAAAGCAACTTTACGAGCCATTTGAGTATGAAAAGGTGGAAGGAAAAGAAAAATGGAAGAGGTCCATTTAGAAGGAGAGTAGCTGAAAAATGCTGGAACAAGAGCTGGCAGTAAGAAATTCCCAGGGGGTGATAAAAAGGACTTTTCAGAACAGTTATGTTTTAAAAATCAATCTTAAATTATTCATCGTGCTGTGTCAGGATGTAATTCTCCCCTTACTCTCATAACTTCAGAGAAGATCTGTCTTACACCATTGTGTTCTGTTGGTGTTGTTGACTGGACATTAATAAGGTCCCACATTTGGACCTCAGGGCAGAGAGAAGAGAGCAGCCATCTGTACATGGGAGCTCCCTGCAAAAGTGGAGTTTGAGAAGGACATGATAATAAGACTCTTGGAGAGGGTACTAGACCTGCACACTACACCTGATAGGGCTACGGGTCAATTTTCTTTCATAACCAATGTACAAGAGATCCTCCCATTTTGCAGACTTGAAGATGCAAGATGACTGACATGTCTTTATTGAATGATGCTTAAACATGTAAAAAAGCCACTTCCATTTCCAAAATAGTGATTGTACCACACGTGGGTAGGGGTGTAGCTTAGATTGCTTGTTTGAGATTCCTTCAGTGCTAGGATTTTATCAACAACTTTCCATGTTGATTTTTATCACCATATATATATATATATATATATATATATATATAATTTGATACAAAATATAGAATATATATATTTCACATATATTTCTACCTACTGTACTTTCAAATAACCACTTTTATATCCCCCCTTCTCCCTTGGCTCAACCTCTTATTTATAACATTTTTGAGAAACTATATTTTATATTATTTCTACAATCCCTAGCAATACTACTACTATTTTAATTACATTTTTAAAAGACTGGATCAAACCTTCAGGAAAAAATAACTTCTCTCTCCCTCCCAGAAGAAAATAAGTTTGCATTTCCCTGTAGTGGAAAAATTGAGACCTGTCTACTTGTAGCTGAGGGATGCTTATGAATACTCCATCAGGGACAGTTTTATGAAGATCTTGCAGGAATAAATCAAATCCACCATGAATTTGTCTCTGTTCCTTTTTCTACACCTCCTTACTTAGCTACACGGTCAGATAAATACATCCCTTTGCCCAAGCTTCCAGTTCCCTGGCGTCCACATCCCTGGATCTCTGTTCCCAGGGCACACTCTGCTGATTGGCTTGGTCACTCTCTCTATCGATTTCTGTTGGGAATAATATGACAGGGCAGTGCAAGCGAAAGGAAGGAGGCTGGGCTCAACCCTGGCTGGAGAAGCCAGGGGCATACCTGAGGACCAGCAAGGAGAGGGTTTGAGCTGGTAGCAGGTAGCCACAAGGTCTTGAGCAGGGTAAACTATAGACAAGATGATTCTGTGTGTTTGAACAAAGGGAGGCAGGACTAGACTGAACAGTGGAGAGGGTGAGCAAACTAAGGAGGCAGGCTTGGTGGGGAAGCAACTGATGGCATCCCAGGAAACACTGGGTGACTTCCTTAGTTCTGATCCTGGCTGGTACTAAAAATAAATAAAAATTAAGGGTCCAAGGCTTAGAGGGAGAGGGTAGAACTGCACGGGAGGATGCTAATTGTACTCAGAGCCCCTGGAATCACCATGTGTCACGAGGTGAAAGCAGATTAAGAAAGAGAGGAAGACAGGTCAGCATGGACTCTTATGTGCAAGAGAACGGACCTTTGCTCTAGCCCATCTGCCCACACAGATTCTAGACAGATCGTTGGACAAAGTGGGTGGCCAAGGTGGTCATTAGTGCTGTTCACCAAATGCTCCTGGTTCCTTCCTCTCATGGACACGTAACAGGATTTCACTTCCTGGCCCCGTTAGGGTTGGGGAGGTCATGAGACTAGCTCTGGCTGATAAGTGTGGGCAGCAGTAGCATGGATCGCTTCCGGCCGGAGCATTTAACTGCTGATGGAGGACCCTCCGGAGTACCTTCCCCTCCACCACGGTGAATGGCAATGTTCTAGACAGTGGCGATCCTACTGGCCTAAGGCCCAGCCGAGAGGGTAACACAAAGCACAGACACAGCCAGCCCACAATGGCCACGTAACACGAATGAGAACTAAACCTTTATTATTTTAAGCCAAAGGATTGGGGCTGTTTATTACGGTAGCATCACATAGCCCAGCCTTAGGAAAGGAAGGAGCCCTTCCAGACCCACCTTCCCCATCAACCTCCAGTTCCCATTACAGAGAGTTCTTCGGACAAATCTGTATCTATCCTCTAAATACATTCTACCATTTAAATATCGTCTCCTCAACCAGGTTCTAATCGCCCATACTTTCTACTTCCTTGGGGGGGTCACTCTCTGATTCCACTGTGCCCCCGTGCTTATTGCACAGATCGGTTGCATCTCATGAAGGATGTAGGTTCTAAAGACAAAAGGCACAAACTTGCATGATCAAAACTGCCCTTGAGATATTCCAGCTCTGTCATATCATGTGCTTACGGGAATCAAGATTCTCAGTGTAGAAAAAGATACAGATGTAATATAGAAAAAGTTCAGTAAAGCCATGTATTTGAATTGGAAATACCAGAATAAACACATGAGATGAGTTACATTTAAAAATTAGGGACTTCCCTGGTGGCGCAGTGGTTACGAATCTGTCTGCCAATACAGGGGACACGGGTTCGAGCCCTGGTCTGGGAAGATTCCACATGCTGCGGAGCAACTAAGCCCATGCGCCACAACTACTGAGCCTGTGCTCTACAGCCCACGAGCCACAACCACTGAAGCCTGTGTGCCGCAACTACTGAAGTCCATGCGCCTAGAGCCCGTGCTCCACAACAAGAGAAGCCACCACAATGAGAAGCCCACATGCAGCAACAAAGACCCAACACAGCCACAAATAAATAAATAAATAATAAAAATTAAAATTAGGGCTTCCCTGGTGGCACAGTGGTTGAAAGTCCACCTGCCGATGCAGGGGACACGGGTTCGTGCCCCGGTCCGGGAGGATCCCACATGCCGCGGAGCGCCTGGGCCCGTAAGCCATGGCCGCTGAGCCTGCACATCCGGAGCCTGTGCTCCGCAACGGGAGAGGCCACAGAGGTGAGAGGCCCGCGTACAGGAAAAAAAAAAAAAAAAGGAAAAAAAAATTAAAATTAAATGTGTGTATGGATACATGTAAAAAAGAATAATAATAACTGCCCTTGAAAATTCCTCAAATCTCCCAAACTGTCCAATTAGCACCGTACTTCAGAAAGCCCAACAGAGCCACTTTTGCTCCAGCTTTGGAACAGACCATTTCTCCTGTTAAGTACCAGATGATGCTGTTGGCTTGTACTAAGGATCATGTTGTACAAAACAATACAGATCTTGAAACTAGGATTTCTCTGTGTTTGAAGATGCTCACAATATGAGAGATAGAAGGAGCTGAGACTGACAGCAGGAACAGCAGAAGAATACCTCCCTTGTCATCCTCCTACTGGGTTGTATGATTGACAGTGCTTTTAGCCAAAGGTAATCAAAAGCCTATTTAATAAAGGCTTAAACAACAGAGGATAGACTGGCTCATGTCACAAGAAGTCCCAAGGTAGTTTGGTTGCAGAGGTAGTTAATTCAATGGCTCCACAGCCTCATGGCCTTACTTTGACCTCTCTGCAATGCTCTTGACTCTCCTCTGGGGTCCCAAGATGGACACAGCAGTTCCATGTGCCACAAAAACATCCAGTAGCACAAGAAGGGAGGAGTTAATACGCCTTCCACAAAAGCACCCTCCTCACACACCCAAGCCGACGCCCAAAGTCTCACTGGTCAGAAACAGAGCATAAGTCTATGCCTAACCCAATCATGGAAAAAGGGAATGGAATTATCAAAATTGGCTTGGACCTAATGAATCAAGATTTACCCCCTGGGTCGGTGAGGGTCTCAGCCTTCTCTGAGCACATGGCCACCGGGAGGATAAACAGAGGGACAAAACAAGATCTCGGCAGGCAAAAAAGAAGGGGACAGGTTGATGGCTGTCAGACAAGCACCAGTAGGGTCTGTCACAAGAGGACGTGCACATAGATTGGAATAGCAGCCAGGATCCCTGACAGTTTTAAAATTTCTATTTTTCTTCTTCCTCTCATTACTTTAGTTAGAAATACACAGTCGAATTCGTATAAGTACAATACACAGATGGTGCCGGGACTCAGCCCTGCCTTCCAGCGCCAGCTCCTCAGGGGGACGGTGTCTTAGCCCTAGAGTGACGTTTCCACCTGCTCCCTCCGCTGTGAACTCAGCCCTGAGCATTAGCCCCGCCTGTTGGGCCTGAGCAGGGAAAGCCTTTCAGTGTGTCTGTCTGACGGCATTTGCTCGTCCATGCTGCCTTAGAGGGCCCTTATCAACTAGCTTGTAAGCACCTGTGGGCAGGGAGTGGGCCTGATACCCAGTTAGTCTCCCCCAGTGGCTGTTAAATGAGCAGCGTTTAGTTCGAGGCAGCCAGTTTCGAGGGGTAGGAGCTTCAGAGTGGGGCCTGGGTAAGAGCAGAGAGTGCACAAAGGAGAAAAGAGAAACACAAAGGCACTGGTAATGAGATAGGCTGGGACCTGGGACCCTAACCAGAGTGCTCGCACCTGGAGAGACATCTCCTCCAGCAACAGAATACACGGAAACGATAAGCAACGAAAAATAACTGCATGCGTGTGCAGTTGGGGCAATTACGAACAATAAGATACAGAAAGGCCACAAACCAACAGCCATTTCTGAGGTGCCTGGAGCAAACACAGGGTACTGTACATGATCTCTGCACACAGCACCACCAAGGGGGGGGGCAGACCACCTAAGCCTTGCCTCCTGCCCAACCCACGGACCTGCCCCTGTTGTTACCCTATTTAAGGACCCAAGCGCCTCCTCTCAGGGAGCGAGCAAAGGCACCAGTTTCTTGTTTTCGCTTCCTCGTGCAGCGTGAGTCCCGATAAAGCCTTGCCTGAGATTCTCATCTGGCCTCTAATCAATTTCTATCAACGAAAGAGTCCAAGGGCCTGGGTTGATAACAGTAACAGTCCCACTTTGGAGCTGATTCCCTCTAGATGCTGAAGAAACAGACTGTGATTGGTCCTTTCCCCCAGAGCCAGGCAAGACCTGGTGGTTCTGGACACTTGCCATCAAACCACTGGAGGTGCAGTCACCGGACATAAAACATCTGGGTGGTGAGACCCTGTGTACCTTGAAGACGGGGCTGTCCCTTCACCGGCCACACCCCCACGCCCACCTCAGTCCTCAGTCAGCACAGTGAGGGCTGGCACGTCATGGGGGATCCTTAAATATTTCCCTAACTGAATTGGAGCTGGAAGGGGCCTTGAGGCCGCCTGTGCCTCTTTCTTACCAGGACAGAAGGCTCTGTCATCTGATGATACTCCTCAGCCTTCACATGGCCATTTCCTGGTCACCTTCCTCACCACTTCACAAGGTCATGCTGCTGGGGCAGCTGGAATGGACCATCTTAAGAAGAGCTGAGCCACAGACAGGTTGGGGAGAAAAGATCCCAGATGATGCCTTACATAGCCCGGCGAAAGGCAAGAACAGAGGACACAGTGGAGGGGCCGTGGCTGGGAGTGGACCTTTTGTTTACTGGCACCTTGGTGGAGGTTCTCAGGTGCTTCCAACCTTCTTGCCTATCGTGGCTATTCTCTTCTTCATCACATCTCTGCCTCAGCCTTCATCGGTGCATTGACCTAGAAACAGCCACAGAACTACAGAGAAGTCTGGAGCCCAGGCTTTCATGTTTCAGTGAGAAAACCAAAGGCCTGAGATGCAAAAGCATGAGTCAAGGGCCCACAGAAAGTAGCTGCTAAGCTGGGTCTGACAGAGACAAGATTGCCTGATTTCCTAGACGAGGGTTCTTCCTGGGGCCCAAATGATATCAACCCCATTTTACAGACAAAAGATAGACCCATTGTGAAAATTTCATTGATCACAATGAAAAGAAAGGGGTTAGGGCCTGGGTCCCCCTGCGTCTAAACTCTCTTCCTCATCCAAGTCTTGGAATTGAGACTTGGCTAGATACTTCTCTTCCTTTTAATCGCCTTTCGCTCCCTTTGGGTTTGAACAATCTCACTTTGTTCTTGGAGGAGTTCTCAGCATGGTGGTCATTAAAACCTAGCGGAATTTCAGAACAATGATTTGCCTCTCAACACTTGGCTTTGGGAAACCCCACCCAAGGACTAGCTGATGGGACTTGCTTCCTCTGGATGGGAAGCCCCACCCCGGCGCTTGGAGGCGTAGGGCAGGATGTGACCCCACCCCGCTCGCCCCACTCCAGGTGGTGGCTCATCCTTGCCTCTGAGCCCCAGCTTTCTCTTCCCTGGGATGGATGTAAAGACCAGGCCTTGGGGCCTCGAGAAGCAATGGTGGCAGGGGCACTTCTCCCTCTCTTGACTCCTGTTCCTGAGGAGAGCTCATCGGGGAAAAAGAAAAGTCCACCATTTGGACGAATTATTGGAAATAACTTGAAATAATCCATTATTTCCATAACTGGAGATAATCCATTTCCTCAACTCTGAGGCCGTTGGACCCCCTCCCCCACCTACACTTCCTTGAATAAGGGAAGTTTGTCCGGGTGCCTCTCAGGGCAGATGTTTAGGGAGCTCAAGGATGCACAAAAATAAAGCCTCAATGTCTTGACCAGTGTGCCCACGTCCTCTCCACTCCATCGCTCTCTCCACCAACATGGCCACGACAACACCAATCATGACAGCTAAACTGTACTGAGGATGCGCTACGGATCAAGGACTAGGTCTTCATGGGTATCATCTCATTCAATCCTCACACGATACAGGTACATGAGGCAGGTACAATATTACCCCCACTTTACAGAGGAGAAAACTGAGGCTTAGAAAACTTAAAACTGAACTAGCAAGTGATGGAACCAAGATTTAGTCCCAGCGCTCTGACTTCAGAGGCTATCTGCCTAACCAGTACAATTTACTGCCGCCCAAAAGAGCTTACTACCATCCCAAAGATTGTATTTCTTTTGTTTTCAGAGATAGGGGGACAGGAAGCTTGAGGACATATTGAAAAAATCAAGATTTGCTGAGGGGAAGTTTTCTTCCTGGAGGTTCCCATTCAAGATGGTTTCTGAGCTCACAAAGAGCAGATCAAATAAAGCCTTTGTGGTGGGGTCCCCGGAGAGATATAGAGCCACGGCTGGCGCTGAACCCAACCCAGTGCAATTCAGCAAACATTTACGAGGGGTTTATAGGGCCTCTCTGTGGCGGCGAGGATGGGGCAGTTGTCCTTTCACACAGGAAGAGCTCCAAGGCACAGCCCTGTGGAATCCCACGACAATCTAGTTCTGCAGAGGCTGACCTGTGCAGCAGAACCTTAGAAAGATGGATGAGGATTAAGACTAGGAAAGCACCTAGTACCTGTGAGCTCCACCTTGGGTTTAGACACCCCACAAAAACCCTGCAACAAACTTTGGGTGCTCTCAGAGGCAAGCATGCAGAGAAGTGGAAACTTACAGCACCCTGGGCTGGAAAATAGTTTGCTGACTTTCTCCCTGTAAGCATGGGGTAGGAAGGTGTAACAACAACAATAACAACAATAATAATAGCAGCTATTATTTCTTAAGTTCTTGTTATGTGCTCTTCGTTGTGCTATATTTAACATATATTATCTCACCAACACTCAAAAAGCCCACATGAAGTAGGCCCTATTTTTTTTGTATGTATACATACATTTATCTTTACTTACAAATATCCATAATATAAATATACATGTACATACATACATATACATTATTTGGAGTATAATTGCTTTACAATGGTGTGTTAGTTTCTGCTTTATAACAAAGTGAATCAGTTATACATATACATATGTTCCCATATCTCTTCCCTCTTGCGTCTCCCGCCCTCGCACCCTCCCTATCCCACCCCTCAAGTAGGCCCTATTTTTTTTTTTTTTGCGTTACACAGGCCTCTCACCGTTGTGGCCTCTCCCGTTGCAGAGCACAGGCTACGGACGCGCCGGTTCAGCGGCCATGGCTCACGAGCCCAGCCGCTCCGCGGCATGTGGGATCTTCCCGGACCGGGGCACGAACCCGTGTCCCCTGCATCGGCAGGCGGACTCTCAACCACTGTGCCACCAGGGAAGCCCCCAAGCCAATTTTGAAAATGGTTTGTTTTGGCCTGCCTGAGCCAGTCCTCAGAAATTAAAGCCTTTTTAGGCAACCATGCCCCTTGCAGCAAACTCAAGGGCCCCTACTCAGAGGTTAGAGAACTAACAGCTTAAAGCCTGGTTTACTCTCAAGTTAATCTGCAGATATCACCATTCGGGCGGCCCCCCCTCCATGTCCAATAAAGGATGCTGTTACAGTCTCCACAGCATCCCGGTTATGAGATTTGCCAGCCTGATTTTACTAGGTTGGAAAGATCTTTGATATTTAGTCCCTAAACATGTGATCTAAAATTAAATAATTAAATAACACAACATTGTAAATCAACTATACTTCAATAAAATTTAAAAAATAAATAAATAAAACTGGCAAGAGAGTGAAAAAAATTAAATAAAAATCCAAGCCACCATCTTGGATCCAGTTCCCATGCAAGGGAGATGCATTGACCTATTAATGATTAAAACGGCAGGTAGTGACACGGACATATTTAGGGTCGTTGGGCTCTTTGGAGGGTCAATCACCCAGCTGGCATGCTGTGACTTTCCCTCTCTTGGCTGTGAAAAGGGTGCCGTGGACCGAAGGCACAGTGGAGCGCGTGGCCCTTGGGGACAGGAAGAAGCTGGGCTCTGTCAAGCTTTCCCACCTGACGCCCCCTCCCCAGCCTCACTGCCACTGCACCAGTTCAGGCTTCCAGAGGTCTCCCAACTCAGAAGTGTCTTCTGTATCATCACCACTATTATTTTTCAGAAATGTAACTGTGGTTCCATGGCTCCCAACCTTGACCTCCTTCCTTGCATTTCCACTCTGTGCCAGGCACTGTGCTTGGGCTGGGGAGACCCAGTGCAGGCCCTCAGGAAGCTGGTTGTCTGGGAGGAGGTTTTCTCTGGGCAATCTGATTTCCAGCATCACTCTGTTCCCTCACTGTATGGGGCCTCCTCTGGCTGTGAGGCCAGGATGTTGTATTTCCGCCCTGAGTTCTAGGCGTCCTGCCAGTGCCTCCTCTCCTTCCCTTGGGGCGGGGGTGGGGAGCTGTGGTGGTGTCAGGTGACCCCTGGGAGCTCACTCAGCCATTCAGAAAACCCACCTGAATTAAGTAGAAGTATATAGGGGAGAATATTTTTAGAAAAGCCTCTGGAAAGTTCAGAAGGGTTCTTAGGGTCATCATCAGTCCAGAAGTTACAAACGGTGGCCCTTCTAGCTCGTAGGCATGCTTTGTCGAGTCTGCAAGGCTCTGTTGTTGCTTTAAATGATTTAGTTGCCAAGATTTAAAATTCATGAGAATTTACGTGAACAATCCAAACAAATATCTAGTTTCTCTTGAAAAAAATGAGAAGATTTGGCAAAACTAGGCCCAGTAGCCACCACGCTAAACGGTAGCAACTGTCAAGATCTATGTATTGATAACTACCTTTATACATGAGATTTACCTGCTCTGAGGCCTCAGTCTCCACCACTCTCTATTGTTTTATTTGTGGGTTGACATCACTCACTAATGTTACCTGTCTGGCCCTTAATGGCATCTGAGTTTGCCATCCAGTCTGGTTTAATTCCCACAGTGTCCCTCATGAGGAGGCTGAGTAAAGTTGTGAACTAATCCCATTTCAAATTCTTTTTTTTTAAAATTGAGGTCTAGTTGATTTACAATGTTGTGTTAGTTTCAGGTATACAGCAAAGTGATTCAGTTACGCTCGGAAGTGCACACACACACACACACACACACAGAGTTATTCTTTTTCAGATTATTTTCCATTACAGGTTATTACAAGATTTTGAATATAGTTCCCTGTGCTACACAGTGGGTCCTTCAGATTTTTTTCGAAGAAGATTTTTTTTTTTTTGCGGTATGCGGGCCTCTTACTGTTGTGGCCTCTCCTGTTGCGGAGCACAGGCTCCGGACGCGCAGACTCAGCGGCCATGGCTCACGGGCCCAGCTGCTCCGCGGCATGTGGGATCTTCCCAGACCGGGGCACGAACCCATGTCCCCTGCATCTGCAGGCGGACTCTCAGCCACTGCGCCACAAGGGGAGCCCCTCGAAGAAGATTTTTTGAAGTAGATTGAATTTAAACCATCAGTTGAAAAAATTGACTTGGCCAAAGCTGGTTAGTAACTTATTCCTGAACTGTCAGGAAAACCACAGGACCATGGCAAGTTATTGCACCACTCTAAGCCTTAGTTCTCTTTACCTCACAGGGTTGTGTTTTTTTTTGTTGTTATATATTTTTTTGTTGTTGTTTTTTGGCTGCACAGCATGTGGGATCTTAGTTCCCCGACCAGGGATCAAACCCATGCTCCTTGTGTTGGAAGTGCAGAGTCCTAACCACTGGACCGCCAGGGAATTCCCGAAACCTCATAGGGTTTTGCTGTGGATTAAATGAGCTAATACATGGAACTCCTCAGCTCACTGCCAGGAAGAGAGCAAGCACTCAATATATGTTAGTTATTACTACCATTGTTTTTATTCTGTGATGCCATAATGGCTACCCTTTTACATAAATGGCTTCTAGGAATATACAGCAGTGCAGATTGTGGCTAAGAAAAGTGTTGCCAGGAGAAATAGCAGATACCCAGATCTAAATCAAGGCTTCCAAAGTCTTTATGTGGCTGGGGTCATAATTATCACTCCTGCTGGCTTGCTCCGTTAACTTTATTTTTTCTACAAATACCAGTGATGATTTGGTCCCTTCCTTGCCCCCCAGATTATCATAGCTCTTAACTAGAAATTACTTTACCTACATGGGAATTTCTGTAGAAATGGGATTTTAGCAGATCTGTGGGCCCGCAGGTGGGGAGTCAGCTAGTCTGGTGTTATGGGCTGAACTGTGTTCCCCTAAATTCACTATTTTGAAGCCCTAAGCCCTAGTTCTTTAGAATGTGATTGTATTTGGAGTTAGGGTCTTTAAAGAGATTAAGTGAAAATGAGGCTGTCTGAGTGGGCCCTAATCCAATCTGACTGGTGTTCTTCTAAGAAGAGGGTATTTGGACACACAGAGAGACACCATGGGCGCACACAGAGAAGACAGTCCCTGCAAGCCAAGCAGAGAGGTCTCAGAAGAAACCCAACCTGCTGACACCTTGATCTTGGACTTCTAGCTTCCAGAACTGTGAGAGAATACATTTCTGCTGTTTAGGCAGCCCTGGCAAATGAACCCACTTGGGTAACAGAGGGTCAGGGCACGAACCAGGAGAGCCCCTGTATCACAGCTGATGGGTGTGGAGCAGCGGGCAACTCCCAGAACTGGGTCCACGGCAGGGCTTGGGATCAGAGAGGAGGAACAAGACCTGTGACGAAGGATAGGAAGCAGGAGGTGGTCAGGATGGATCCCCGAGACACAGCCAGAGCCCTTGGCTAGGATGTTAAACGCTCTCAGCAGGCTGTTTGTGCGCGTGTGTGTGTTTTTTGCGGTACGCGGGCCTCTCACAGTTGTGGCCTCTCCCGTTGCGGAGCACAGGCTCCGGACGCGCAGGCCCAGTGGCCATGGCTCATGGGCCCAGCCGCTCCGCGGCATGTGGGATCTTCCCAGACCGGGGCACGAACCCGCGTCCCCTACATCGGCAGGCGGGCTCTCAACCACTGCGCCACCAGGGAAGCCCTCAATTAATTTTTATATTGTTTTTTTATAAGCCTGTGTTGTTTTCAATTCAAGAGTGCTTGTGTGGCTGGAAACAAACAAGCCTGATGTTTCTCAAGTTTAAAAACCCATTTGGGAGTTTGGCTTGATCCACTACAGAAGTCTGGAAGCTAAAACTCAGATAACTGTTTGACCAGACTTTTGGGAGGCCTCCATAACACCGCATCAGAGTATTTATATCCCGAAGTCTCCTTTCACTATCATGGGCAAATTTATCTACTGCTTTCCTGGACACAGATGAACATTTTTAAAGTATCCACAACTCAAAATGACACAGGCTCACTCTGGTGATTTGATATACGGTGGGGACAAAATTATTAGTGTGAGTTCCTCCCTTCTCCCCTCCCCTCCGCTGCTACAAGGAATCCAGTGTTGGCTGGCTCCATTTCTCTTCCTTTCTTGCCCTTAAAGGAGAGATCAGTATTTGCCGGCTCAGTAGCTGGGCATTTATAATTAGGAATTGGGGAAATAAGTAGGAAGAGACAAGCTGGAGAGGCATGAGGAAAAGGGAAAGGAAAACCAAAAGACAGATGTTAAGCTGCCTAGATTTTAGATAGGTAGGTAGATAGATAGATAGATAGATAGATAGATTAATAGATAGATGGAGGGATGAACAGATTGATAGATAGGTAGATAGATGGATAGATAGATAGAATAGAAAAATGGATGGATGGATGGATGATGGATGGATAGATATATAGATGAATAGATAGATGGATGGATGGATGGATAGATGGATGGACAGGTAAAATCCAGGCAGTTTAGCATGTCTTTTGGTTTTAGCTTCCCTTTTTTTCCTGCCTCTCCAGCCTGTCTCTTCCTACTTATTTTCCCAATATCTATCTACCTATCTATCATCTATCAAAAGATACCAGTGGTTTGAGGGAGGGAATGAAGGAATCATAGTGGACATTGCTGTTTTGTCCTCTCCAGCACTGATTCCCTCTTATTATGCCAATAACACCCCATTTTCCCTTTGGGGATGCTATCATCCTCTATTCCTAGGCTGTGTGACTCCAGTGGGGCTATCTCCATTCCTCAGCTTCCTTCTTCAGGAGGTGAGCAGAGCCCTGATGATGAGTTTAGGATGAGCATGTGACAAATGCAAGGGGACAGGGTCGGCCCAATGAGAGACAGCCCCGGGATTCCCCTTAGAATGCTGGAAAGGAGGACCTTTCCCAATGAGTTTGCTAAACTGCTAAGATTCAGCTTGGGGGTATGGGTGGCCGTACACGGAAAAAGCTTTCCAGAAAACGAAGCCAGCAGAGAGGAAAGCAAAGCTGAGAAATGGAGTCCAAGTCAAAAGAACAACTCCTGGGACTTCCCTGGTGGCGCAGTGGTTGAGAGTCCGCCTGCCGATGCAGGGGACACGGGTTCGTGCCCCGGTCTGGGAAGATTCCACATGCTGCAGAGTGGCTGGGCCCGTGAGCCATGGCTGCTGAGCCTGTGCATCCAGAGCCTGTGCTCTGCAACGGGAGAGGCCACGGCAGTGAGAGGCCCGCGTACCGCAAAAAAAAAAAAAAAAAAAGAACGACTCCTGGACTTTGTGGTTTTTGAGAAAATAGAATCTTTTCTTGGAAACTACTTTGAAGTAGGATTCTGTCATGTACGACTCAGAGTGCTGACTAAAACAGAGACTCAGAGAGAAGCCGCTGCAGGGGATGGAAAAAGGGATTGCTACTGATGTTCTTCGAGAATTAAAAGTAAAGACTGGAATCCTTTTGAATGATGTTTGGAAGCTGGACTGGGTCTCTGTACATGTGACCTTTCACCAAGACCAGACCAAGGTGGTCCCCGGACTTAGTACAGCTCTTTACGACAGGACTGGTAGAATTAGGAAATGCCAGGGTTGGAAGAAGATACTAGAAGCCATCTAGTCCTGTTCTCTATTCAGTGCAGAAATCTCCCTAAGCATCTTGAAAAACAACTTGCTCTGATTCTATTTGCACACTTCCAGGGATAAAGAACTTACTCCCAACGAGCTGGCTTGTTATGGGTTGTATTGTGCTCTCTCCAAAATATGTTGAAGTCTTAACCCCCAGCATGCCCCAATATGACCTTATATATGAAATAGGGCCTTTGAAGACATAACCAAGCTAGGATGAGTCATTGGGCTGGGCCCTAATCCAATGTGACTGATGTCCTTACAAGAAAAGAGACGTGGGCTTCCCTGGTGGCGCGGTGGTTAAGAATCCGCCTGCCAGTGCAGGGGACACGGGTTCGAGCCCTGGTCCGGGAAGATCCCACATGCTGCAGAGCAACTAAGCCCATGTGCCACAACTACTGAGCCTGAGCTCTAGAGCCCGCAAGCCAGAACTACTGAGCCTGTCTGGCACAACTACTGAAGCCCTTGTGCCTAGAGCCTGTGCTCTGCAACAAGAGAAGCCACCGCAATGAGAAGCCCACGCACCACAACGAAGAGTGGCCGAAGCTTGCTGCAACTAGAGAAAAGCCCACGCGTAGTGACGAAGACCCAACACAGCCAAAATAAATAAATTAATTAATTAAATTTTTAAAAAAGATAGAGAGAAAAAAGACAGAGACACAGAGAAGAAGGGCATGTGAAGATGGAGACAGAGACTAGAGTGATGCAGCCACAAACTGAGGAATGCCTGGGGCCACCAGAAGCTGGGAGAGGCTGGGAAGGATCTACCCCTAAAGACATCAGGGAGAGCAAAGCCTTGACAACACCTTGA
This sequence comes from Aethalodelphis obliquidens, assembly GCF_003676395.1. Classification (NCBI taxonomy): domain Eukaryota; kingdom Metazoa; phylum Chordata; class Mammalia; order Artiodactyla; family Delphinidae; genus Aethalodelphis; species Aethalodelphis obliquidens. Next base: position 23,126,630 of record NW_020837951.1, read on the forward strand.
TTTTGGACTTCTAGCCTCCAGCACCATGAGAGAATACATTTCAACCCAGGAAAAAAACAGGGTTGTTTTAAACCACCCAGTTTGTGGTATTTTGTCATAGCAGCCTTAGGAAACGAATACACAGCTCATTCCATTTTTAGCAAGTTTCATGTCAGAATGTACTTCTTGATATTGAGCTAAAATTTAACTCTACGCAACTACTGGCCACAGTTCAGCTTTCTGGAGTCAAACACGTGTCTGTTTTTTCCTCTATGAAACAAGGTATATTCTAGGCTGCGATTAGGTCCCGACTGAGACGTCTCTTCATTTATGTTTCTAGGCCATTCACAACCTGGTGCCTCTCAGAGCCTGGTATGGGTAAAGCTTCCAGTCACTCGCTGCTTTTCAGTGGTCACCACCTATATGATTCAAGCCAACCTCAGTGTCTTCTTCGAGACGTGAGCTAAAAAGGCTTTGGGTTGGACTACAAACCACTACTAGGGGTGGTAGTGGCTACTTCTGAGAATCCTACAAAGTGACACCTTTTCATTCATAATTTTAAATAAATATGGTGATGGTTAGCACTATAATGAAAATCTGTTAGAGGAGAAAGCAAAATCATGAAACATAGAGAGAAGGTTATCAAAAGGCAGCATTGAAAATATATCCTGGCTTACAAAAAAAAAGAATGAAATAATGCCATCTGCAGCAACATGGATGGACCTAGAGATTATCATACTAAGTGAAGCCAGTCAGACAGAGAAAGATGAGTATCATATGATATCACTGAATATAAAAAAATATACAAATAAACTTATTTACAAAACAGAAATAGACTCACAGACACAGAGAACAAACTTAACAGTTACTGAAAGAAAAAGGGCAGGGAGGGGAGAGAAGAATAAATTAGAAGTTTGGGACTAACATATATACATACAGTACTATGTATAAAATAGGTAAGCAACAAGGACCTACTCTATAGCACAGGGAACTCTACTCAACATCTTGTAATAACCGATAATGGAAAAGAATATGAAAAATAATAGCTATATACATGTATAACTGAATCACTGCTGTACACTTGAAACTAATACATTATAAATTAACTATACTTCATCAAAAAGAGTCATGTACCAAAATGTTCATTGCAGCTCTATTTACAATAGCCAGGACATGGAAGCAATGTAAGTGTCCATCGACAGATGAATGGATAAAGAAGATGTGGCACATATATACAATGGAATATTACTCAGCCATAAAAAGAAACGAAATTGAGTTATTTGTAGTGAGGTGGATGGACCTAGAGTCTGTCATACAGAGTGAAGTAAGTCAGAAAGAGAAAAACAAATACCGTATGCTAACACATATATATGGAATCTAAGGAAAAAAAAAAAGGTCATGAAGAACCTAGGGGTAAGATGGGAATAAAGACCTACTAGAGAGTGGACTTGAGGATATGGGGAGAGGGAAGGGTAAGCTGGGACAAAGTGAGAGAGTGGCATGGGCATATATACACTACCAAACGTAAAACAGATAGCTAGTGGGAAGCAGCCGCATAGCACAGGGAGATCAGCTCGGTGCTTTGTGACCACCTAGAGGGGTGGGATAGGGAGGGTAGGAGGGAGGGAGACGCAAGAGGGAAGAGATATGGGAACATGTGTATATGTATAACTGATTCACTTTGTTATAAAGAAGAAACTAACACACCATTGTAGAGCAATTATACTCCAATAAAGATGTTAAAAAACCCCCAAAAAACAAAAAACTATTTTGCAATTAAAAAACAGAAGAAAAAAATTAACTATACTTCAATTTAAAACAATTTTTTTTAAATGCTGGCTTTTTTCTCAACCAGGGATGCAGGGATGTTTCCCTCCGAGCCCAGTACTCCCCCCTCCCCCACTGCAGTTAGAACGGTACAGAAGGAGGAACTGCCCTCAGGTAGCCCGTACCCCTGGGCCTTAATCTAGAGGAAGTTCCCACTAGACAAGATAAAGGCCTACATTCATGGAAAACAGGTTACTCAACCCTGAGAAGAAATTTGGAAAACAGAAAGCCTCTCAACATCATCTTCTTATTTTTTCTCCAAGAGTAAAAATATTACCGCAGAATTACAGGATTCTAGGCTCCTGATCACACGTGAACAAAAAGGCAAGGTGTTCTGACACATGGGCCAGTTTCTGGCAGTGTCACTGACTCTGCGTCTCTGACATAGTTCCGGCAATGTCCCGCACCCAAATGACGTGTAGCCTTGCTGGCGCCTCTTGGGGTAAAGGGAAGCTGCCTTTGTCCTAAGTCACCAGCTTTCTTTACTTTTGCTTCGATGGAGGGTTACATTTGGAGGGCCATTTTAAAGGTAGCTCGTGCAGCTTGGACGACTAAAGATCTGAAGAGCTGGTTCTGGACTTTCCCCGCGGCCCATCTTTAGATCGGGGTCACTGTGGGGTCGCTTATGAGAAGTGCTTTAACAACACCACATAGAAATAAGTCTGTGCACCAGGCCATCCACTGGTGGCCACACACAGAGGGGCAACCTGCTGCATCTCTGAAAGAACTTCTTTCAGCCAAACCATAAGCAAACCAGTTCAGCAGCAGTGAGCATGAGAAGTTTGTTTCTCCCTACGTTCTTATACCATCCTGGAATAAGAAGAATTTAGGAAGTAACCAAATTTCCCCCTTTCGGTGGATGTGTAGGCAAACAATTCTTAACGGAAGTGGCCGTTCAGCATTTAGATTAGGATGGGGATCTTTGGAGACAGATTAAAATATGATCTATGCTGGGGCTTCCCTGGTGGCGCAGTGGTTGAGAGTCTGCCCGCCGATGTAGGGGACACGGGTTCGTGGCCTGGTCTGGGAGGGTCCCACATGCCGCGGAGCGGCTGGGCCCGTGAGCCATGGCCGCTGAGCCTGCGCGTCTGGAGCCTGTGCTCCGCAACGGGAGGGGCCACAGCAGTGAGAGGTCCGCGTACCGCAAAAAAAAAAAAGATCTATGCACCCACATGGCCAGGGGTGAAGGAGGCAGCCAACTCTGGCAACTTACAACTTAGATGGAACAAGAAAGGATGCACCGAATCTAGCTAGGAGAAGCTTGCAGGGTTTCTCTGGGGGAACGTCCATACGGCAGCTGAGATTGGGGAAGGATAGAGCTCTCTGTCTTCTCATCTGTCATCTCTGATAAGAGTAAACACCCCTGCGAAGGGTCTCTTACTTGAATAACGTATTGAAAATAACCTATTTGGAGTGGTAAATAGTAGAGAAAAAGCTGTTGTTGTTTTGGTTAGGATCCTCTGCTCTGAAGGATGTGAGTATTCAAGGCAAATGCAACTGCGGAGGCAGAATTACAAAGAGTAATGACGTGAAACAAGACTTACTTACCAGCTGGCCCACAAGGGAGAGGGGCTTCTGAGTAGCACTGAGTGCAACTAGAGAGGAAAAGCGAGAAACTGACTGCAGCAACCCTCTGGGGTTGGAGAATATTTATGACAAGCTGCAGTAGATGGTCCCTGCTGCTTGCCTTTCCATCACTGTGGGCCAGGATGACAGGATGGCACGACTTGAGGTTTGGATAAAGGGAGAGTCCGCTAAGAGAGAGCCACCTGGCACTTTGCAAAGAGATGTCCTTTTCGCTCCAGACTCATCTATCCTTTAATCCCAAAGTACCTAGCTTTGGCAATGAAACGCCCCTCAACACACTTTTTCATCCTTTTCTTTTTCCTACTTTTTTCTTTTTCCTTTTTTTTAAACTTTAACACCTTACAAGGAAGACTTTTGCAATATAGGGTTACTTAGTAGATATGGTCTCTGACTCAAAAATCATACAGGGATCATGAGTGGGGGCAAATGCCCTTGAGCAATTACTATATAAAATGATTGGTACTTTTTTTTTTTTAGATTCCATATATATGTGTTTGCATATGGTATTTGTTTTTCTCTTTCTGACTTACTTCACTCTGTATGACAGACTCTAGGTCTATCCACTTCCCTACAAATAACTCAATTTTGTTCCTTTTTATGGCTGAGTAATATTCCGTTGTATATATGTGTCACATCTTCTTTATCCATTCATCTGGCTGATTCACTTTGGAGTATAACAGAAACTAACACAGTATTGTGAAGCAATTATACTCCAATAAATATCTATTTTAGGGCTTCCCTGCTGGCACAGTCGTTGAGAGTCTGCCTGCCAATGCAGGGGACATGGGTTCATGCCCCAGTCTGGGAGGATCCCATGTGCCGTGGAGCGGCTGGGCCCGTGAGCCATGGCTGCTGAGTCCGCGCATCCGGAGCCTGTGCTCCGCAATGGGAGAGGCCACGACAGTGAGAGGCCCACATACTGCAAAAAAAAAAAAAAAAAAATCTATTTTACAAAAAAGGAAAAGAAAAAGAATGCTTAGAAATAAAAATACATAAGAAGAAAAAAAAATGATTGGGTTGGGGTTTTCAAATTCAATTGACATGAAACACTGAAGAAAATGAAAACAGACCAACTCATCCTGGAGACTGCATATCCCTTGGTTATCATTCAAGAAACAGACATTAAAACTATATTTATTATGTAACTACCTTTCAGATCTATGATAATAAGTGAAAGTGATAGAAACTTAGCTTTATCCAGGAATGAGCATACTTAGACTTTGCAGGTTGCTGTTGTAAAGTGGTATTCTAATCTAAAATACACATAAGGGAAGTATAACAGAAACTATCCTTCCCCTGTAGAACAGAGCACATCCAGTCCAGGTAAACTGCTGTCCTCCCCGTGCCCCTGTGTTTCACTAAATCAATCACAGACATCCTATGCTCCTTGCCAGTGACTGGTGTAGGAAAGGCACTTGCCAAAAAAATATGGAATGAACAATGAAACAGAAGCCTGATAGAGGTCTTTGGGAAATATTTCCTTGCTCTTTAAAAGAGACACAGTTGAAAGAAACTTCCTTCTCTTCTTCCATTGAATACTGTCAGATGTATGAGGGCTGGTGATGCCTAGACTGTGGCAGCCATTTTGTGACCATGAGAACAGCAGGTAGATGACAGAGAGGACCCCCTCAGGATGGAAGAACAGAAACATGGAAGTAAGCTGAGCCCTTGAGGATGTCACCGTGCTGTGAAATTAAATCACTCCAGGCAGGCCCACAACAGGAGTTCTTATTGTGGGCAATTATATTGTTTCCCTATTATTTAAGCCAACTGAGATAAAATTTTCTGTTACTTGTCGCAAAAGCACTCCAGGAAGCTATTAGATTGTTTGTATTCTTTGACATAATAATTCATTTTGGAGAAGATATATCAAAGTTCTGACCAAAAGATTAAATATTTTTTATCCCAAGCTAGAAAATGCAGTGACACGTGTACATGAAAAATCACATTATGAAAAAGAAAAGCAGATATAAAAGGATACCTGCACAATCCTAACAGTGTAAATATGCACATGGCTTCTATCAAAGATCAGAAGAAAATCCAACTTCATAGTGATAGCTTATCAGTAAATGTTCACTAGATTCTGTTTCTATAAATTAGTACTCCAGTTGAAATCTTTATTTTAAAGCCTGTGAGAAAGGAGACTGCATCAGATCCCAAATAGGAACTTTTGCACAAAGTAAATGGCAAAGAAAGGTCTATTAAAGAGGAGTGGCATGTGTTTTAGGAAATGTTTCTACAACAAGTCATTCCATGTCAGTGATTTGGAGCTTTCTCCCTTGATGTAATTATACATTAAAATAACCCAAATGTATGAAAGATCTTTTCAAAAAATGTCAAACACACAGACTTCAAAGAAGAGAAAGGGTAGGATTATAAAGCAGTGAGGAAAGAAGACAGGAAAAACAGTGTGGGAGACGGTCACCGTCTCTTACACAATGAATTTCTGAAAATATGTCATAAGCACAGCCTGAGGCATGCTTTAATTGGCACAAACACAAGGGAAATAGAAAATCTAAGTCGGAGAGGTTGTCGCAGTGAGAAAACTGCATCTGCCTGAACAACAGAGAAAACGTTGGGTAGGGAAAAACCGGACATAAAGGAAACCTATCAAATTCATATCAGATGGAAAGGCTATTGGAATATTTTTGTAGTGGGCAGTTACAGAGCTTTATTTTTGGAATTCCTCCTCTTAGGCACCACCACTGAAACTGAGTTCGGTTATTCATAGTAGTGACAACTAAATTAAGACAGATCAGAAAATCAAGGCCAAGCAAACTACTGTCATATTGGGAAGTTCGCCATGAACTGCAGAAAAATAATTCAAGAAAACACAAGTACATTTCATCGAATGCACTTCCCTCCCCCGCAGCCCCCCACAAGCTTTCACACAGCATCCTGTCATTCAGTCTCTCAAACATTGACTCAAGGAACACATTATGTCAAGGCCTTATTAAACATTAGCTTTCTTTGTATTTTGAACTGTACCTTAAGATTAATTGTTTTCAGATCTGGGTTTTGGTGCGGGGATCAGATTTCTTTTGAATTTGATGAGGTATTACCAGTTGAAGCCAGTTTAATGGGTAAAAGAAATGTCAGGTTGTGCAGTTAGAATAATAATAATAAAAAAAAACCCTCAGAGTTTAAAAGACAATTAAGCATATTTTACATAGAGGAGAAAAAGCATACATACATTTCACCTCATTATAGATAGCAAATGTTAAGTGTAGGAATAGTCTACCATTGTGCCGTTTCCTAAAAAGTTAATACACTACATATCCAAAGTTGTAAAGCATGCATTTTTTTAATTCTAAAAGAAGCCATCTTGTATTGTCTTTAAAAGCTCAGTTTTCTATGGAAATAGACCTTTGATTTGCCATAATTACACATATAAGGAGATTTTCATTAATATATTTGTGACTTAAAGACCCAATTAAGAGACCAACATACTTCACTACACTAATTTCTTTTAGCCACCCCAAAGAGTATGATTAAAAATAGAGGATTAGGGGCTTCCCTGGTGGCGCAGTGGTTGGGGGTCCGCCTGCTGATGCAGGGGGCACGGGTTCGTGCCCCGGTCCGGGAGGATCCCACGTGCCGCGGAGCGGCTGGGCCCGTGAGCCATGGCCGCTGAGCCTGCGCGTCCGGAGCCTGTGCTCCGCAGCGGGAGAGGCCACAGCGGTGAGAGGCCCGCGTACCGCAAAAAAAGAAAAAAAAAAAAGAGGATTAAGAATCTCAGAGTGAACAGAGAATTTAGCTCCAAAAAACGGTCAAGACTGACAAGAAGGATGAAGTCTTATAAATACTAGATGAGCTTTTAGTGTCCCATCAGGACTATTTCTTCTTAAAAGGTTCTTCACCTTGACACTGAAAAAAGATATAAATTAGGGTGATTTATGCAATAAATTCATATCTCAATACTCGTTTTCTGAATAAACAATTTCCTAGATGCCACCAACCACTCTGACTCACAGTTTTAAACTGAAATACCTTGTGGAAGATACATCCAGAGAGCCTGGCCTCAGACCAAACCGTGAGTCTCCCAGTAATGAGGGTGTTTCCTGGTCTCTGACCGTCACACCACAGGGTTCTGATTGGTCCCTAGATGCATTGTAAGGCACAGGTGAGACCCATAAGATCAGAGCCCCCAGTATGCTCTCGGCAAAATGCGCAGAGTTGGAAGTTGAAATAAAGGTATCTATACAGTGGAATACTATGCAGGTAGGGGTGTGTGTGTGTGTGTGTGTGTGTGTGTGTGTGTGTGTGTGTGTGTG